>NC_017854.1:275612-575612 GCF_000002495.2 Pyricularia oryzae 70-15
TGTTGACGACCAGATTCAGGTAACCTGCGAGAGGAAGATGGACTTGTTCAGGAAGATGAAGAAGAAGAAGGAGAGAAGAAGACACGCGAGATCAGTTGCTCAGGAATCTACATGGAAACGAACAACAAGGTGACACGCTTGATTGGTTGACAAGGAAAAAGCACGTCGGCGTCCGTTTGTTGCCTCAAAGCTACGTGGCGGGGTAATATCGACGTGCCCTGGCAAGATGCGGACAGTGTTTACTGACGGCGCCGGAGATTGCTGCCCATAGACCGTTCCGTGTAAGTGACCAATAAGTGACTACTAGATAGACTAGAACCAGCTGTCAGAATTGCTCTAGTCCAGGATTGATTCATCATGTAACGCAGAGACCCTACGATTATTCCACCCTCGCAGACACCTCTTTACCATCGTCGCATCCACTTTGCCGCCTCACTTGCCTCTCAAAGAAAGACATGGCAAAGTGACGACGCCATCACCTTGAGCTCACTTGGTGAGCGTGTAGTTGTAGTCGTCTCAAGCAACAACACTGCTGCCACCATCCCTGCAAGGTGGGGGTGAAACATCCTTGTCTGAGCATGGACCAGTGAGGTTGCGTCACTCATGATCTGTGGGTCGATGTAGCACAAGGCTGAGCGTTCAAGCGGGGAGCAAACAAGCAATTTGATTACCTAATTCTCCTCTTCTATCCTGCTTGCCTCCTCGTTCTCTTCCTTCTTCCTCCTCTTCTTCTTCTTCCTTACAAAACTTTTCTTCTTCGACAATCACGGCTTCCTTCTTTAGATCTTCACTCTTGTCCATCTCCAACTTCATTTTCTAACAACGTCTGCCTAACGATCCATCGTCCTCATCATCATGGAAGTTCCCTGGGACGAGGCGGCTGATGGCCCTATGCCAGAGTGGATGAGGCCCAAGGCGTGGTATCTCCCGGAGATGGAAAGCATCGAGTCACCCGATGGCGATTTCTACTTACCCTTCAACAAGGGCGGCTTTTGTCCCATTGAACTCGATATCTTGCTCAATGAGCGATATCGCGTCATTGCGTTTGCCGGCCATGGTAGCTTCGCAATGGTCTGGGTTGCCATTGACGAGAAGCATAGGTATGTTCGGTTGTTATCGATACGGCAGACCAAGCCCATTCTCAGCTTGACTCGGAACTAATCTGATTTTGGGGCTTCAATTTCTTCTCAGGCCTGAGGATAGCTCGCCAAAATACGTTGCTATCAAGGTGTCTCGCGGCTTGAACAGTGCAGAGGAAGCCCAGCGCAGCAACGAGGAGGCCAGCCTCCGGCGCCTTATGAAAGGGCGGGCGGGTGATGCGCCTGGCAGCCGGCACATCGTTCAGCTTCTCGATGCCTTCGACATTGAGTCCCCCAACGGGATTCATCGCTGCCTTGTTCTGGAACAAGCCGGGAGCCCACTTGTTGCACTGGACGGAGTCGCCCGCTTCAGTGAAATGATCAACATCTTCAGGCAGTGTGCTGCGGGAGTCGAGTACATGCATTCCATGGGAGTTGTACATGGAGGTGAGTGAAATAGCCATGTTTACCACTCAAGAAAGTGATCACTGACATGAATTCTTTTCCTTGATCAAAGATCTCGATGTTTCGAACATTGTTTCCTCGGTGCCTGATTGCTCCGGCCTTGCTCTAGATGAATTCTATAGCAGGTTTGGAGATCCGTCCTACGATCACCCTAAGAAAAGGTTTGTTCCTGTCATGAGACATGACGGGTTCCCACTGCCTGCTGGCGTCCCCCAGACTTTCAGCATCCCATCCTAGTTCGATGAGGAGCATCAGTCAATGGGAGACATTCGCTTGATTGACTTTGGAGAATGTATGTTTTTTTTTTCTTTTTTTTTTTTTTTTGTTCAGTCTTTCCCCAAGCATTTCTCGTTGCCAAAAGCTGACGAATCTTCAGCCTTTATTGGTGCCAAACGTGGTGTGAACACACACATCTACAACACACCGCCCGAGCTCATCGAGGATGAGGAGGCCACATGCAAGGCGGATATCTGGTCCCTGGGATGCATCGTAAGTTCATTTTCTGTCTGCATCAAATGGAATTAATTGCAAGATCGACCTGCTAACATCTTGTCAAAATCCAGCTCTGGCATCTCTGGTTTGGTTGCCACTTGATGGAAAACTACGTTGTAGTCGTGGACCACAAGGATGACGCGTACGGCCATCAGAGATCCTTTCTTGGTGAGCTTCTTGCCCCCAAAGCCTGTGACAAGCTAGAGCATTGACTGACGATGTTGTCACTAGACTGCACCCGATCTGAGCGCAAGGAGAATCTTGTCGCGTATGTCGACGGGTTGTATGGCGATAGCTCTGCCAAGAAGCCAGCCTTTGATGCTCTGCTTGAGTTGATCCTTGACTGCACCGAACCTAACCCGGACGACCGTCCTACGGCCCATGAGATCGTCTCGTCGAAGATCTGGGAGGAGAAGGTATTGCCTACCATCGGTGACACTAGCAAAGACTCGCCAGATGAAACCACCGGAGCTGCGCAGCCTTCCGAGGCAGCCGCGTCGGCATCTGACCAGGCTATGCCCGAGAGCAAAGTACTGGTGGCTTCACAGAACGAGGACTTTGGTGGCGATGCGGTTGCTTCGGAGATTGTTACTGCAGTCTCAGGCTCCTCAGAGACTCACAAGAGCAACGCCGAGCCCGTCAGCAACGCTCATGCAGCTGTGGCCGCCACCAGCGAGGAGGAGAGCGACAGGTCATTGTCGAACCCGCAGGAGAAGATGTGGAAGTTTTGGTGGCCTTTCAGTATTGTTCAGGATTGGTTCCGGGCTCTCTGGAACTGGAGGTCATTCTGGAACTGGAGGAAATGATAGTGGGTCTGGCAGGGAAGTTGACAGTCTTTTGGCGGATCATAGAATACTTGTTGTGTTTGTCGACAGCCTTGGCCTGTGTACTACAGAACAAAACCAATTGGTGATTGCTTGTGGGAACTGGAGGCGTTGTTGATTTGCAAAAAAGGAAGTCTTGTCTCGTATTTAAGTGTGTTGCTGTTTTTTGACACTAAAATAAAGGCTTTCATCGGAGATTGGTAAAGGTCCATCAAAACATGCATGCGAGGTGAAAACACATGGCATTCTCGACAAATTAGGCTAATCGTAGAAATGAAAGATGTTGATCACCAAGCCCAGGGATAAACGATGCTCAACGCGCCACGCGGAGAACTTCAAAGCTGTGTCCAACTCAGGACCCCACAAGTTGCGCGATTCCGGCCCTAAACCCATTACAGTAGAGACCAACAGCCTGAGGGAGATGGAGCCCAGCAGAACCCTGAAAGCTTGGCAGGGGTAGTTAGCAGTAGCGCCCTCCAAGACAGGGGTTTAGTGCGGCTTGCGACGCCCCTCGTCTCAACTCGAACTCGTCTGATGTTTCGCGCATTGCCCATTTGGGGTCGAGAACGCCGTTCCCCCCCAAAGAGGAAAAAGCATCCTAAAGGTAACGTTGATGTTTCAAGGGATTGAGTTCAGTATGGCCCAATTCCACCGCCTTTGCTTTCTCTCCGGGAACGTGTTTATTGTTTCGAACAGATCGACTCAGTGATCACAGCCTCTGGAGATTTTTTCCTTGACATTCCTGCTGCTATACCCCGGGCTTTGGACGTGAGGTGAATTGCTTCGAGATAGCAAACACACATCTTTTTTACACACTTTATCCCTATATCGGAATTGAAAGCACACGAACTTGCAGAAACACAACAATTCCTTCAGACCACCCAACGCCCCCAAAGAAAACAAAACACACACCCCACAGATACCCCAACCCCCAACCGTCAAGATGTTCAACGGGCTCGCGACCAAGCTCGCCATGAAAAAGATGGGCATCCCCAAGAACGCGCTCGACATGTCGGCGCTGACGGGCGGATCGTCGACGGAGCCCAACAAGCTCAAGAAGAACCCTCCCGGGGAGGAGGACGCCGACGCCGCCAACGCCAACGGCTGGCCCAAGTGGATGACGGTCAAGAGCCTGCCGCTCACGGCGCAGGCGTGGCTGAACCCGCCGCCGCCGCCCGTGCCCGTCGCGGCGGAGTGCCCCAAGGTCGGAGACCTGGCGCCGCTCGACAGGGACAGGAAGATCGAGTTTGGCGGCGGCAGGAGGGTGTTGGTTGTGTTTTTGCGCTGCGTGGGCTGTGCTTGTAAGTCTTTTTTTTTTTTTGCTTTTTCTCGTCTTGCTCTTGTTTTTTCTTTTACTTCTGCCTCTCTGCCACCACCAAATCCCCCCCGCCTTCAATCTACTAACACAAGAAACAAAACAAAAACACAGTCGCGCAAAAGACCTTCCTCGCCCTGCGCACCCTCGCCAACCGCCACCAGCAGACCCTGACCTGCATCGCCGTGTCGCACTCCTCCGAGGCCGCGACCAAGAAGTGGCTCGACCTCCTGGGCGGGGCCTGGAACGTGCAGATCGTCGTGGACGAGGACCGATCCGTCTACGCCGCGTGGGGCCTGGGCCTCGGCAACACCTGGTACCTCTTCAACCCGACCACGCAGATCCAGGGGTGGAAGGAAAAGGGCTGGCTGGGCGCCACGGTCGCCACGTCCATCCAGCGGACCAACACGCTCGAGGACAGGGTCAAGGCCACCGCGCCGCCGCCCAAGAAGCCCGGGATGATGAGGAGGGCCACGGGCGAGCAGCAGCGGCAGGACGAGCTGCCGACCGTCGAGATGGAGGAGGAGGGCCCGAGCACCGTCCTGGGCAACAAGTGGCAGCAGGCTGGCGCCTGGGCCATCGACGGCCGGGGGACGGTTGTTTGGGGTGGCAAGGCGTTGAGGGCGGATGATCTGATGGACTTGGACCAGGGTGCCAAAATCCTGGGGCTTTGATTGTTTTCTCTACCATCTGTCGAGATCATGTTCCTTGTCGTCTGGTTTTAGCATTTGCTTGTCATATTGGGTTGGGCGTTATGGTGAGGAGGGTTTCAGCGGTCTTGTCATTCTTACTCTAAAGGTCTTTGGGATCTAGATCAGAGTCTACATTTTCTTTATGGTACTACGACGAATAGAAGTCTTGTATTATTATTATGTTCAAAGTCAACATCACTTCATCTAGAGTTGTGCACAGCGGGCAGGCAAACCACCTGATAATCACAAAGGTCCTAAAACAAATCCACGCTAGACCGGCACTTAAGCTTGCCGCTTCTCCTCGGCTGCTCCCGTCTTGCATTTCCGTGTCCCCGTAGCTATGTCTCGGACCGCCGGTGACCTTGTCCTCTTTAGCTCGGCACTTCGAGGCTTATGCAACCTAAACGAAGAATTGGTTAATAGTGTGAAAATCACATCTTCTGGAGAGCCGTGAAAACGGTCATCTTTCTATATCCTCACAGTAGTCACGATGGTTTTCCAGAACATCAACAGCAACGAATGAAGCCCGTGTATTCCAGCCTCGTTTTCGTACATGAAAATCGCACAGAAAAAGAAGCCATCCATGCCCAACCTGATAAAGATATAACAGCCCAAAGATTTTCTCATTTGATTCCCCTCGCTTATAACCCCTTTCAATGCTATAATAACAAGGAACCAAGGATTAAAAAAAAGAGCAGGCGCCGCAAAGACAAACCATGAGAAACTCCTTGTACTCTGTGCGCCGCTTGGTATCAGGCTGCCGATTAAAGTAGCTTTCCTCTTGCCACATTTCATGTCCCTCATCTTGAACCAAAGCGCCTTGGAACAAGAAGATACAAAAAAAAGCAGATTGCGCCCGCAAAGTCCATCCCAGTCAAGGAAAAAAACAGAACAATAAAATTCTCGTCCCACTTTCCCACAGATTCAGCCTCTCTCCTTAAACAAGTCCTAATCATGACCGACTTGGAGATGTTCAAGAGGTTGAGTGTCGTCCCTGAGCTGTCCGTGACCTTCCGATCCCAACGCAGCTTCCGCTATGCAACTAACCTGGCTGGGTCAGGCTGTTCGTCAAGTGTCTGGAACTTGTTCCGCAAACAGGCCGGCGGTGTTCTGTCCGAGAATGAAACAATACTGTGGGTTGAGGAGAGATGAAGTCGACATTAGGGTAAAGAAAACAAAGAAAGAAACCAGGAAACAGCAGAAACTCCCCCAGATACCCCCCGTTGCAAGATCCATCCCAACAAAGAGCAAAGAAAAAATAAATACCCTCCACCTTCGCGATGAATTTTTCCCATCCTTGCCTGGCAAGATAACAAAAATCGAAGACATGTGAAACACCCCTTGTCATCCTTTTTTTTTGAAACTTCCGCGCTCCCAAAAAAATAGATAGAAGAAAACCCCCAAAGAAAAGATTCCCCACTATTCGCCTATATATGTCAGATTGTGCTTGTGCCTGTGCCCACGCAAAACCCATGCAAAGACACTGACGCCATACTTTGTGCGAATCCCGTAGAACAAATAAGAACCCAAAAGAAGCAAGAGATAACACCTGGAAGAACAAAACCATGAGACCCCGAGAGAACTAATACCGTTGCTTTATGCAAATTGCGCCTGGGTTAACCCCAGACACTGGCCTGGACAGAGCCGAGACCTGACTTGCTGCCCCAAACACCAGAGCGACCACCCCAACCCGATACATCAGGAGCGCCTGTTGGCTGTGAGCCAGGTGCGGTCGTGGTCGGCGTTGCCTTTTCGTCGGCGTTGCCCGAAGCAGTGTAACCCTGGCTCAGGGGAGAAGGAGCTGGCGTCGTAGACCGCTGCTTGGTGAGAGCCGGGTTCGCCGGAGGTGTCGATCCAGCCGCTGTGGTCGAAGGACGGGTGCCGATGGGCGCAACCGACGTCGTGGGCTTGTTGTTACCCGGTGAGCCAGCCGGCGAAGAGTTGCTGGTCCGGTTGACGGAGGGCTGCTGTGGCAGAGGAAGGCCTGAGTTGGACTGCGGGCTGGCGTTCGAGTTGGCGCGCGAGCGGTCGTTGGCAATGTTGGCGGCCTGCGACCCTTCGGGGGCACCAGGCTGAGCGTCAGCGTTGATGGGCGGGGTACGACCATACTCATAAGCAAGCGGAGAGTGACCACGCAGCCCTACACCACCCATGGGAGGCGGCGCAATGGTCTGGGAGGGATGCTGGGGCTGGCCTGGCATGCCGGGGCGTACGGCTCCGGTCTCATCCACGTAGCCACCACCGTCGGCGAACTGGCCCTCCCCATACAATGCGCTGCGTTGACGGGCGATCAGCTCCCGGCGCTCATCTTCGGACATGTTGCTGCCGGGGCTCAGAGTACGATCGGGTCTGACGTCCGAGATGGAGGCTGTTGTGTTGAAAGTGGAGTTGGTTAGCGGTCGATCAATAAGGCTATGTGGGCTAGGGTGGAGGGGTGGATGAAGGATGAAATTGCACAAGGCAGGCCACTGGACAACTGGATGGTGGATAAACTTGCGAAACCAGCCATAGAGTGTTGCTACAGTAATTAGGGCACAAGGGAAAGTGCTCGCAGGACATGGCAACTTGTGATGAGAATGAGTGTGCTTTCGTGAATCTTTGTTTGCATGGACACGAGAACAACGGTTTCTTTCATGGTCTTTGTGATATATAGGAAGAGAGGCAGGAGAAAAGGCAAGGGCCGCAGGAACGACGAGAGAAATGTGTTATGCAGCAGAGGGAGGCCTACTTCGGTTATACTGCTGCTCCTGGTGGTAGTTGCGCAGTTCTCGTTCCCGTTGAGCCGCCATCCTCCGCTTGGCCTGCATCATCTGTTCCGCTTCGTTCGTACCGCGTGAGGGCTGTTGTCGTTGGCTGGCGTAAAAGTTGGACAGGTTGGAGCCCTGATGAGGGCCGGCGGAGCGATCATCGTGGAAGCCGCCGACAGAGTGAGGGCGTGAGCCGGGACCCGAGGGAATGCGGTTGTCTGAAGGAGGGCAATGGGCGAGCAAGTCAGCCGGCGTTCAACGGAAGCCCGGAGACGAAACAGTAGCGCCCTCGTGCCCGTGGTGCTCGCGGTCTCTTCTTCCAGTTTCCTCCTCTTATTATTGTCGCATTGCGCCGCCGCGGGCACGGGGCGGAGCCCAGCCACCAGCCCAGGCCGACTTACCACCATAGTCTAAACGCGGCTTTCTGGAAGGACCCGGGGGGAATTGAGGAGCATGAGCTGGAAGCGACTCACGTCGGCCGGGCATGTTAAACATCTTTCCACTCTTGACAAGGTTATCGATAGCCTTTTCGACCTCTGTTGAAGGGAAAGTTTGGTTAGCACATGTACACAGCGCGCGCGAAGCGATTGAGTTCAAAATCGCCTTGAATCTGGAGTATGCGTCTCCCTGCATTTGTGCGCAGGGGAGCGACAGCGGGGCCATTTCAATTTTTCAACGAGCCAAGCCCACGTTTCTACAGTCTTGCTTCGGCGCAAAGAGGATCGAGCAAGTCCAAGTCGACGATTTTCATCTTCGTCGTGATGTGTTTAGGGTGTGAGACCTACCCTCAATTTGGGAAACAAAGGCGGGAGCCTCTTCTCGTGGGACGGCAGAACTGGCACCTGCAATTGAACAAAACATTTCCGATTAGCCACTGGAATACCAACGGCGCAACAGCCACGCAAGCGCTCCAAACGTATATAGAGAGGATAGACCACCAACCTGATCGAACTGGGGGCGTCTGGTGCTCCCATCCCGATTGGCCACCAGCGGGCCACTGCGAGTTTTCGTAGTATGCCATTTGAACGGTGTATTATCGCGGGTTTGACTGTGCCGACGAAATGGTATCCGGAAAAAAGCGGCCGAAAAAAAAAATCGATTTGCGACGAAAGACGAGGTCGCGCAGCCGAAAGGGGATTAAGGTTGTCAAGTTCGATGGGACCGTCTTTGGGTGGTGGTAGCTGCTAATGGTGGTCGTATTTTTTATTTCCTTGTTCTTCTTTTTTCGTTTCTTCTTGATCTGTTCCGAGCTGTCAGGTCTGCTCCACGAGAAGCAAAGAGTGTGATGCGTCAGCGTTGGTCAATCTGCACATTGTGGGTGTGAAGATTGCGAATCAGAATCGTGCTGTCATCCGACAATCGCGACTGGTTGATGAACGAGGCGAAAATAGAATTTGCGACGAATGTGCCTGTCCAATGCGAAGAGAGCAGGGCGCAAATGCACAAGCAAGCAAGTGGGCAATGGATCGGACCGCGCAAAATGACTGTGTGGCCTGGGCTGAGGGGAAGGATGGTGCTCTTGTGGCTGGTGTCTTGAAAGTCTTTGCAAACGCTTGTGTTGCGCTGTTCAGACTGGACTGGCCTGAACTTGGATCCGGGAGAGCGGGTGGACGGGTGCGGGCAAGCCGAGCTATTCCCCAAGGGCACGGAGGAAGCTATAGCGTCGGGGGCGGGCAAATCGAGGCCTAAAAAGGGTTGTCGATTTGATTGATCGCTGCCTCCAAGCTCAACCCAGCTAAAACAGCCCAGGTACCTCAGGTTCAAGCAAGTTCTAGCGAGTTGGTCATACCAACGGCCGGCAAAAAACTCGAACTCCCAGACTTTTTGGCTTGGTCGCAACCCGCGCCCGAGCAGCCCAATTGCGCAATAAAGCCATAGAAAAACTGGCTTGTCAAGTAACGGTCCGACTTACCGAAATATGTCCTGTACCGGTTCAGTCAATCGATACGCAAGCCTTCTCTTTTGTTCCCCCGGTCTGGATTTGTTTGTTCGTGGGTTCGCTTTAGGGGTTGTTTCGCTGGATGTACGTTCAACCGCGTTCGCAAGACGTAAATGGCGCGAGTAGTCGTGCAAGAGAAAAATAAAAAAGATGACGCCGGCGCAAATTATAACCGAGTGCCCCGAAAATGCCACGATCTCGACGGAAAATAAAAAAAGAATGCAAGAAAAAAGAAAACAACCGTCGCAAATGAGTATTGAAAAGAACCAAGCAAACCCGATTCGCACAAGCGCCCCAAGAAATGATGTTTGAAGTTTCTTGACCTTTTTTTGGTTGTGTGTTTATCTCTGTCCGGCAATGCTGGTCGAAAGATCTCGCACTTGGGGTAGCGCCTCACTGCTGCGATTTTTCTTGTCGTGCGGAAATTCGTTCCCGCTTGACTTGCTGCTTGCTCAAAGGACTCAAAGGGGGGGAAAAGGCGGGCGGGTCGAGACAGCTGGCAGTCAGGAGCTCGGGGGACAGAAGAGATTATGAGCGCCGCATCGACGGTGGGGCGACTTGTATGGGACGTAATGAGGCAGGTCCTCCTTCGGCTAGTCGGCGACCTTCTTGGCCTTGACTGTAATTCGTCGGTGAGGACGCGATGCGCAGGGCAATCGGATTACATGAATTTCCGTTTCGCTGACAGCATGCCTATCTAGTTATCCTGAGCGAATCTATCTAGAAGCCTACTCTGAACATTTATCAGATTGAATATGGGCGCATTCATCAGGGGCGAAATCTAGGAACAGCGTTCACTGATGTACCTGGCATATGTAATCCAAGACAGATTCGGATTCAGTTCCTACCGCTCCCACGGGCAGTTCCGCTCAATGGGCACATTGTGATTGCAGGTTCTTGTGGAGTTGGGCAACCTGGGGATCGGGCTCATGCTGACAGGCCTTGGCCATTTGCTTGCCGTTACACAAATTGCAGCCAGGCACTGTACGTATCCTTCGCAGCAAGGCGCAAGTCAAGAACAAGAAAGTCAAGACGAATTCAAGCTAGAAAAGAGGTGAGGTGAGGTATTTTACTGTACGTGGTACCTTATTTTAAGTGGACCTGACCTTAAACGTTCAAGACAGTTCGATTTGATCAGTCTTGCAGACAGACAGACATCAATCAGACGCTGGCTGTTTGTTGCCTTTGTTCAACACGGTCATCGATCCCCAATCTTTGATAACCACCTAATTACCTCGCAGCTAAAACTAAACATCCCGCTCCCAAATTCCACGTCAATGACGCCAGATACGCCGTGGCAGAAGCAGCTGATGTGGAGTGCAGGACATTACAGGCCATCAAGGTCATCTGCAGCGCGGCGCATATGCAGGCTCGGGTTAGATCAGCAAGCTTGGCCAGGCCATCCGTTTTATTTCGTACCTTGCTCACAGACAACAGCTAATTTCGGGCATTCATCCCATTTGATTAATACTGCAAATGGTCATCAAAAGTACCTACGTGCAGTACGACCAAATTGACGGTGACGACCTAGCCGACGAAGCGGGCGGGTGTCAATCATCCCCTATCCCCAACGCGGACGGGCACATTTGTCAACGCTGCTTTTCGTAAAATGGGGAAAACAACGCTTTGCTCGTTCTTGGCCTCAATTGCTCGGCAATGGAACGTCCAACGTCTTGGTGGGACATTTTGATTGGGGCAAGGGTGGTCCCCGGCTTTTATCTCGGCCGATTTTGGTTCAATTGAATCAAACCCCCACCATCCATCCCAGCCGGCCATACACTTTTCCACCTTGACACGACCCTCCAAATGGCTACCTATCCTTTCTACCCTTTTCTTTGATCTTCCCCTTTTCCTGCGATCCCCAATGCATGCAACCGCGGGCTACACACGTGGTCTTTTGCATCTCCGGTGCATTTGCCCGGGGATCGTTGTGTTTTCTTTGTCCACACCTTGTGAGCAAACGACTCGTCTCAACTGCTTGTTCTTTTCCATTTTTGGCCGTGTGAATCTACAGTATAGTACACCTCCCCGAACATCAACACACCGATCAAGTAAACCTGTCCGGTGGCATCTATTCTTCAGCAGAAATGTCTTTGAATTTTGAGATGATTTAGAGACGTTCAAGTCAAAGCACGGGCTTTTCGGGTGGGGATTCGGCCCCACACAAGCTTCCTATCCTAGTTCAGGGACCTGCCTTGTCTCTGCTGTTTATCAGCCGTCAACATTTTAAGTCAAAACTATAAACAGTAAAGTGCCCACAGTTGTCATTCTTGAACAGGCCGCCGGTGGGAAGATCAAGCTAAATTTATGTGGTATTCTATTACTGGATCACTGCATGCAATTGTGCATTGTACGGTACTGGTACTGTCTCCGAAAGGAGGTGTAAATGCTATCAATCCTGCCCTTCGGTGTGAAAGATTCTGACGTTTTGAAATGCTGGTACTCCGAGTCAGGCTAAGCTTTTTTACTAGAAACTGATGACAAGTGAGTGTACTTACTTCCTTGTCTACATCTTGCTATATGTACGTTGGACTGTTAGAGATGAGCATTCTCAAAGTATGTTTAGCACACTTTCTCGTCAGGACCTGCACTGTCGGTGTTTGCCTTCAATCATCAAACGACGACGTACTTCGTATAGGTATACTAAAGTAGTCTTGGTATGTCTTTGTCGGACAGGCTCCTAGTTCTAGATCATTCTGGATTCCTTCTCAAACCCCTGCCTTGTCTTTCTCTGCCACATCGACAACGCTAATCACCGAAAGATACTTGGCTTCCGTTCAAGTGGAGCGGAGCAGAACACAGTCGAGGAAGAGAGAGAAAAAAAAAAAAAAAAAAAAAAAAAAAAAAAAAAAAAAAGAGCTAGTCAAGTGATTCGTCTGTTCTGAGCGCGTCCCGACAGCCCGGCCAGTTTGTCCCGCAGCTACGGTTGAAACCGTGCTGGAACAAGCCGGGACACGACAACTTGTTATTTTCGAACCCCCAATGATTATTGGGTACACATCAACGGAAACCGAGCCCGGACTTTAATAACACTGCGTGTATTGCAAAAACCACCCCTTTTTGGAAACACAAGCGTTTCCCGAGAAACTACCTGCCTATCCACACCTCCAACCCTGACCCCGGCCGAAATGATTAACAGGGTCCGACCCGCCTCATTGTCACTTTGCGCATGCCCCCTTTTTCGTGTGGTCCGTCCGTTTAACGAGTATCACTCGCGACGGGGGGTTTAATTGATAGAGGTTCATGATCGGTGTGCCACGTAGTATTCACTTCCGAAAGCATAATTGACGGACAGGGGTGGCGGCGTGAGATTTGCCTCGAGTGTCGCCATGGCCTGCGGGAGATGAATTTACTTCGTATTCCAATTTTGCTGGATGTCATGATGCTGCCGTCTGCGAAGCAGGTCCCGCAAGCAGGTATAGCGAGGAGATTACTTGAATGTCATTGATCTTCTCGTGGCATGTCCCCGGCCTAGGCGGCTGACTACTGCCTTTCACCTACCCGGCACCTGATGTTCTGAGCGTGCTCCTCGCACCCGACTCCGGCAAGGGGCTCTCCCTGCTCGTCCGGCCCGCCGCCGATGAAGCAAGCACTTCAACCGCCAGTCGCGAATAATCCTGGCGGGTTCCATTCCATTCAAGGACCATGTCGACTCCAAGGCCACGCACAAACTTGGAGCCCCTCACCACGCTGGAGACACGACCGAGCACATCTGGAAACACGGCGATACGCTTGGGCCTGTTCCTGAAGATGTCGGCCGCCAAGAGAACTGTCGATGACAAGATGAACAGCCGCTGTCCACGCTTTGTCCATGTGGGGAACCTCGGCCAGGTTGCGACCATGCGTGTTTGCAGACCGACTGGTTTACCACATTGCTCTGGGTGCTGATGGTTCAACGGTAGATCTTGCACAGTTCCAGGTAGGTGTTGACAAACTGGTTCGAACTCACTTGAGAGCTCCTCTCGACTCAGCCCCTCGATTCTCAAGAGTCGCGGCAGCGTTGTAGAGGTCCCACTCTGGACTCATGGCATTCTTTGCACCATTTCCATGATGCCGAGCCTTTCGGGAGGTCTTGGGATCCGTCAGATGTCCCAGGGAAGGGTCTGACCCCGCCCGGCGACAAGGCAAATACACAAGAGTAGTGACATCTCTGATTCGTATCACGGCGCCGCGAAGCGGCATCCCAGCCCCCAGGAGGGCATAGATCCCAAAGCTATGAGTACAGTCGCATCCAAGACGCCAAACGGTAGTGCTGAGCTATGAGAAAGCCGGTGTGGGAAAGAATAAATTGTCGTAGGGTATAAGCAAGTGGGGAGGAAACAAGATAGAAAGGCGTTCCCATGGCTGTGCCAACAGCCCATTGCTAGATATATAGCCAACATGGGCAAGGTAGGAACAGAAAGTACCACGCATTAAAAGCAGCGTCAAGCTCGCACGTATGATTCCTTCCGGGCTCTATTTGGTTGACCATTTACCGTTTTGCTCCAATCTGCATCGCATTGGTGTTTTGTGCAAATAGTTCCAGGACACGAGAAAGAAAACAGGGATTGGACTCGAAATACTTGAATTACGAATATAATATAACTAGTGCGGTATCTCAACTGATAACATCATACGCTAGGTCATGCCCGCACTGCAACGACGGGAGAAAATCACAACAAACAACAAGCTTCTAACCATGCCCCTCATACAGCCCAAGCCTCGCCCTTCTGATCAAGCAAACCGAGAATCATCGGCAGCGGTCCCAGTGAGCCCCTGCTTCCTGGCCAAGTTGAGGGCCTTGAGCTTGGCGGTGCCGAAGCCGGCGTGGCCCTCCTCCTGGTTGTCGCCCAGCCAGGGCTTCTTGGACTCGCCCAGCATGCTCCCGGACAAGAAGTAGACGAGCAGGCCGAGGATGATGAGCACAAAGGCGACGGGGTAGAGCTGGGAGATGACGTAGCCAAAGACGTGGATGCCGATGATGACGCCCCAGAAGCTGCCGGTGAGCAGGCTGATGTTGTAAAAGGCGGCGCTGGCCATGCGCAGCACAAAGGGCACGAGCGAGTAGAAGATTGTCAGCACCAGGGTGTAGCCGGCCAGGTAGCCGCCGACGGCGGGGCTCCAGGTGGCGGTGGCGAACTGCTCGCGGTCAAAGATGGCGGCCTGGACGCCGTTGATGACGACGCCAAAGACGCCGAGGAAGGAGAGGACCTCGTAGACGGGGCGGCGGCTGACCAGCCACTCCTCAAAGACGTTGCTGAGGCCGTAGCAGGTGGAGCCGACGAGGGCAAAGAGGTCGCCCTTGAGCATGTCCTCGCCGGGCCCGCCGTTGCTGCCGGCCAGGTGGTCGGAGCCGATGAGCAGGCCCATGCCGCCGCAGCAGACGAGGATGCCGACGACCTGGAAGGGGCGGTAGCGGACCTTGAGGAAGAAGAAGGACAGCAGGACGACGACCACGATGGCCCAAAAGTTGATGAGCTGCGCCGAGAGCAGGTTGGTGTAGCGGTAGGCCAGCACGGTGAAGTAGTTGCCCTCGACGTCGAGGAAGCTGAGGATAAAGTACTTCCAGCCGTCGCGGAGCCAGATGCGGCCCAGCTTGCGCGGGCCGTACTCGTACAGCGTGTAGCTGAGGTAGATGAGCGTCAGCAGCACGTAGTTGAAGATGGTCTGGAAGGCCGGGATCGAGGTGCCGGCGTTGGAGAGCAGCTGGCTGAGGGTGTTGGTGCCCGTGATGCACAGGGCCAGCACCTGGCCGAGCGCCAGGACGATCCAAAAGTCGATCGTGGTCAGGTACGAGTACCAATGGACCTTGCGCGCCTCGATCTGGTGGAGCGCCTGCCCGACGACGGCGTCGGTGTGGGCGTTGTTGCCCATGTCTGCCGAGTCATGGGTGGCCGTGTTTTGGACGTCGGTGGTGCCGACCGCCTTGGTGCCGACATTGTCGGTGCCGTGAGATCCCATGGTGAGCAACGGCCGGGAGATCCCTAGATCGTCGTGGTTGTCGTCGGTGTGGGAGGTTGCTGAAAATGCAACAAAAACGGACGAAACGAGCGTCGGGATTGCGCGCAAGCCTGGGATGCCCTGTCGCATAAAATCTCCGAGTCACGGAGCTTTGAACACCAAGACACGGTGAAATAGTCTGATGTTTTTCCAAGTATAAAAAACTCCAAAAAAGCACACACAAAAAAAACCTCTTAAGTCTTTCTCGTCCCCGACAGCAAAGCGCAAAGACTACAAGTCGCTTGCTGGTGATGCTATATCCAAGCGGGGCGACACATGAAATGCGCCGCAAAGTAGCTTGTTGGGAGGTAGACTTTTGATGGCGAGAACAGCATAGAATAGTCGTAAACTAAAAAAAACTACCTATACAGAGCAGGTAGGACGATATTTATTCTGACAGCCGCGAGCAGCGGGGCAAAGACAAAAACCTTGGGATGACCTGGCAAAGTTTGACAAGAAAACCCCGAGCAGCGAAAAAGGGCTGATATGTCTATTCCCTCGTGGACCTGAAGGTGTGGGTGTTGGACCTGGTGGTGTGAGGAAAAAAAAAACTTTCTTTTTTTTTCGCAGCTCTCCTTTCAGAGCGGAGCTCACCAAGGTCAAAGGGTGGGGGTGCCGAGTAGTGGCGGATAGGACGAGCGGGGCAAGATGCAGACACCTGGAGCGCTAATTCGTTTATTGACCAGCTGTGCATCGGGGCGTTATTTTAGTGGTGGGGAGCTCCCTACGAATCTAGAAGTAGGTCTGCTTGGCGCTAGCATTAGTCTGTCGCCTCTTTACCCACCAACCCATCCATTTCCATCTTTGAGCTCTATACCAGTTTGGGCTATTGTTGTTGGGTTGACGGTTGACCATTGAAACGATTTTTATCAAATTTTTGCCATTGCCCACACCTGAACAGCAATCAGATCGGAAGGTTTCCGCCTGTCCGATTGGAGATCATTACAGGGCCAAACACCAGTCGAGAATTCCCTCAGCTGAATCCTCGCCCAGCTTGGGAACCAGGCGTGGGAGTAGGTTGGAAAATAGCGTTGGTTGGATCTTTTCAGCTCAATCACGCAAACGCAACCCACGTGTGCCCTCGAAGCGACTTGGCGTCTTTGGCGTCCATCCACGACGACTAACTTGACTGACTGACCTCTCTGTTATAGGTTGGTAGGCAAGTTGGCACGCAAGGCAAGGCAGGTCAGTAATAATTATCGAAAAATGAACCAACCAACCAGGATTAAGTTCCAGATTACATTATGAATTATCCTCAACTCCAAAGAAACCAACATGACAAGAAAAATAAACAAAGGGAATTCCGTCTTGGAAAAAGCAGCCGTTTCGAAAGACCAACGCCCTCGCTTTTTGAGTTCCTCCGTCTCTTTTCTTTTTTCCCTTTTATTGCCTCGTCTTTGAATATCTCTCAAAGATTCTAGGTAAGGTATGTATCATGTACGGTAGAGGTATTTCCTCTTTTTTTGTTTTGTACCTTGCCATCAATTGACTGCCAAGCATGCCAACTCCCCCCACTTTAGATAAATCCCGTCCCGAACCTATCCGCAATTCCAGTTGGGGCCTCTAGCCCATGATTCGGCCTCCTTGGCGAAGGCCCCTGTTGTTGCTGCTGCTGTTGCTGCGGCTGCTGCCGGTGCTCTCCCCACAGGTGCTGCTGCTCGTGGACGAGACTCAACCCCCTGGCCATGCCAATGGCTCCCGGATGGTGGTGGTAAGGCTGCTGCGACTGCTGTTGGTAGTGGTGAGCAGCGAGTCCCTTGGCGTCGCCGCCCATGACGGCGGCGACGTCGCAGGCGGCGATGGGCGTGGTCATGCTCCTGGTCGGGCTGGGCGTGAACGGCCCGATGGACCCAATGACCTCGGCGTACTGCTGGGCGCTGAACAGGTTCAGCGGGGGAGGGACCTTTGTCCGCGGCGGCCTCGAGGGGCTGTCGCGCGACCAGTTGCTGCCCTGGCTGTCCCCGGCCGTGTGCTTCCTGAACGGGCTGCCGGTGATGTTATTGTCGTTGTTGGTGGTGGTGATGGTGGTGATGTTGCCGAGGGTGGTGTTGTTGGTCGTCTTGGTGATGCTGATGCTGTCCCCGCCCATCCAGTGGCTGGCGGCGCTGGCGCTGCGCGACCGCGATGACGAGGGCGGCGGCTGGAGGTGGCCGAGGCTCGGGGACAATGACGGGAGCGGCCAGTTGGTGGAGTCGGGGGTCGGGGGCGCGCTCATGCCGTCCTCTTCATTGTCGTGGTCCTTGCCGTCGTTGAAGGGGAACTTGGGGCTCGGGGCGGGGCTCGGGCCGCGGGACGGGACCTGTAGGTTCTTGTTCTTGTAGGTGTTGGCGTTGCTGGTGCCGCTGCTGTTGCTGCGGTTGACGGGGTTGTGGCTGCCGCTCGTGCTGCCGCCGATGGTGGCGCTGAGCGGCCCGCCAAAGTCGCGGTTCGCAAACAGCGGGCTGGGCAGGGGCGCGGCGAACTTGTTGCTGGGTTTGGTGGCGTCGGCGCCCTCCTTGGAGAAGCTCCAGCTGAGCTCGAGCGAGTGCTGCTGCTGGTGCTTGGAGGCGGAGGAGGAGGTGGGCGGACCCGAGGCCGGCGAGAGCTGCAGCGGCGGGTTGTTGGGAGAAAGAACGAGGGGCTGGGGCGAGGTGTTGCTGTTGTTGTTGTTGTTGTTGTTGTTGTTGTTGTTGTTGTTGTTGTTGTTGTTGTTGTTGTTGTTGTTGTTGTTGTTGTTGTTGTTGTTGTTGTTGTTGCTATTGGTATTGGTATTGCTGTTGCTATTGTCCCGGGGACGAGCGTCAATCTTGGCCGGAGAGCGCAGCGGCGGCGTCAGGGGCGAGTCGTTGCCGCGGTGGGCTCCGATGGCGGCCTTGGGCGGGCCGCGCAGCAGGTCGCGGTCCGAGTTGGAGCGCGGCAGGGGCACGCCGTACTCGTCGGCGGCTGGCCTCCGCGGCAGGGCACCGAGGGGACCGCGGATGACGGGGCTGGAGGGGGCGGTGGATGAGCCCATGGGCGGGACGGTTCGCACCATGGGGCTCGGCGGGGCGGTGGTGACGACGGGGCCCGGACCGTTGGCAAAGTCCAGCGTCGTCGGGCTGCTGCCCAGGCTCGGCAGCGGGCGGTGGATCTCGAGGTCGAACTGCGGCGAGTGCTGTGTGTTGTATGCGCCGCCGGGCTCGCGGCTGAAGGGCGGCAGCTGCTGCTCGGTGATGGGGCTGCCGGGTGCGGGCAAGCCTGTGGTGGTGGTGGTGGGCAAGCCGGCGGTGGTCACGGTTGGCCGCCTGGCTCCAGGGGTTCGTGCCGCCGGACTCCGCATTGGTGTCTGCTGTTGCTGTGGTTGTTGCTGTTGTTGTTGCTGTTGCTGCGGTGGTGCTAGTGGCGATGGCATCGGACCGCGTCCCATCGGGCTCTGCGTCCTGGCTGCTCTGTTCTGCGGAGGCGGCAGCCGCATGGGACTCTCCGACCTGGGCCCTCTCCCCATGGGGCTCTGCGGGCGTGGGCGGCCTGCGAATGGAGGGTTTGGACGCTGTTCCCCGGCCCTCATGTTTTTTGGTGACGGCAGAGGTCCGGTGGGTGGTGGGCCACGCATGCCCAGGGGGCTCTGGGAGCGAGAGCCAATCTTGTTGTTGGCAAAGGCGGGCGATGGTCTCCTTTCCTCGGGCCGCAGCAGGGGTGAAGCTGGTCTCATTTGAGCCATGTTGGAGATGCCCAACCCTTGCGGTGCTGGTGCGATTCCCGCCCTGCTGGAGCTCCTGCTCCCGTCGCCGTCGTGCATCTGCGGCGTCGTCCTCCCCGACATGGTGACGGCGGTCCTGGCCCTCTGCTCGCTCTCCTGCTGCGCCGTCAACAGCGACTTTTCAAAGGCCTCGATGGTCATGCTCAGGCTCTGCTGCCTGGGCCCGCTCATGGTGAGCGTGTCCCTCTTGGCACCCACCGACTGGATCACCACCCCGATGGGTTTGGGGATGCTCCCGAGGCCGCCAGCGGCCGCAGCACTGCCGCCCACCAGGGCCACCGCATCCATTGCCTTGTCGCTTCCGCCGCTCCCGCTCCGGCTCAACCCGTTGCCCTCGTCGGTCGACATGGCCGGCGACGGCAACCCCCCACCGGGCGGCCGAACAGGCCTCAGCCCATCGTCCCTGTCCCTGCTCCCCTTGGTCGACCTGGGCGGCGACGGCAGCGCCATGGTGGGCGGCGGGCCTGCGAATCCCTCGAGCGGCGACAGCAGCGGCGGGCTGGAGCTGTTGACCTGCGTGATGACGACGGGCTTGTCGTCGCCCTCGTCCACCACGCCAGCCGCCCGACTGCCGCCGCCGCCGCCGCCGCCGCTCTCCATCACCATCTTGGGCGACTTGCCCCCGCCGGCACCGTGGCGTTGCGACCGTAGTGCACGTCGAGCGGGTTGACCCACTGCCTGCTCCTGTCCTCGCCGTGCGACGTGCCGGGCCGGGCCGGGAGCCCATCGCCCAGCGCCGGCGGCCGCTTCAGGCTGCTGGTGCTGCCGTTGCCCAGCCGCATGCCAAACATGTCGGGCCGCGGCAGCGCGTGGCTGTCCGCCCTGGGCCGGTTCCTGCTGTCGCTCCGCGGCGGGAACTCGTGCGCGTTGCTGCTGCCATATGTCGGCAGGAGCGGCGACGTGTTGGCCCGCATCGACGCCGATGTCCCCGGCCGAGGCCCCAGCACCGGCGGCCGCGGTATGTCGTGGAAGCTGTTGCTGCTGCTGCTCATCTTGTTCTTGTCGTCGCTCGTCGGGAGCATCCACGGTGCCGGCGCCGAGGCAACGTGCACCGCCGCCGCCGCGGCCACCATTGCCGTCGTCTTGGGGAGGGCATTTCCGTTTGTGGTGTCTTGGGAGGATTTCCTATACAATTTTTGTTAATTATTATTTTTTTTTTTCGTTGCTGGTGGTCCTTTTTCTTTGGTTTTGCTTTTCAGGACCCTGCATAACCTGCAGTGGATAAATACTTACTTTTTCCTCCCGAGACCAAAGAAGGACACCATCTTTACCGAAAAAAGGTGTATTAACAGGGTATCATGAAAAATAAGACTATTCAAGAAAAAAACCGGGAAATGAAAAGATTAAAGACGGAAAGTTTTCGCTTCTAGAGTCTGTTTCTGGAAATCTTCGTCTTGTCTTTTTTTTCCCCGGCCGCAATTTCGGACGGCTTGTTTTCCCCCTTGGGCAACCGACTCGCCGGGATTTTCTTCCTTGTGGCGTTCTTTTGTTTCTTTTTTGCCTCGCTTTTCTAAGCAACCTCACTATCCCCTTGCCGATCAGGGTTCCTTAAAAGTTTCTTCTCGTTGGCTTTAAATGTCGTGTTAAGAACGTTTGCGTGGTTTTGTTTTGTCTAGGGGGGGGAAGCGTGTCTCTCGGCGTGGCGGTCGTGCGTAGTCCTTTTTGCAGCGAGTCGCTTTATGTATATGCACAGTAGCCTATGTTTCGCTGCGCTGTCGATGGCTTTTGTTTGGGGCGTTTAGAGTTTTGTTTAAAATGAGGATCTTTTTGCTTTCGTTCGGGAATGCGCGCGTACGGTATGTTCCTAGCAAGAATAATAATAAAAAAAAGGAATGGATTGGACCACCACAGGTAGGCAGAAGTAATAGGTGCAAAGAAAAAAGAGAGCAAAACAAAAAGATGAACTCGAAACAAAAGCACAAAAGATGCAAAAGGAGCGGACGACCCTGTTCTCGTCGCCGTCAGCTATCACACAGGGAGGCAACCCCTACAGCTAAACCAGCAAAGAGACAGAAAAAAAAAAGGACGAAAAGGGGGTCAAAAACAAACTGAACTGATCGTGTTAGAATAGAAAAAAAATGGCTGCAACCGTCCAACAATCATAAGATCACAAAAAAACGGAAGAAAATCGAGCAGGAACACACATACGACGACGACATCGACAAAAAAAACAAAAAACAAGATCAACCCAAGGTCCATCCCTCGTGGGGACCATCCTCCTGCAGCACCGTTACAGTCAGTTCGGCCCTGTCAAAAGAAATGGAGCCCAAGGGGACGACCCTCACGTCGGATTCAGGGGTAAAAAGAGAAGTAACCAAGCAAACAAGGCGTTGTGTGTGTGGATCGCGTGGTTCGTGAGGGGATCCGAATTTCCTTTGCTTTTTCTTTCTTGTCTTTTTTTTTTCTTTGGGGACCCGAACTGGGGACCCGAACCGGGGTGGATGCCGTGGGTGGGTGAACCCCCCCTGCTGCATAACGTTTGCCAACAATGTGGGACATGTTGCTTGGTGTGGTAATTCCAAGGGAAATGGCGTCTTGATATGCAAACACAGGGGAAACCCGAGAGGCATGCTGCCACGCAATCAGGAAGCCGGGAAAAAAAAAGAAAAGAAAATAAAACAAAAACGGGTCAATCCCGGTACATCCGGCATGGTCTTCCGAAAGGTGTGCATGACTTGTTTACTCTGTACGTTGTATAACTGTTGATGGAAAGGAATCATTGACTTTTGGAAACTACGGTACACTCAAAGCATCCAATGCCAGAGAGAAGCCCTTGACCTAGGTACAGCAGTGCTATTATCTATCTACTACCTGATTACTCCAAGATACAAGATCAAGATAGATTTACCGTAAGCAGTGGCGGCCCCCACCCCCCAAAGTAATGATAAAATTCCAGAAGAGGAAAGCAGCGGCGCTAAATTTCATTACTACGTCGTACTTTAAGTACTTGCATTGTAGATCTCATATCAACAGCCAAGGTGGGTTCATTATCCGGTAGCACTCGGCCTAGGTAGTAAAGACAGCCGAGATCAACGAAATGCATGGCAAAGATGGGAAGGAAGCCCGCTTGCCCGCAAACCTCGGGATGCACCACGCACACGCACACGCATGCACACAGACACACGACAAAAGTCAGGAATTAATTGTTCTTGATCGTATTTACTATGTTAAACCCCAGGCGCAGTGATAAGGGATACTTTTTAACTATTGCCTACTCTAATTAATCTTCCACTCGGAAAGAAGACTTCAGATGAAAGAGGGTCAATTCGCCAGCCGCCCTGGCAGCAGCTTTATGCCGATGGTGGATATCAGGGGGGGAAAAATCATATGACAGGTGATAAATACAAGGTAGCGACTGGGAGCTGGCAAAGCCGGCACGCTGGGTAAGGTCGTGAATCAATAAAGCCGGAGCAGTATAGGTAGGTAGCTATTACCTACCGTACATACAGTTTAACATAGCTGCCCAATCTCGATCAACACTCCACCCCTTACATGCAGCAGCACTCTACGTGGTACTCCATTCTTGTGGGGACGCAAATCCTCCCTGATGGTGCCAGTGCCCATTGCCAAAAGCCCCCAAATGCAACCAACGTATGTAGTACTGTATCCGGATAACCTCGCAGCGTTCGGCAACCACATCTTTTTACGTGATTGCAACCCTCTATACGAAAAGCCAAAGTCAGCCTTGAGGTTATTTTTTTTTTTTTTCAGCACAAAACAAAACCCTTTGCCTAGTTTTCTTCCGGTAGTCCCCTAGCCTAGTTTTTACTCCCAAAAGGGCTTTTTCTTCGAACAAGTCCAACCCAGAATGTTCCAACAGTGGAGGCGAGCGCATCGGCATCCCGGGAGGAGAGGCCGTTTACCCTGGCAAGCGAACCTGGTCGCCTCCAAGTAGCCGATGTTTCGTCTGTGGCGTTTCCGCCTCCTGAAATAAAAAAGAAGAAGCAAATCCTTTCCGTACGAACCCTTTTTTTTTCGGCGGCCTTGGCCATGTGTTTTTTTATTCTTCCGGCTTGCACCGCCAAGACCGATTTGCTTTTTGTGTTCTGTACCTTGTGTACGTACTTTGTACAACGCCCAAACCACCAAGATCACAAGTGTACTTCTTTTTTATTGTTATTATTTTTTTATTCTTGGTCTTGGGTCTCGTTTCTTTGATCCGAGCTTCCCCTTGGCGCTCCGGGCCACGCTGACTACCGTGCGTGAACCAGTGCTGCCCTATTGGCTCGGATGGGGGAAGGAGGCGATGGGGGCAGGCGTTTGGATGGGGATAATAATAAAGATTTCCTAGCAGTTACAATTGGCTGCATATCAGCGCTCGCACTAGGACTGTTTCCCTTTTAGAACCAGTTTTGACCTGATAGTCCAAGTTTCCATCTACAGTACCTTTTTGACTGCGTCATTCTCTTCACAATCCATAACTCCAAGTATAATAAAACCGGCCTCACAGAACAACATAAGAGAAACACAGATATAACTTACACATACACTTACACTTACATCACCCCCCTCCCTTTATCGTCCCCCACTTCAACCACCAGCCTCTCCTCCATCACTCCCTCTTCCTCCGCCGGATCCTCACCGTGGCCTCCATGTCCGGCACCCTGCCGATGCCATACCACTTGTTGCGCGGCCTCTGCCTGGGCTCAATGTCGTAGCCCAGCAGCATGTGCGCCAGCAGGAGCTTGAGCTCCGTGGCGGCAAAGAACCTCCCGGGGCAGGCGTGGCGCCCGTGGCCAAAGGCCAGGTAGTCGGGGCTGGTGGTGGCAAAGGCGTTGCGCGCGCGCTGGACGTAGTCGGCGGACTCGTCGCGCCTGGCCTCGGCGAAGCGGAACGGCTTGAACGTCGCCGCGTCCGGGTAGATGCCCTCGTCGTGCAGCACGGGGTACGCCTGCAGCATGATGCCGACGCCGCGCGGCAGCGTCTGGCCGTTGGGCAGCGTCAGCCCCTGCGGCGCCGTGACGAGCCGGTTGCTGCCAAAGGTCACAAACGAGTTGAGCCGCGCCGACTCCCGCAGCGTCGAGTCCAGCTTCTCCATCTTGTTCAGCGCCCGCTTGCTCCACTCGCCGCCGTGCGCCGCCAGCACCGACGTGATCTCGTCGCGCAGCTCCGCGACCACGGCCCCGTCGCACGACGCGAGGTCCATGACCACGTGGGCGAGGCTGAAGGCCGAGGTGTGGATCGAGACAAAGTTGAGCACCAGCAGGCGGCCGGCCAGGACGTCCTCCTTCCAGAAGTAAGGGTCGCCCAGCTCCTTGGCCTGCCTGATGGCCCACTGCAGGTAGTCGTTGGGTTGGTCTGTCGACGCCTCCTGCTGCTTCTCCAGGTCCGCGCGGCGACCGTCCCAGTCGGCCAGCCGTCGCCTGATCTCTGGCGCCACGAGCTGCGGAACTTGTGGATCGTGACGTTGATGGGTATGGTGGCCAGGGGAGTGAGCATGGGCCGCAGGATGCCGTAGGTCAGATGCAAGGCGACTCCGCACATGAGCGCCCGGTGCACAAACTGCATGGACAGCTGGAACAGCCTGGGCTCGCGGCAGAGGTCCCTCCCGTAGGCGACGCGGGCCGACACCATTCCCAGCATGGTTTGGACCGTATCGTAGACCCCGACGTCGGTCCAGTCGTCCGGCTTGCCCCACTCGTGGTCGAGGGCCAGCCTTGTCTCCTCTTCCATCTCCGTCACTAGGTTTCCAATCTGCTTGGTCAGATCCCTGGCGATGAGATCCACATGCACCGGCGGGTGGTGCAGCTTGCTGTCCAGGAACGTGTGGTCGAGCTGGAAGAACTCGCTGGCTTGGTCGTACAGGCTGAGGACGTTGTCGGGCTGCGAGTTGATGAAGCCCGTCCACTCCTTGGGCAGCACCACCGTCTCGCCCATGCCGCCCGCCAGTGGGAAGCGATACGGTTGTTCTTGGTCCTTGAACTGTCTATACGCAGACTTGAGGGCATTCTTGCTGTCCATCGTGTTACGCCACTTGGCCTGCCAGTAAGGGAACCAGTCTCCCTCGCGCGCACCCGCAATGGGGAGGTCCGGCAGGTTGTTTGGCTTGAGAAAGAAGTTGTAAACGATGTAGCTGGTCAACAGCACCAATGGCGCTGCGACAGCTGGTCTGAACAAGATTTCAAGCATGTTTAGCGTAAGCATAACCCAAGGGTGATTTGATCAGTAAATATTGCAATGTTTGGCTCCACTAGCATAGCCGACAACTGGTATTGATCACGGAACTCGAGCATTGTTTTATACTGCGGGTGTTTGAGGAGCAAACTGGCAGACAGATAGTGATCCTGCTCGTATTCGCGACAAAAAAAGGGGGGGCAGGGGCTATTGAGGACCTCTAGCAGTCTCCCTTCTCCTTCGTGCGTACACAGTAATATGTGCTATTTTCAGACACGGCAGAGCCGCGTCTCCCCAGAACCCCAAAGAGATCTTGCGACAGCATTTGTGAATTCGTCGGATGTTTGGCATTTCTCCAGGACCAAACATGGTAGCTTTGCGATGATGTGCGCTATCCTTGGCTATAACCATATCTTTACTTTGGTTGGGGCATGTAGAGTTGGCATATGACAAAAAGAAGCACGATACATATACCCCTTTCGAACACGCAGCTGTCGGCATGTGCAACCTCAATTGGTTCGTGGTTGAACAGCTACCTAGCTACCTAGGTACAGAACTCGTGGCCAGGCAAGGCAAGACGTCAAGGAGTATGTCATCTATCCCTCTTTTGAAGACGGCCACGGAAAGGAAATACTTTCCGGTCCAGCTAGACTCGGCTGGCCTCTTTGCCGATAAAGGGAAAATGAAACAATCTCATGGCAGCCAATAACTAACTACCATTGGTCAACTTCATCATCAAGATTATGGCAGCCTGCTAATTATGTCAAAAGTTTGTTTGGACGTGCCAGTTTTGCCTCTGATAACATGGAATCTGTGAGCTCTCAACTGCCGATGTCATGTGACTAAAGATCTGGGGAAACAGAGTCATGTCAAGATCACCTCTATGGTAATCAAATCATTTCCCTGATGTCAAACTTCAGACTCGGTTTGTGTACAAGACGATTCGGGGTTTTGTAAATGACCGACGATCCAAAGAAATAAACTATGACGGGATTTGGGACGTTGTGCAGATTTTGTGCTGAACAAAAACAACAAAGTCAAACGGGAAACAGGTTGAGCAAACCAGAGTACCCTAAAATTGGATGGTTGTTGGACTCGAGAAAAAGGTCGACAGCAGGCTTCGTTCGACTTCGTTCGAGATTTCATGACTGTTGGTCGCATGATGATGGCCTGGAGGTGGTGAAATAAACAAAGCCAAGCCCTGAACCATGAAACTGGCCGATCACGCAATCGACGCTAATACAAACATGGAAGCACCTTTGTATTAAACTGCAGCCAGGAGCGGGAACCCTGATTGACTTTTGGCTGGGCAAGCTGGGGTAAAGCTTTTCATTTGGCGCCCGTCGAAGCTTCAGACTACTGCGAGGTCAAGCATTTCCTCAGCGTTGGCGCAAAGAAAGAGAGAAAAAAAAAAGATGCACTCGCAACCCAAGAGAGACTGGTGATGATGCAACAAGGGAATCAGCAACCCCCACCCCCAACAAGCAGAGGCTAATTGGCTGCTACAGATCACAAGGCGGTACTTGGTCTTGTTGGTGCACGGGAAAACTACCAGAATAGTGCGGGGCTGACCCCCATGGCAATGCCAAGCTATACGCCATAAACGAGAAGGCCCGATGGACGGGGTGGTCACATAAGCCTACCCAATCGAAATGGAACCCAGGCAACACCCAAATTTGACCTTCCCATTGCAACGGTTTGCGTCAAGGCAATGCAAAATTGCGTGCCGACACCCCCCTGACTCTCTCTTCCTTTTTTGCACTCTTTGCATCTTATACCAAGCCCGTTCGATTTGCCATTCTGCGCAGGAATTAGGTTACACTTTTGAAAATTTTCCGTCATCAAAACCGTCTTGGCTTGCAGCTTACCTTGTGGTACCCTCATATAAGAAGCAAATCATGTCGCCTCTCAATTTGTATCGGTTGCGGGTGAAAACCATCCGAGCTTTGTCTTTTTGGTCTTCTTTCCCTCTCCTTGTCCGATTCGACATTGGCCGTTGCCCCGCGGCTTTGCCATAGTTAATTTTGTTGTATTTCGCCCGACGGCACTGGACATGCGACGAATATCACAACTGCCTTGATACCAAGATCATCGAGCAACGTTGTAGCTTCCTTTTTCTGTCAAGCGAGCCCAGCCATACATACAAAAGTCAAGATCGGACTCGGCTATACGCCCGAATATCATGTCGGCTCCGTTCTCAAAGGAGCGGGACGAAGGCGTCCTCAAAGAGGAAGGCGTTGTCAAAGAGGACAGTCATGATCGTGTCAACGTCACCGACAGCGATACGGAAATCGCGGGGGTCTCCAAATTCCACGTTGACGAGAAACGCAAGCTTGGAGTTACGGGAGCAGTGTTTCTGATTCTTAACAAGATGATTGGCACCGGAAGTAAGCACAGAATTTTATGCCTCTTTTGACATGTAGCGCAAAGAAATCACGTATGACCTTGACCTGGACCTTGATCTAACACTCATTTCACCATGCAGTCTTCTCAACCCCGTCCAGCATCTTTGCAGCCACCGGCTCTGTCGGTATCTCATTGATGCTCTGGGTCATTGGCGGAATCCTCACTTTTGCCGGCATCTCGGTCTTTTTAGAATTTGGTCTCGCCATCCCCCGATCTGGCGGCGAAAAGAACTACCTCGAGCGGGCATACCGCCACCCCCGGTACCTGGCTACGTGCGTGCTCGCGGCTCAGATGATCCTGCTGGGCTTCTCGTCAGGAAACTCGCTCGCCTTTGGCCGCTACGTCCTGTTCGCCGCCGGCGGTCTCGGCGAGATCACGCCGGACAACTGGCAGGCCCGCGGCATCGCCGTCGCCTGCGTCACCTTTGCCATCCTGCTGCACGTCGTGCTGCCCAAGTGGGGCATCCGCCTGTTCAACGTCCTGGGCGTGTTCAAGGTCATCATCTTGCTGCTCATAGTCTTTTCGGGCTTCGCCGCGCTGGCCGGCCACAGGCTCGTCGACGACCCGCGCAACTTTGACAACGCCTTTGCCATCGAGACGGGAGACGGCTACAGCGGCGGCGGGGCATACGCGTACTCGAATGCGCTGCTGAACATCATCTACAGCTTCAAGGGCTGGGAGAACGCCAACTACGTGGTCGGCGAGCTCAAGAACCCGCGAAAGACGCTCGCCGTCGCCATGCCCCTGGCCGTCGGCGGTACCACCATCCTCTACGTGCTCGCCAACGTGGCCTACTTTGCGGCCATCCCAAAGTCGGAACTGGCCAAGTCCGAGGTGATCGTGGCGGGCATCTTCTTCCGCAACGTGTTTGGAGTCCGTGCCGGCGGCACC
Organism: Pyricularia oryzae 70-15; assembly: GCF_000002495.2. Taxonomy (NCBI): domain Eukaryota; kingdom Fungi; phylum Ascomycota; class Sordariomycetes; order Magnaporthales; family Pyriculariaceae; genus Pyricularia; species Pyricularia oryzae. The sequence continues at coordinate 304,274 of NC_017854.1, forward strand.
GCTCTGCCGGCCTTTGTCGCCCTGTCCAACCTCGGCAACGTCCTGGCCGTCAGCTTTGCGCACGCCCGCCTGAACCAGGAGTTTGGCAAGGAGGGTCTGTTGCCGTTCAGCCGCTTCTGGGCCTCGACCAAGCCCTTTGGCACGCCGGCGGCCGCTCTCTTCCTGCACTGGATCGTCACGGTGATTGTGCTGCTGGCGCCGCCCGCCGGCTCGGCCTACAACTTCATCGTCAACCTCTACACGTACCCGGGCGCCTGGATCAACGCCTTTGTCGCGGCCGGCCTCATCTACCTCCAGTTCAGCAAGAAGGAGAACTGGTCCAGCCCCTGGCACACGTACCTGCCCATCAGCGTCCTCTACCTCTTGGCCAATGCGTTCCTCGCCCTCGTGCCCTTCATCCCGCCCGAGACCAGCTGGAACGAGGACGGATACCCGTACTACGTCTTTCCCATTGTCGGCGTCGGCGTGCTGCTCCTCGGTGCGGCCTACTGGGCCGTGTGGACCAAGTTGTGGCCCAAGCTGGGAGGCTACCGGATTGAGGCCGAGAGGATTACTGATGAGGATGGCGAGGAGGTTATTCGCTACCGCAAAGTGCACGTGAGGTGATTTTAGATGAAAAGTTTGCTTGACATGAGTTGGGTGTTGCGTTTCAACTCTTGGTTGGGAGTAATTATATATGATATCGGACCAGTCTAGTATGAGATACCCCTGACATTTTGTTCTTTGGTTATTATCGTCGGTTATTTGATCTATGCGCTTGTCGTGTTTACACAGAGGGACTTGTCTGCATACGCTCGCAATGGAAAGTTTATAACGTAGTATTAACAACTTACAGACCGACCCATGGAATTACGTGCCATCGATGCACTCAGCGGTCCATTTGCAACAAACGAGAAAAGAATATATTAAAAGGCTGACAATGACAAGCGTCTACTGACATCTAGAACTAGTCCTAACACCGGTGAGCGCCGCCACCAACCAGGGCTTCTTCGGCACCACCCTTGGCCGGCCTGGGCAGCCTGTAAACCCAGACCAGCGCCGCGCTCAGGGCCAGGCTGCAGCCGGCGGCGAAAAAGGGCAGGCCGACCCAGGGCCCGCCCAGCTCGATGCCGACGCTCAGGGCCTTGCTCAGCAGGGGACCGGCGATGAAGGTGCCGATGAGCTCGAGGAAGGACACAAGGCTGTTGACCATGGCCAGGTGGCGCGGCTCGACGAGGGTGTTTAGCAGCGACCTCAGCACGGGCGAGAAGCCGGTGCCGACGGAGAAGACGACGAGCGAGAGCACAAACAATGCGGGCGTCGACGAGAGCGCCACGAGGAAGGAGCCGGCCGCCCCGACGGCGCCCGTCCACCGCGCCATGAGCAGGTCCTTGGCCGGCGTCGACATGCGCGACCGCTCGGTCAGCGCGTGCGAGATGCAGGGGAACACCACCACGAAGAGGAACAGGTTGGCCGCCGTGCGCGCCCCCAGCAGCACCGACGCGCTCGACCAGCTGATGCCGTAGCGCTTGGTCGCGTACTGCAGCAGCGCGTCCTGCACCATGCGGCCCAGCACGAAGAGCGCCATCGGGACCATGAGCCACAGGAGGTGGGTGTGCGCCACCGTAAAGGCCCACAGGTCGCGGAAGCTGGCGGCCACCACGCGGGCGGCGGACCTGAGGGTCACGGGGGCTTGCTTTTTTTTGTTGTCGTCGTCGTCGTCTTCGGGTCGTTTCTCCAGCGTCTCGGGCACAAACCAGGTCAGGCACAAGCTCATGGCGCAGCCGACGAGGGAGACGCCGATGGGCAGCCAGGGCCCGCCCAGCTTCATGAGGGCGCCGGCGAGGGGGCTGCCGATGAGCTCGCCGACGATGAAGGCGACGCTGACGCGGAAGAAGACGGCGGCGCGCTCGGCGGGCGGGCAGACGTCGCCGAGCACGGTGAAGAGCATGGCGGGCCCCGTGCAGGAAAAGGCGCCGATAAAGGTCCACAGCGACGCCAGGTAGATGGTCCAGAGCGGCACGACGCCGCGGGTGCTGAGCAGCAGCACCAGCGCCTGCCAGAACACGGAGAGCGTGAGCCCGACCCAGGCCAGGATCAGGACGGGTCGGCGGCCCGCGCGGTCCGCCAGCATGGCGTAGGGCACGGCGCAGAGGATGCTGGGCAGCGTGTCGAGCGCCATCTGCCAGCCGCGCATCATGGCCAGCTCGCCCTGCACGTCGGGCGTCTTGCAGCGCGGGTCGTCGGCGAGGGCCAGCGGGCTCGACGTCGACGCCGCCGGCGGGAGCGAGAGCTTGGCGCGGCAGATGACGTCCTCCATGAGCGCGTTGGCCGGCGCCTGGAACGTCACCACCGACATCTCGATCAGGCACACCGACGCCATGAACAAGATGGCTATCCTCTTGTAGTGGATGTGCGGCACCGGCGCTGTTGGTTTTTTAACGTCGTCATCTGGCGTTATGTCGGTGGTGGCTGGCGACAGGAGGGGGGATGATTCGCCGTCGGTGGTTCTCCTGGGTTCAAGAAAGGCATGGTCATCGGTGAGGATGCGGGCCGGCGTCACCGTCGTCGCCATCTTTGATTGGGTTAATGTTGCTGCTCTTGACCTGTTGTTTGTTTGTTTGTTTTGATACTATCTGTTGGTCCTTTTTTTTTCTTTGTCTTTTTTTTTGAGCAACATAAAAGTTGAAATAGAATGAAGAAAAGAAACAGGTCGCGAAACCAAAGCAAAGCAGCTTGGGAACAATACTACCTTATCTCCGTACTCAATTCAAGCAAATGTAACGCTGACGAGTCGGGACAATACCAAGGGGTCACTACGGCGTCGCTACAAGCGGGGCCAAAGATCCACGCAACCCGGCATCCTTGGCAAGGGCTCCCATACTCCAGACACGTTCTAGAACTGACACAACGCCTGTCACCTGTTGTGTTCAATGCCCATCACAACTTCAAGTTAGGGATGGTACCTTTTTTCAGTCCCTGAGGCATTGAGGTCCACCATCCTGACGCAATACTTTTAATCTTCAAGATTGCGACCAAGACATGTGAAATGAATGCTATAAACGAGCGCCAAAAGGCTAGTCAACTCTAATCTAATCCAGACCGAGAGGGGAAAAAACAAACTGGATACTTGGATAAGTGTACGCAAGCGACGTCAACAACATATGACCGATACCACTTTTGAGGTACTTTAGGAGGGGTCTAAATTTGTGCAAAAAAACAAAACCTGCCCAAGCAGGGATTACGTAGTCCTACACCAACGTGTTTGACCCAAAGGGGTAAAGCTAAAGAGGTGAATTGGGTTCATCCCACGACGCGTCTCCCAATGAATAATGAGGAAGGAGCTGCCAAACTGCCAACAAACCCATTATTATGTTCGGACCGGAACCGCTCGATCGGACCGAGCCCCAAAGATAAGCGATTGACGGAGTTGTCGTTGACTCTTGTCCCTCTTGGCTGTCATGTTGATCCATATGGAGGGGTTTGAGAATATATTATGACTCGAGTTATCCATTAATCAATTCACCTCCAGTGTGCTCAGGTCGGTAGTTCCAGCTGTTTTCTCGTTCGCGTCATGACGTGTTAATTATGATATTCCCCCACGAGTGGAGAAGCTGCCCGACTTCGCTACCCGGTGAATACCTAATGTACCTAGGTAGTAATAGAATGCCATCTGCCCGTCGACCTCATAGCCTGCCGGCCCGCCCATCAAAATTCAACGTGACCAGCATATCCCAAGCAGCTGTTACCAACCCATCGGGAATGCATGCACATCATATGCGAGAGGTTTACACAATTTCCGAGTTTGCAAGCCAATTCTTAATCCTGGCGTTGTTTAGTTCCCGAATTTCCCCCGATCTGCCACCTTGCTAAACCCGCTTCATCGGATGATTGTCGTCTGTATAATTCCGTGAAACAAAGCCAACGGCTCCGACCTCGCCATTCCACAACCCACAACTTACTTGCTACAAAATACAAGCCAGCAGGAACCTACCCACACTCCGTCCCGTTTCCTATCGGCGCTGACGCCTCACCGAGCCCCGACCCCAGTAAAGAAAGAAAAAAAACCACTGCACCCTCAGCGGTGGTGTGTCAGGGGTACGTATGCCGGTCTCCACAAATGCCGCGCACTCCGCGGCCTCCAGTAGCCTCCTGGGCCGTCGGGCGGGCTTCAGGCTCCTGCGGGATATTACCAAGCAAGTTCGTCCCCGAGATTGCCGGGGGAAAAAAAAAGGAAAAAATACATGCCCCGGGCTGGCGTGGAAATCCAACAAAAGCACCCGCCCAAATTGTACACGTAACGCGGTGACATGTCCCATGAGCAGCTTTACGTACGTCGGGTGGTCATCGCCGACTCTGAAGTGCAGTAGATTGGCGTCGCGGGAGCCCCCGGCGTCTAGGGTTTTGCTCCCAACGTCGGTGGCCGCACCATGTCCCTGACTGGAAATCATTCAGTAAATTGACGACAGAGGTTTACAAATTTTCACGTTATTAAGCAATGCGCTAATATAAAAATTAAAGCTCATGGATCCTACCTTGGGTATCTATTGTCATGTTTGTTGCGGGGATCAGGTGTTAACACATATGGGTATATAGCCAAACATTCGTAAGTGTTCAAGTACAAATAGCAGCTAGCAACCTACCTATTTCATGTTACACCCCCAGCCCCCAGCAAGTGCTCCCAGCAGACACCAACAGCAAAGCAGAGAGTAACATGTTCCCTATCTCGAGCGAGGGTGGCTAAGAACATTGGGGAGGACAACAAGAATCTAGCATCTGTTCACCAGACAAAGAATGCATATCATGCTATTAAACAAATCGATGCAGGTCGTAAAGAACTGTCAGCACCCTTATTCTTCCCTTTTTGAACGCAACTAAACCGCAAAGCCTAGGGGCGGAGCTTTACCCAGCTCCAAGCAGAGCCGGCCTCCAGCTAGGGAACATTTCCGCCGCACTAAAGAATAAGTTAATTTACCTAGACACACCAGCAAGCCCAGATATGCCCACAGGGTCCAGCAAGCGTGAACTAATAAATACTAGTCTAGTCTAGATCTAAACTATAACTCGACGATGGTATATGTAGCAAAAACAGGTAACCGAGCTCCATGGCACAGCATGGCTAGAAATTGAAACTCACCAAGCAATATGACAGCATCCGTATACCCAAGACAAAGAAGATAACAAGGCTAACCTTGTTCGTGAAAAGACAACATCTGCATTGAGGCTATGACCAAACATTCTATACATGTATCGTCGTGTCGCATGTCCGATCCGCTGCTTCTATATAAACATAAAAAATCAAAAGAAATCAAGCACCCCTTGGTATATCAGGGGTTCTTCCGCTCCAATGCTGTTAAGCCAAAAAGACGACAGTCCTTTGCCAGATTCGTATATAGTGACGGAAAGGAATACAAGTGTACGCTAACCCAACATCCTGGACATAGGAGGCTTTCTTCCCTCCCCCGTCCTCGACAATACCCTGCCCTATAACCCTTGCGCCGTTGCTACTTACTCCTTCGTATGAACGAAAAAGGTATTCATGATCAGGCAGACGGTCATCACGCACATGCCATAGATTGCCAGACCCAGCGCCATCTTGCGCAACAGGCCGTGCTCAATGTGCTCGAGGTCCCAGCGCAGTCTGCGCCGCCACCTGGTCCCGCGCGGCCTCGACGCGGCGCTCATGCCGGACCGGAGGCTGGCGACACTCTCCAGCAGGCCCGCGCCGGCCGGGTCCAGATTGCCGTTCTCCTCGTCAGTGGACGCATCTAAATTGTCGTCCTCGGCATCATCCTCGTCCTTGGTCAGGCGCTGGTGATGAATGCTATTCGGGTCACTGATCTTGTAGTAGAACAGCCCGGGAAGGATGAAGGATATGGCCGTCGAGCCCGTCGAGCCCACGTAAGCTAGCACCCTGTCCAGGCTGGAGACCGTGAGGGCGGTGGCGTAGCTGCAGACGATAATGATTGTCGACAAGATTGCGAAGCGAAGGTCCGACATTGGCGTCGTTGGGGAACCGTGCGAGTCGTTTGCGGATGAAGCCGGCGGGATGAGCGTCGAGTCGGGGTGCGCACCGCCAGCGCTGTTGTTGCGGTTGGGGCGCCACTTGAGCACGGCGTCGAGCGATGCGCGACAGGGGTGAATTTGAAGGGGGACGCTGAACATGACCAAAACAACAATGGCGGCCTTTCCAATAGTCGAGGCGATGCTCGCGGGATCTGAGACAAAGCATTGTTAGTTTGAGCCAACTTGAACGGACAGCGGGCAATGATATCCTTACACATCGAGATGATATTTCCAACGACCAGGTTGCCAAAGGTCAAGTAGCCGGTAATGGCTACGAGAATATAGATACTAGCTGCTGATCCAATGCTAGTACCAATGACTCCAACTACACTACCAGGGGAGCCATCTTTGAGCTCATTAAGAATAGAAAACATCTGCCATCCAGAGTCAGTAACCATGCGTAAAAATCGCATTATCTTCCAAGGCACAGGTGCTTACGTTTTGATGGCATGTATATGCAAACACAACTACAGGGAAAGCGCCCAGCACAGAGACCGGGCCCTCCCATGTAACATAGTGAACTTGGCCCCGATTCGGATGAGACTCGGCAGCAAAGTGATAAACAACGAGGATTATGAGGTATCCAATAGACACAAGCGCAATGATGCTCGTGTACTTGAGTGAGTCCAGCCTCCTCAAGAATCCCAACGGAATGATGACCAGCATGAACGCCGTGATCCAGAAATTCCGGTCCAGCATGTATGGAGGAAGCACATCGGCCCCGTCGCCATAGCCAGTATCAGAAACCAGGCCCCGCGCCACGCCGGGCATCAAATCACCAATGATGATGAGGTATGACACGCCGACGCCAAAACATTTGATTGCGATGGCGGCGTCGAAGAAGACGGCCGCGTTCGGATACGTCAACTGTGAAAGCGCAAAGAAGGAAGAGTGGCCTCGGTCGATGTAGCGCGCGCAACGGGATTGAAGGTACAGCCCAAAGGCAGAGGCCAATCCGGACCAGATTATGACGGCAGTGCCGAGTGTGATGCCCATATGCGAAAGGGCCGAAGGCATGGCGAGGGTGCCCGCTCCAACAACTGGACACGAGATTCAGTTAGTGTTTGGAGTTTCAAGTCACGTCATAACGCCACGACATCACTTACTCGTGTTCAAAAGGTTTATTACGCTGCTCATCATTGAGGCCTGGCCTCCGCCGGGCTTCAAGCCCCTGTGTCGTATCCTGTGCCATACGTATGGTGGTTAGCGGCAAATTAGATTGATTTGAGGGTTCCTGGCGGTAGCGTTGATGGATGCGCGCGTAGAGGCTAGTGGTGCTGATCGTTGGTGCTGAGCAGACAAGAGTGTCGCATGATGTGTATTACCTCGCCATATTGTCGGCACTATGTCCCGAGCCGATTCCATCAGTAAATGTCGAGTATGCAGGCATCCCTCGGCCTGGTAAGCATCCAGGCAGAGACTATCGCGGGCAAGATTGGTGTGGTGGTGGCACGGAGAGCTAAGCGCCAGCGCAAAGACCCAGAGCGACTTGCGGGTACGTCGGAGGACAATCAGGTTGTGTTTGTGTTTCGTTCCAACTACTCCTCCCGCAGGCTGTGGATGGTACCGAAGCTCTTCCGAGAATGTCGGTAGTATCAGTCGGCTGATTCGACCGTGCCGGCTTCGGCCGTCTTTCCCCTCTTCGTTTCGTTCGACGGTTGATGCGCCAATTGATGGCCGTCGTCAATGTGTACGAGAAAGAGGAAAATGACAAGTCAAGACGTGGCAGAAAAAAGGGTAGTAAGCTGTCGCGTGATGCTAAGGAAGAGACCCAGTCCTTGTCCTGTTCGTAATGCAAAGGTGTTACGTACGATTCTAAGATCTGCTGCTCTTGGCTGCTTGGAATGGAGATGTGTGTGGTAACAGTCAGACTGGGCACGACAAACAACGGGGCCAGGTGTGACGTTTAATGGCGCCAAGATCAGCCCGCGTTCGGGTAAGGAACAATATGGTGGAGTAGTTAGTGGGTCTTTGGGGTAGTCATGTCCAATAACATCGGACTTGTCTCGGCTGCACCCAGGCACTGGTCGGGGTTTAGCGCTGTTTCCAATCCATTTCTAGATGGAGCGTGGAAGGATAATTCCAGGGCCAAATTCTAAAGAAACATGTGGTGAGATTGTTCAGATGCATTGGTCTTTATTATTAGTCAATTCAGCACTGTTTGCATTGTTTCCATTGCTTCTTCGCGGAACTACGTAACAGATCGTCTGATCTTCAAACGCATTTGATCGTGGGACTTGTTTCTTCGGAAAATCCGACCCTCCGCGGAGCTCTGGTATTCCCTGTAAAGCAAGGTACCTAGGCACACATAGCTGAAGGTTCAAACTTACCTCAGAGTGGCCAAACAGCCCAGCGACGACATCATGACGGAACCTTTGATGGACAAAACTCTCGATAATACCACTCTAGCCACCATCGAGCTTCTCGAGGCCCGCCTACTCCGCTTGGAGCACATCATCTATGGCCCCGCCGGCAACCCCGATGCGATCCCCGAGTCCTCGGCCACCAGCACGATGCACGACTTGGAGCGTCGCTTTCAGGGTCTAGTGTCCAGGTCACGAGTCTACCAAGATTTGTTGAAGATTTGTAGGCAGTCTTCCTTTGCTGCTCGTACATGACGTCCACGATACATAATCGGCTAACCGCACCGAGCTTTACCCGCATAGATAACGAACACCCCTCCCTGTTCGTCTCCGAATCACAACACGCACAGTCCGACAGCAAAACCAAACAACCCCCGACACAGCTCGACCCGGCCGCCGTGCGAGCCATAGTCCTGGCATCGGCCTCGCAGTACCACGGCACCGCCTCTGCCCTCGCGGCCGTCACCCAGGACGTGCCCGTTCCCGATCCGGCGCTGAGTGCGAGCCTCGTGGCCACGGCGCCGCGGGCCAGGGCGATCGAGGCCATGCAGCGCGCGCAGACCGCCGAGGTTGCCGAGCTGCGGGCGAGGAGCGAGCGGGTGGTGAGGGCTTGGTACGAGGGCCGCGTGCTTAAGTACAGTAAATTCGTGGCCGACGCGGAGGGGCGCGTCCAGGACGTTGAAAAGACCGTGCTGAGGGCTGAGGCTATCAGAGCAGAGGGGGAGAAGGTTTGAGCGGGGGATGGGAAATTGATGCTCGGTTACTCAAAGTCCGAAATCAAGGCTTTAACCCAAGAGCAGGGTCCTTGTGGTTGGCCTTGGGAGCTGTTGACCTTGGGAGCTATTGAAGCACTGTCCAAGTCACGTACCAGCCGAGCCGCGATGAAAGGAATTCTGCCCTGCGGCCTCACTATGTTGTGTGCTCGCTTTCCGACGTTTCCTGTCACCTGTTCAGCCTTTGCCAGCGAGACGGGGGAATGGGGCATCAGAGTGGCTCTAAAGCCTTACCGCGCGCAGCAATTGCCATATGTTACACGGCTTCGTCCATCGGAAAGAAATGGAAGGGCTTCGTCTTGGGGATACTTCGATCCCGTAAGAGGATATTGGAGGTTGGTCTATTTTCAGCACAGAAAGCGCGTCCATAGCTGCCGATGAGCAACTCAACTTCGCCGCAAAGCGTGCTGGGACCACGATCCTATTGCTTTGTTGGAACGCAAGTTGTCTTTATTTTTTTTCCCCCTCAGCTTGAGAAGTGTAAGAACAATTTGTTCGAGTCCTGGCGCCCTCGTCAGCCTCAAGTTGAATCATACTTCTACAGGATATGATGATCTGATCTGCATGCAACCCTGACAATTGTTGGTTATCACACTCTCACATGAACGTTTGTGGTGCGGCAGCCCTGCCTGCAGTATGCAATTGCCATTGGCTGTGAAGTCTGCGTGAGTTGTCGGGGCTCAATGTACGACGCACTTTGGCCAAGCACAGAAGCCCAAAAAGGCGACCCTTATCACACGAAGCGGGGAGAAATACAATCATCGTTTGTTTGTGTGCTTGACTTTGGACGCGCCGACAACAACCGTATGCAAAACAGTGAAAACAAGCAAGATGGACGACGGCATTGACACTGATATCTTTGATGAACTGCGGCGATCAACGTATATTGATGGACTGAGATGCACGCCCAAACCGGCTCTGGTGATTGAGATTTACAAATCGGTGGTGGGTGGTTGAATATGATGACAGCGATGCATCGATCCGACCTCGTCTGTTGCTATTACTCACACATCTACAACACATCTATAGGTCGGCCCCCCCTATGTCCTGGCTACCAAGAGAACACCAGGGGAGCTCGACGAGTGGATCAACAAGGTACGCATTTCATTTGGTCATCAATCTGGGCAAAAATCTGTTGGCTGATGTGAGAGACCGTGACTAGCAAGTTATAAACGATAGAGATGGGTTCTCCAAGTCCGGTCTTCGCCTTATGTATGCCCATGATCCTGAGCCAATTCTGTGTCGAATCGAGCAAGCTGACGGTCGTTAGTATTGGGGGTGCTCGGGACGCAGAACCCAGGTCTGTGATGAAGGAGTGGCGGAGACGGCGAGTATCGGGACCACCGGGAGGACCACCACTACCGGGAGGACCACTACCACCAGGAGTGCCACCACCGCCAGGAGTGCTACCACCGCCAGGAGTGCCACCACCGCCAGGAGTGCCACCACCACGCATGGGACCGCAAGTACCACGACCTAGCCCACAATCCCTGTTATACTTTTACCCACCGGATGGACTTCCAGCATTAACCCCGGCTGCTGGAATACCAGCTCCAGTCCCCCCTCCCCTGGTACCTTCCCCTCCAATACCTGAAGGCGGCGACCGCTCATGGCCTCATGATTTGCAAAATCTAGACTGGGCTCGACACGGCGGAATAAACTTGAATATACCCTTCTCTGCCGATACCCTACATCGCATCACATCTTCATTCGCCCTGCCATCCTCAACGCTTTGGCTCTGCCAGTCACACAACACCCATCTCAAAACATATCGCACGCGTCGCTCTGTCATTGGGCTCACGGCGCGGTACTTTTACGTGGAGGCTTCTGATGTAGCTCTCTCCATGTCCTACTGCCCACAGACGGATATCACCACGGCCCTGATGATCGGCCCCACCGTCCGACAGACCGAGTTCCTCCGCGCCGAGCTCTCCAGACTGGCTCGGGTCGCCCATCACCCGGCGTTGGTGCCGACCCTCATGGCAGACTGCCTACGCGACGTGCTGGGTCGCCGCGTCGATGTTTGTATGATGGCCACCGGGCTGATAGAAACGGAATGGATGCACATGAGGCCCATGCCGTCGGGGCGGGATGTGGTGAACGTCAGCGCGCGGGCTGTGGACAACGCCCGGGACCTCGGCATCATCGAGACGGATCTGGAGATGTTGGAGGCGCAGGTGGCCGGGACCGTGGATTTTGTTCAGCTCACATCGGATGCCAGTCCGCGGTCGGAGAAGGGCAAGGAGAAGTCGCGGGCCGACATGCTCGAGATCGGGCTCATACTCGAGGAGAGGTTGAACTTTGTGTCGAGCACGATCACGCACCCGCGCCTGCGGGCCCGCATGTACAAGGAGCGTACCCTATCCATACTCTCGGCGGTAAGTTTTTGTCTCTGGGGTCGCATGTGGGCTTGCGTTGTGACGGTTGTGCTTGAAGAAAGTGATCCGGCTCAGCTGACTTGGAACCCTGCCTGACTGGCAGGCCACCCAACCGACCGTGGTCGCCGCAGCAAATACATTTGCGTCTCTGAAGTTCACGATGCAAAACAAACTGAGTCGAATAGTGGAGAGATTCTGGTGGTTCAGGGCGGTTATTGTAACCGTCATTGCCTTTACACCGGGTATTTTTGTTGCGGTATGGCTGGCCCCTATTTGTTCCCATCTCAGTCGACTTGATCTCTCCCACTAACCCCAAACACGCCGCAATCACAACAGGCACTCTTCTCGACATCGTTCATGGCCGCGGCGAACCCCCCTCAGTGGACGTTCTGGGCTACCGTTGTGCCCCTGACCGCGGCGATCCTTGCCGGGATCGTCACCTGGCGGTTGTGGACGCCTCCCAGCTGGCTCAGGCGCTGGCCCGACATGGCCTACTGGATGAGACGGCTCAAGCGTAAGCTGCGGCGCAGGTTTAGGCTCAACGACGATGCATCCAGCACGACCTCCGGATCCACCTCGCTGGTCGAAGATGATTGATAAATTGAGTCAGAAATACGTCGCCCTCCCGCTGCGAGGTGTTGGCTCAAAACAGATGTACGGAGAGCGTGGCTAGGGGTGCACCTGTTGGTGAGCAATTTGCTTTGCGGGTTGCTCGGCTACAGTTGCACCTTGGCGGATACAGCCGGGACTAGGTAGGTGCCTGGTGTTGTAGCCCCGGTGCGATAATAGCCGTCAAGCCGTAAAAACATACTCATCCGGGTTCCGCTCGCAGCGGCAGAATGCAGTTTGCAGCTTGGCATGCATTTGGGTTCCACCAAAAATATTATATGGAAAAATAGTTGACTGGAGATCAACAAGAGCTGGAAGCTGGCGATTGAATATTATAGTCATGATGCATCAGACTTGCGAGGCAATGCGGGACGAAAGCTAAAATCAGGAGTGTCAATACCTGGTCCATATAGTTCAGCGAGAGGGTTAAACGGCAAGATACGAAAGGCTACAGATGGAAACACAAATCCAAAGATGTATTGACGTCAAACCCACGGCTATTTGGTCACTTTGGACGTAGTCGCCACCTTCACGACCGAGCCCCCCGCCGATACCAGGCAGTCTTTGGGCGAACGAGTGGTTGAGATCGTCCCGATAGGAAGGTTATACTCAGCAAGACAAGAGCTTCCCCGCTCTTGCTAGTTCGGAAGGTTTGGCCGATGGTTGCATCCTTGGCTACATACCCAGAGTCCATGAGTATAAAATCTGCTTCACTTTCCCAACACATTCCTAAGCTTTGTGCCATGTCCACCAAGAACGAGTATTGAACAAGATCACTCAAACGGTCTCGAACACAAGAAAGATAGTAAGATAGGATTAATTCCTTTAATCCAGCCAAGCAAAACCAGATGTTGGCTAACCAGACTAACATACCCTAGACCAACTTTGCACAACAAAGTATGTGACCTTGCGCTTTGCTGCGTTTTATGCATGAGCCGGTGCCCATCCGGCGCAGTCATTGATTCAAAAAAGATGAAGTGGTCTGCACCGGGTGTGGCTGAGATTATACGGCCTTGAACTTGATCTGGATAATACCAGCGAAAGGATCATGCCATGAAACCCTAACCATTCACAGTTACCTTTTTTCACCTACCGTGCCAAAAAAAAAAAAAAAAAAAAAATGGCTCCCCCCGCCGCCACCTCCCCCATCGCCTCTCACGCCCACCCCCTGGACGTCAAGAACGGCAAGCACCAGCACAATGCCGACTCGGCCGCCGCGGCAGCGGCCAAGCTGCACGACTTGGCCACGGACTGGAACCAGTTCAGCTTCTCCCCGATCCGCGAGTCGCAGGTGTCGCGGGCCATGACCTCGCGCTACTTTGCCGACCTGCACGCCCACGCCGAGACGGACGTGGTCATCGTGGGCGCCGGCTCCTGCGGCCTCTCGGCGGCATTTCACCTCGCCACCGCCCGGCCGGACCTGCGCATCACGCTGGTCGAGGCGGGGGTCGCGCCGGGCGGCGGGGCCTGGCTCGGCGGGCAGTTGTTCTCGGCCATGGTCATGCGCAAGCCTGCGCACCTGTTCCTCGACAGGCTCGGCGTCGCCTACGAGGACGAGGGCTCCTTTGTGGTGGTCAAGCACGCTGCGCTCTTTACGAGCACGCTGCTGAGCAAGGTGCTGGCGCTGGATAACGTCAAGCTGTTCAACGCCACCGCGGTCGAGGACCTGATCACCAGGCGCGAGGGTGGTGATAATGCCGGGGTCAGGGTTGCTGGCGTGGTCACCAACTGGACGCTGGTGTCGATGCATCACGACGACCAGTCGTGCATGGATCCCAACACCATCAACGCGCCCGTTGTTATTTCGACTACGGGTCACGACGGTGAGCCTGCCACCTTGGTTAGTATATGAGCGTGCCACTGACAAAAAAAAAACAGGCCCCTTTGGCGCCTTCTCGGCCAAGCGTCTCGTCTCCATGAAGCAGATCGAGCAGCTCGGCGGCATGCGCGGGCTCGACATGCAGTCGGCCGAGGACGCCATCGTCAAGCGGACCCGCGAGATCGTCCCGGGTCTTATCATCGGCGGCATGGAGCTGTCTGAGATTGACGGCGCGAACCGCATGGGTGAGTCCTGTTATTCGGTTCACTAGTCCGGCTCGAGAACTCCGCGCTCGACAACATTGCTAACATGGCTCGTATTCAGGTCCCACGTTTGGCGCCATGGTTCTCTCGGGAGTCAAGGCCGCCGAGGAGGCCATGGCTGTGTACGACACGCGCAAGAAGCAGAACGCATACTAGTCTAGGCTGTACATGCGCCGTCCCGGGCCTTGGAAAGATCACTGCCGTAGCAATGAAAGTGGTGATTGGCCTAATTATTTGAATGCTTCTCTTTCAAATACAGTGTAACTTGGCGACTTTGACCTCGAATAGTATTGGAAGCTGAGGTGAGAAGATAAGGAGCCACAATAAACACGAAAGCAGATTACACAGAATACCACAGTGGATCAGAGGTTGTTGTCTGAACGTAGTCCATGAGAAAAAAAGGGAAACTATATCTAACCAGAACAGAAAGCCTACTTCAATGCCGTTTTGACGCCCCGCATTTGCTCATAGCACAGAGAGTGACACTATGGCACCCGTTGATCAGCTTCCACACAGTTATACTTTCCTAGCGCTAACCTAATAGCTTTATTATGGCGGCAGATCGATAGAAGCTTGAAGAACTAATTAGTGTCTATGAGATCCTGAGTTTATCCACGGGAAATACCCTGGTTGGTATCACACCCGTGGAACGAGAAAGCGCCCCTTTTTTTCTCCGCGAAGGCAACACCAATAAACACTATATGTTGTTACCAGCACTGAAAACAGAACGCAGGGCCTTAAAGTGCCTGCTTAGGAACCTAGTCTACGGTTTTATATGGTGATTTGCCAAGCATGGTCCAAATACGTGGTCAACACATTAGCAAGAATCGCTTGACAGTTGCTGGGTGTGCCCGAATACAGGTTGAAATGGCTGACACCGTGACACTGTGGCTACATACTACCAGATTTGTACTAACAAAGCAGAGCTCATTGAACAAATACAGTCTTTCTCTCCAGTTCTGTGCACCCGTAGTCGAAAAGTGTTTGCGATCTAGAGAAACATGCCAACCAGGGCTATTCTCGGGCTGAGATGTACCTACATAGTCTGACAAATGAGACGCTTCTTCAAAGGTCCGGTGGCGTAATGGTAGCGCGTCTGACTACGATTAAACTCGGTCATCAGGAGGCTGCAGGTTCGAGACCTGCCCGGATCGTTCTGCTTTTTGTCCCGTTCGGACCCTTGCGCCCCACATATTGAAGGTTGCGTTGCGTCCCCCGGGTCTAGAGTGAAATGCGTTTTTCTTTTGTACCAGAACTATTGTTATCTATTCTCCCTTTCTTTACTCGTTTTCTCCTTCAATCACACCGCAAACTTTTCCATCTTAGCTGGACTGTGTATCGGTTCGCCATATCTTGCTATGGCTCGAACAAAATCTGGTTTGGTTGTACAACTTCGACATCTGGGCATCGTACCGCTGCTGCATCCATCTCCGCTGAGCCAATCTTTCAGATAGGATATGATCCTACAGAGGTGAACAATTGCGAAAAAGCCCTCCATCGCAGCAGCAGTGTTGTGGCTGGGTAGGTATTCGGGCACCGTGGCAAGACTGCTTGATGATGTGCCGGCGCGAAACCCAGGGATCCTGATCAATTAGCACTGCTTAGCAGCCAGTCTGAATTGCACGCCCTCCGTTCTTGGTATCATGACACTTTGATTCATACAAACTTAAAATACTAGTCTAGTCTTGAACCATTCATTATTGCCTTAGTCCCAACCGCCATAACTCATCCCGATCATTACGTCCATAACTTGACCACAGCGCCAGCCGATGCCTTGCCATCCAAAGACCTCGTGGCCGTCCTCAGCAAGTTCAGCGCCTGCGTGCCCAAAAACAGCGGCATCTTCAACCTCTGCGCCTCGTCTACGGCAGCCTGCAATCGGTCGGCGGCGGCCGTCACGTCGTACACGCCGGCCTCGGTCTCCCAGCCCTTGGCGGCGACGCCGCTCTTGAACGCGGCGAGGATGCCCGGCCCGAACCTGTCGAGCATCCTAGACCCGCCGGCGGCGTTGGTGCACAGCTCAAAGACCTGGTCCAGGTCCAGCTTGACAAAGTCGGCAAAGGCCAGCGTCTCGGCCGCCGAGCACAGGTGGATGCCCTCGAGCAGCGCCAGCACCAGCGCCACCTTGGCCTCGTCCGTCTCGGCCGCGCCCTGCACCGGCCCGACCTTGCCGACCCCCTGCGTGTACACGCGCAGCATGCCCGCGTCGTCGTCGGGGCCGTAGCCCAGCCCGAGCCCGACAAAGTACGCCTGCTCGGCGGCGCTGGTCATGGGCGTGGCGAAGCGCCTCCGCCTGGCCTCGGACGTGATGATGCTCGTGTCCTTGAGGATGATGGTCAGGGCGCTGGCGACGGGCTTGTGCTCCGGGTGCAGGATCCTGGGCACGCGGTTCTCAAACATCCAGCTCTTGCCGTCCGAGGCGAGGATGGCGTCGCGGGCCTTTGCCAGGTCCAGCCCCAGGTGCGCCGCGAACCCCATGGCCTCGCTGGCCGACAGGATCTGGTTCGCGGCCAGGACCTGGTGGCACATCTTCATGTTGGAGCCGGCGCCGACCCCGCCGGCGACGATGTACAGCTTGGCCGGGTCCGACATGGCCTGCAGGATGTCGCGGCCCTTGGCGATGGCCTCGTCGGACGCGCCCGCCATGATGGACAGCGTGCCGTCGGCGGCGCGGATGGCACCCCCGGACACGGGGCAGTCGACAAACAGGATGTCGCCGCGGCCCATGTCCCTGAGCTGCTGGTCGAGCGCCTGCGCGTACTGGCAGGGGACGGTGCTGCACAGCATCAGCACGGCGCCCTGCGGCAGGGCCGGGACGGCGGCGTCGGGCCCGTCGATCAGCACCGCCTGCGCCTGCTGCGCCGTCGCCACCATGCACACGCAAAAGGGCTTGTCGGCGACGGCCTGGGCCGGGGTGCTGGCTGCGCTGCCGCCCGCGGCCTTGAAGCGGTCCAGCGTCGGGCCCCAGACGTCGAAGCCTGTCACCGAGTAGCCCTCCTTGATCAGGTGGGTGGCCATGCCGAAGCCCATGGCGCCGAGGCCGATGAAGGAGATGGGTTCTTTGGCTGCCATCTTTTTTTGTTCTGTTGCGGTGGGGTTGGGGTTGCTAGGGGAGAGAGGTTGGGGGTTGTTTAGGCGGTGATGTCACTGGTAGCTACCAGGAGCGAGGGAGTCTATGTGCCTGATGGAGGCTGAATTCAGGCTTGGAAATGATTTGTCTTAAAAATTTAAACTTTATAGATGTTAAATTTGCAAACGAGATTAGCTTCGTGTATACGCCTTAGACAAACTCATCGTAAAAAGAGTTTTCGGAAGAGAAAAACAAAAACCACGACGTCAACCTCTCCCGCCCTCGACCCTGTACTCAACTGGCCCCCGAGCCGACGCGGTCGAACCGGCTACTCCAACCGACCGGGTCCCCGTAATTGTGTGAGAGGAGTGGAGATGAAAACAACGAGTGGGGGAGGAAAAGACGTTTTACCCCATGGAGAGGAGAGCCGACACCGGCCGTGGGGGTGGGTATGTTTTGGTGTGTAAGTACTAGGTGGGGGAGGATAGCTTGACAGGTATATTCCTTACAAGTGTTCGGTCCACGACATCTTGTGTGTGAGTGTGTGCGTGTGTGTAAATGCGGGACAACGATGACATGTCATACTTTTGGTTGGTTCTTTTCTCTTTTTTTTTTCGCTCTTCGAAACTATAATCTTTCATGTACAGAAAAAGAACCCCACGGTAAAGAGTTGTGACAGCATATGACCCAAAACCCCCGCCGAGACATTTTGCCGGCGTCTTGTCCCGGTTCCGGGTGTAATTGAAGCCTTGATGATTGGAGGGTCCTTTCCCATTAATCCATTTTTTCTTTGATGCATTTCGTATGTTTTCCCCGTATGCGGCTGTCGGGTTAGAACAGGCCGAACGTTTTCCCCCGTGACGGCGTCCCCGTTCTTTTCCGCATCCGAGAGGGAAAAAAGTTGGAGAAACTGACGTGTGTTTTTTTTTTCGGAACGTAGCGAGTGGTAGAACAATACCTGCTTCTATGCTATTCTCAACAACATTGTTCAAATCAGTTTACCCTCACCTTGGCCAACCATTTCACAACCGCAACCGCAACCACAACCGCAACCACAACCACACATACATACATATACCCCTGAATAATATCTAAAACCCAACCCAACAGCCCACCATGCCCGTCGACCGCACCAAGAACCGCTCCCTGGCCATGCTGGACAAGGCCTGGAAGGGCGGGTACGCGGTGCCGGCCATGTGCTGCTACAACATCGAGTCCATCATCGCGACCAAGCGGGCGGCCGAGGCGGCCAACTCGCCGGCCATGATCCTGCTCTTCCCCTGGGCGATCGAGTACGCCGACTCGGCGCTGGTGCGGGCGGCGGCGGACGCGGTGCGCACCTCGACGGCGCCGCTGGCCCTGCACCTGGACCACTGCCAGACGCCCGAGATGGTGCGGCGGGCGGCCGACTTTGAGCAGGGCTTCGACAGCATCATGTGCGACATGAGCCACTACGAAAAGGACGAGAACCTCGCGCTGACCAGGGAGCTGTCCGACTACTGCCACGCGCGGGGCATCGCCACCGAGGCGGAGCCGGGCCGCATCGAGGGCGGCGAGGATGGCGTCGCCGAGACGGCGGACCTGGAGGGCCTGCTGACCACGCCCGAGCAGGCCGAGGAGTTTGTGGCCACCGGCATCGAGATGCTGGCCCCGGCGTTTGGCAACGTGCACGGCGAGTACGGCCCGCGGGGCATCCAGCTCGAGTACGAGCGGCTGGCGTCGGTGAACCAGGCGGTCGGGGACCGGGTGAGGCTGGTGCTGCACGGCGCGGATCCCTTCACCGAGGACATCTTCCAAAAGTGCATCGAGCTCGGCGTGAGCAAGATCAACATCAACAAGGGCATGAACAAGCACTACGCCCGCGTGCAGGAGGAGATGCGCGGCAAGCCCCTGACCAGCGTCATCGACGCCGGAACCAAGGCCATGCAGCTTGCTATCGAGGAGTACATGAGGCAGCTGGGCAGTGCTGGCAAGGCCTAGGTTGAGAGGGCAAAAGTCAAAGAATACCTATTGAAGGAAACTGTACTAGAGACGCTATCAAAAAAAATGGGACAATAATTTGCCAGTGACATGACTGCATACTCGCCAAGTAAACAAGAAAATTGATTGTAAAACAAACCCCCCCTATTTCCACCCTGAAAATAACCCCTCAATAGCAACCCGGGCACCCCACGCTCCAGGATCAGGAGGCAGCTCGCCGCCTTCGCTACCAGCCCCGACGTACGTCGCCCTGCCCAACCTCGGCTTCATGCCCCTTGTAGCCTCGCTGCCCTCGACGGCCGCCTTGGCCGCCGCCTCGAACCCATCCTTCTGCAGCGCCTGCGCAAACGGGATGAGCGTGTCCATGACGGTGCGATCACCAACCTTGGCCGGCGTGTAGCGCTCCAGCGACGCGAGACCCTCGAGCAGCGCCGCCGCCAGGCTCCCCACCAGATCCGCCTGCGCCGCCGCCGCACCCTCCGCGGCGCGGCGCTCGACGCCGTTGCGGAACGCCACAAACAGGATGCCCAGGATGCCGCCCAGCGTGCCGCCCATCTTGCTCTCCACTATGTCCTCGAGCTCGTGCAGGACGGCGACGACGGACCCGCCGCGCGCCAGCCCCTTGTCCAGCGCCGCGAGGAGGTGGTCCGCGCCCGTCTTGAGCGTCTCGCCGCAGTCGCCGTCGCCCATGACCATGTCCCACTTGGTGAGGTCGGGCTCGGCGCGCGCGAGCTGCTCGCACGCGCGGCGCAGCATCGCCTCGAGCGTCGCCGCGTCCGCCGTGAGGTCGCGCGCCGGGTCGACGGTGCGCTGCGCCTCGGCGGGCGGCTTGACAAACTGCTCCGCCCGGGGCCGCCGCGCCGATTGGGATCCGGCGTACGACTCCCAGTGCGTGCTGGTCTTGACGTCGGCAAAGGCCTTGATGTCGTCGACGCTATACTTGCACGCCGCGGCGGCCGCCGTCACGTTGACGACCGAGACGGAAAAGGCCGGGGCGTTGAGCGAGGTCTCGAGCGGGCCGCAGTAGACGCGCGCCGGGTGGAGGTTCCAGTCCCGCGCCAGCTGCTCCAGCAGCTCGTCGACCAGCGCGCCCATCTCGAGGTGCGACATGCCGCCAAAGTTGCTGACCAGGAGGAAGGTCTCGTCGCCCGGCGCGAACTTGACGTACGCCCTCTCGGGGTCCTTTTCGTCGAGGCAGTAGCGCAGCACCTCGGCCACGAGCTGCTCCGGCGAGGGATGCGGCGAGATCTTGCGGTATCCGGGCTCGTTGTGCGGGCCCGTTCCGATCTCGACCTCGTCCGGATCCAGCATGCCGTGCTCGGCGCGGCCGGGGACGTGGCAGTGGTCGAGGGTGGCGGCGATGGAGACGATCTGGTCGGCAAAGGCGGCGCCGAGGTCGTAGACGTCGTCGAGGGAGTCGCCGCGGCCGGCCGCGCCGCCCATGACCTTGAGCACGCCGATCTGGCCCGCCAGCCCGCGGCGGCCGACCAGGCTGCCTCTGCGTCCGACCGAGACGTCGTCGCCGCAGATCAGCACCCTGCACTTGGGGCCGGCCTTTTCCGCCGCCAGGCCAAAGTGCAGACAGTCGCCCGTGTAGTTGGTGATGACGAGGATGGAGCCCTTGTCGGACGGGACGGCGGCGATTCCCGCGAGGATCTGCTTGGTGGACGGGCTGGCAAAGATGTCGCCCGCCACCGAGGCGGCCAGCATGTTGGTGCCGACATAGCCGGACCAGGCGGGCTCGTGTCCTGAGCCGCCGCCGCTGATGAGTGAGACTTGTGAGGTAGGATGTGTTGTGTCAAAGACGACGCGGTTGGTCTCGTCGAGGGATAGGGAGGGGTTGTAAGCGACTATGCCACGGAGGGCTTTGGGGACGAGGCCCGTTGATGAGGGGAATAAATGTCGTTTGGACATTTCTGTGGCAGTAGTGAGATGTGATTAAGGGGAGAGGATGGACCAACTGTGATGGTCTCACAGAAGGTTAGTATGCTGCCTTTCTCTGGGAATTAAGAGATTAATCAGGTTTATGTCATGAAAGCTATGACAGCAGTTCATGTAGAAGTAGGCCAGTGTCTACTTCAGGGGATGTAAAAAGACAAAAACAAAATGCAAGGCAAAAAAACACATCAGGACGAGAACCAGTGACGCGCCCAGTACGACGGGCACTACCACATCGTATATGAAAACGGGCGGCTAAAGGGGGTCACAGGCGAGACGAGCGTCAGAATACGGGCAAAATACAACAAAAGAATAAGCCCTGCGCCGTGATGGTTGATGGAGGTGGAACCCCGCATGCTCCTCTGAAAGGATTCCCATGTCTCATTCAAAGGTGTCTTTCCGGGGGACATGTTCTGCCTGCATACTTGCAGTGGGGATGGACGCGATCCAGTCACCAGCACTCGCTCTCCCCCGCTCTCTCCTTTGCCTCCCCTCCACTTTACCACGTCCAGAATATTCTCGCCCGACCCGACCCCTGGGGGCTTTTCGGGGACCCTTACAAGCTTACCACCGCTCGGGGTTGGTCCACCCCGAGATCGGGGCCAGCTTGGGCCAGACTTGGTATGCGGGGGCGCCCAGACTTTCTCCTTGGCTTGTCTTTGGCAGAGCTCGGAAGAGATTTCTTCTTTCTTTTCTTTTCTTTTTTTTTTTTTTTTTTTTTTTTCTGGTTGGAGACGGGGTGGGCTGCCGGCAAAGGTCCAAATTTCCTAAACTTTGGTGTACTACTGGTACTCTAGGAAATTGCGCCGCGGGGTCTGGTCCAGCCCCGCGGATGATCGCGACCTGTGTTGCGCCTCGGATTTCCCGAATAGGTAATCCGAGATGTTTGTGGCTACTGGCGCAGCGCGATGAAAGAGAAGGACAGTACAGCGTCGGCTCGGCTCGGATTCCCTCATTTGCCTGATGCACCTGTGGCTCGCCCATTCAAATTCTCAATGGACATCAAAAACCAGGCATAATAAGCGCCGTACTGGTTCGGCAAGAAAACGAATTTGCGATTGAAGCTGGAGCACTTGAGAAACCATAGAAATCGTGTCGCGTCATCCCAGCCGGCACAAAAAGAGAAAGAGAAAGAGAAAGCCTCGTGTCGGGGTTCACAATTTGGGGTTCTTTTGGAG
The DNA here is from genome assembly GCF_000002495.2 of Pyricularia oryzae 70-15. NCBI lineage: Eukaryota > Fungi > Ascomycota > Sordariomycetes > Magnaporthales > Pyriculariaceae > Pyricularia > Pyricularia oryzae. The sequence continues at coordinate 326,690 of NC_017854.1, forward strand.
AGATTTAGGCTGTTGAGACGTCCCCACAGTGGATCGTTGACAGCATCATCCATTTGTCAGTGCCTGAATTTCTGAATTTAGCATGGACAGGGCGCCAAATGTCTCCAGGACTTGTGTACTACTAGAACAGTTCTAGATAGTAGTATTGTGGTGAATGGCATCAACTCTACAACAAAAACAATTTCGAGTCGGTCTACAACTGCTTTAAACAGTAAGAAAGTAAACAAAAATACTTTACTTGAGCCCACCACCAAAAATACAACTCCCAATCTGCAAGCAACAACCCCAACCCATCTCAAAACACAACAAACACCATGTCCACACCCTCACCACCCCGCCGCATCGTCGGCGTATCAACAAAGATGTACTTCTCCGCCGCCCGCACCTCCTCTTACATCACCAGCCTCCTCTCCCTGCTGCCTTCCGTCCCCTCAAACACCGACGTCTTCGTCATCCCGGACCACGTCACCCTGCTCCCCTCCATCCAGCAGCTCCGCGCCGCCTCCTCCCCGATCCTCCCGGGCGCCCAGGACTGCTACTCGGAAGACGCCGGCGCGTACACGGGCGAGGTGTCCCCCGCCGTGCTGGCCGAGGTGGGCTGCCGCATCGTCGAGCTGGGCCACGCGGAGCGCCGGCGGCTCTTTGCCGAGACCGACGCTAGCACCGCCGCCAAGGCCGCCGCCGTCGTGCGCAACGGCATGATCCCGCTCGTGTGCGTCGGCGAGACCGCGCGCCAGGCTGAAATCTCGGCCGCCGTGGCCGACGTCGCCGGCCAGGTCCAGGCCGTCATGGCCGCGGTCCCCGGCAGCGCAGAGGTCGTGCTCGCCTACGAGCCCGTCTGGGCCATCGGGGCCGCGCAGCCCGCCGCGGCAGAGTACGTGGTCTCGGTGGCGCGCGGGATCCGGGAGCTGGAGTGCGTGCGGGCCAGGGAGGGCACGGTCAGGATACTGTACGGTGGGAGCGCCGGGCCGGGACTGTTTGAGAAGCTCAAAGATGGGGTGGACGGGCTGTTCCTGGGCAGGTTCGCGCACGACCCGGAGCAGTTTGTCCGGACGATTCGGGAAGTGTCCGAGGCTTGATTTTGGGCGTGGGCGGATACCAATTGGAACCTCGGTTTGTCCTTGTTCTTATACCGATGAAAAAGAAAAGGTGAAACACGGACAGGATGCGGGATTCCCCTTCCTGAGCGGGCCCGATCCCGCACCCTGCTGAAAAAAAAAAAAAAAAAAAAAAAAACATCAGCGTCCATTGCGCATATAACGGTCTTGGCAGCTCTCGGGGGCCGGTGGTCTGGGCGCAAGCCTTGCCGACGCCTGCAGCCGGAGGCCACAGGTCCCATAATTATGGGCTTAAACTTGCGAATAGAGCAAGCAGCTGAAACCTGGATGTTGGTCGGGTTTTTATGGCCGCTCCGAGAAGCTGCCATGGGGCGGGCAGTGCACTGCAGACCGCAACCTGCAGCACGAATTGCAAATGGAATAATGAGACTTGCTACTCGTCGGTCTCTTGGTACTGCTTCTGAACAGCCAGGGGTCAAGTTTGCAAGAACGAGGGTATACGGTGGTGGGAAGTTGCTTGGTTGAGATGCAGCAAAGGCTTGGGACATCTGACAGAAATCTGAGCAGGAACGTCGACACAGTTGAGATGTACAACTTGTAGGATTGATCTATCACAAGGGAACCACTCCAAGACAAGACAGCAAACCACCCATGACCAAAATCATGCAGAACCCTCGTACGAACCAACAAGCAAAAGAAGAAGAAGAAAAAACCGTCCTACTCCCACCGCACCCTGACCACAGGTGTGGTGTAGACGTTCAAAAACACCTCGGCGTTCACATAAACCACATCGTTCTTGGTGTACGAGAGGACCATCTCCTCGCCGTTCCAGTCCCCACCACCACCGGCGTCGCCCAGCACCACACCGGGGTGCGCCTGGAGGCTGTAGGCGCTCAGCGAGTAGTTGCCGCCGACGCCCTTGTAGAACATGACGGGCTTGTCCCAGGGGCCCTCGGGCGCGGGGGCGGTGGTGATGTAAAAGTCGGGGGCGACGTTGAAGCCGGCCTGGCCGACCCAGACGTAGCGGCGCCAGCGGTCGGACCAAAAGTAGGTCCCCTGCCCGCCGGCGGACGCGTTGGGGATCTCGCAGCAGCCCGTCTTCTCGACGGCGTCGGGCGGCGGCTTCACGTCGGTCCACCGCCCCAGCGTAAAGTACTCGTACGTCGACTGGTCCTCGATGGCCGCCCGCGTCGCCCGCGTCCGCGCCAGCGACACGCGCCCGTTGGACATTTGCCCGTACAGGTACGCCGTGCCGTTGCGCGTCACGTGCCCGTAGTTGCCGTACGACACGCCGCGCGCCGGGTAGAAGGATTCGTTGACCACGGCCACGTGCGGCAGCGCGGATCGGTTGCCGGCCCCGCTGCTGACGTCGTAGTCGATGCGGTACAGCGTCGAGGCCGGGTCCGGGTCCGAGGTCTGCAGCTTCTCGTCGATGCGGAACTTTTTGACCCACGTGTAGGCGGACACGACGCGGGCGCTGGATGATGCTCCGTCGTCCTCGTCCTCGACCACCAGCGGCGGGCTGTCGGGCCAGATGGAATACCGAGTGCCGTCGCCGCACATGCCCGCCTGGCTGTCGTTGCAGTTGCCGTCCAGCAGGGGGAAGAAGGCCCGGCCGTCCTGGTCGCCGTACATGCGCAGCGGCTCCCCGTCGTCGGTCCAGCTGGCCGTGCTGCTGAAGATGGCGAGCTGCGGCAGGCCGTTGGCCATGACCCACTGCGTGTCGCGGCAGGTCCACAGCGTGCGGTTGGCCAGGCGCGCCGAGTTGCACGAGTCCCGGTTCAGCATGACGTCCTCGGCGATGCCCAGCTCCTTGCTCTCGGCCACCCGCGGCAGCGTAAAGTTGACGTCCGCCGCCACTGCTGCTGCTGCTGCTGCTGCTGCGCCATGCTGTGCTGACGTCGACGATGCCGCTGCTGCGTTCGGCACCGGCAGCTGCTGCGCCACCACCGCCGGCGTCGTCGAGACCAGCTGCGTCGGTGGGCGGTCGAGCGGTGGTGCCCAGAGCTCTAGAATATATGTTATGATGGGAATCGGGAGAGATCTCATCTTGGCGGCATCTGAGAACCCCAAGGGTAGGGTTTGGTTCGTTCCTTTTTCTTTTGGGGGGGTTTTCTAATGCTGAGAGTTTTTTCTTGGACTCCTGTTTTCTGATGATAACGATTTCACAAAATTTACATTTTTCTACCAACTGAGGCAGACTGTGTTCGTTTTTGTGTGGTGAGATTTCTTATTTTTAGTCAGCCAACCACAAGGCGGCTGTGAAGTCATCGTCCGATGTTGCTGGGAACTCTACCAGCTTTCGAAATCGCCTTGGGCGGCATGTGCAGAGTCAGGATGAAGCAGCAGAAAATGCTGGAGCGTTCACTTTGCAGAGGCTTGACCTTTTGTCCCTGTGGCTGCCGGATTTTGAGTATGTGGAATAACCGGCGAGCATCAAAACGGCGAGCACGAGTATTTTGGAAAAGCAAAAAAAAAGGCGAGGATTGGATTCTTTTTGAGTGATACAGACAAGTATCTGATAGACAGCCGTCTTTGTGTTCTGTGCTTATCTGGGCAATATATCTCGCACCATGACGGCACAAGGTACCTTGCTATACGATGCCAGTAGTAGTACAGCGAGCATGGGTTCCCCATACTTTTTTTTCTTTTTCCAATAATGGTAACGCCAACAATCTTGCATCCCGCCAAACAGAACAAAAAAAATGTCCGTCCCAAAAAAAGAAATCAAAAAACATAAAACTGAAATAACCCAGCCTGCGTCCCTTTTTGGCCCCGAATTCGGCTCAACCATGGAGCTTCCTGCACGGATGGCCACCTGTGACGTGAAACAGGACCGAGGAACCATCAGAGACGCAGCCGAGACCAAATGCCCGTCATATTAATGCGGCCGCCCCCTCCTTTTGGTGAAAGATCGGTCCCAAAAAAAAAAAAAAAAAAAAACCATTTCACGTGTTTGTTTGTTTGGTTTTTTTTTTATTCCTGCGTAGATTGGACAACTTTTGTGATTCTTTTCTTTTTGCTCCTTTCTTTTCTTTGGCTTTCTTTTAGTCTGATTGCCCTCTCTCGGTCTCAAAGTACGTGAAAGAAGGATTGGGTACCCCTGATATTCGACCATTCTTCTTCTTTTCTTGACTTGCATACCTGGGGAGATATCATCGCCGATCGAACCATTCGTCATATCATGGTACAGCTGAAATCTTTTCATCTTTTGTTCGGTTGGTCTTTTTTTCCCTGAAATGTGAAATGAACTGTTTGAACCGTTGGATATACAAAAATGGGAGCATGCTTTGTAATTCTAACCTACCACAGACAACGACTGGAAGCTCAGCTTTCACCCCAAAAAAACAGCACTCATCCATGTAACTTACGACGACGATAACGAAGAAGAGACTGTGAGCAAAATATTCTCGACTGACCTTTTTTTTTAAATTTTCGCCTAAAAGACTCCATGCCGGCTATCTAAATGTTGAAATATGTATAACTATACCACCTTAGGTATTGATAAACCCCCATAACTCCAATGGTCTTTTTTGATGTACTGGAATTCTATCTCTGTTGAATGAGATGGCCCTGTAAACCATGAAACGACAAAAAAAAGCAAAGTGTAGAAAGGAAAAGAAAAGTAAAAAGTCACATGGAATCAAAATACGTAGCTCATGGAACACAGTTTTAAATGCACCACACCAACTCCCAAAAAGAAATCCAAACACGCACACACACCCCATACACCAAGTACCTGACTCAGTTCACATCTCCCGTAGTGTCCACAACGGGCGGGCATGTGCAGAAGAGGTTCAGGTCACCAAAGGTGTCGTCGACACGAGCGACCGTCGGCCAAAACTTCTTCTCCCGCAGCCAGGGGAGCGGGTAGGCGGCCTGCTCGCGCGTGTAGGGCCTGTCCCAGCCGGCGCCACCGTTGCCGTCGCCGCCGATGATGTCGTGCAGCGGGTGCGGGCTGTTCTTGAGGACGTTGCCCGTCTTGGGCTGCCTGCCCTCCTCGATGTCCCTGATCTCGGCGCGGATGCTGATGAGCGCGTCGGCGAACCGGTCCAGCTCGGCCTTGGACTCGCTCTCGGTCGGCTCGACCATGAGCGTGTTGGCCACGGGCCAGCTCATGGTCGGGGCGTGGAAGCCGTAGTCCTGCAGACGCTTGGCGATGTCGATGGCCTCGACGCCCGCAGTCTTGGAGAACGGCCGCGCGTCCAGGATGAACTCGTGAGCGCAGCGACCCTTGTCGTTGGTGTAGAGAATCGGGTAGTGCGGCTTGAGGCGCGCCAGGAGGTAGTTTGCGTTGAGGATCGCAACCTCGGTTGCCTTTTTGAGTCCGTCGGGACCTATTGGTGTGGGGGGTGTGGCATGTTAGTACTATGACGGGCGTAAAGCGGGGCCATTCTATATTATGTAGTCGAAAGTGGATACGTACCCATGAGAGCCATGTAAGACCAGCTGATAGGCAGGATGGAGGCGCTACCGTGGGGAGCAGAGCTGACGGCAAACGACGAGGCCTCCTCGCCCGACTTGGAGCCGGAAAGCGAAACTGCCTTGATCTCGGCCTCGCGCACTGCGGCGTTGGGCAAGAAAGGTCCCAAGTGGCTCTTGGCGCAGACGGGACCGGAGCCCGGGCCGCCACCGCCGTGCGGGATGCAGAAGGTCTTGTGCAGGTTCAAGTGGCAGACGTCGGCGCCAATGTCACCAGGCGAGCACAGGCCGACCTGGGCGTTCATGTTGGCGCCGTCCATGTACACCTGACCGCCGTGGCGGTGGACAATGTCGCAGACCTCGCGGATCCTCGGCTCGAAGACACCAAACGTGCTGGGGTAGGTCACCATGATGGCGCCCAGCTCGTCGCGGTGCTTCTCACATTTGGCCTCGAGGTCCTCGACGTCGAGGTTGCCCGTCTTGACGTCGCACTTGATGGGGACCACACGCATGCCCGTCATGGCCGCCGATGCAGGGTTGGTGCCGTGCGCAGACACGGGGATCAGGCAGATGTCGCGCTTGTCGTCACCTCGGCTCTTGTGGTAGGCCCGGATGGCTCGCAGTCCAGCGAATTCACCCTGAGCGCCAGAGTTGGGCTCCAGCGTCACCTCGGACATGCCCGTCACCTTCTTGAGCATGTCGTTGAGGGAGCTGAGCATGTCGGCCCACACAGGCTGGTCGTTGGATGCTGGGTGGGATTGCGACCAGGCCGGCATCGAAAGCGTGGTCATCTCAACTGAACCGTTGAGCTTCATGGTGCATGATCCCAACGGAATCATCGAGTGCACCAGCGAAAGGTCCTTGGACTGGAGGTGGTAGATGTACCTCAGAAGCTCCGTCTCCGAGTGGTGAGAGTTGAAGACAGGGTGCTGCAGGTATGGGGACGATCGCTTGAAGTGTCCAGGCAGCTCTGCCGACACAGCCTTGGTGAAGCTGTCGGTGAACTGCTGCGGGCTGACGCCCTTGTTCGGTGCGTAGCTGGACAGCTCTCCCAACAGCGAGTTGATGTCCTCTTGTGTTGTTGACTCGTCGACGGTGATGGAGAAGCGACCGGGAGTGGTCAGCTCCCGCAGTTGGAATTTGTCCTTGGTCGACTCCAAGAACTTCTGCAGGGTCTCGCGGGAACCCATGTCGACGACGACAGTATCCCAAGCAACCACGCCATCGATAGCCTTGGTCTCGGCGACAGAGAAGCCGAGCTGTGCCAGGGCAGCCTGGACGTACTTGGCCTTGCGCACGATGCCCTCAGCGATAGCCTTCAGTCCCTCGGGCCCGTGGTAGACAGCGTACATGGCGGCCACGTTGGCGGGCAGGGCCTGAGCAGTGCAGACGTTGCTCGTCGCCTTTTCTCTCCGGATGTGCTGCTCACGGGTCTGCAGCGCCAAACGGAGCGCCCGCTCACCCCGGCGGTCCTTGGACACACCGACGAGACGGCCGGGGATCTTGCGCTTGTGCTTCTCCGAGACCGCAAAGAAGGCAGCGTGCGGGCCGCCACCACCCAGAGGAACACCGAACCTCTGCGAGCTTCCAAAGGCAATGTCGGCTCCCCACTCGCCGGGCGGCGTGAACAGAGTCAAGGCGAGGAGCTCCGTAGCACAGCTGAGCAGGACTCCCTTGTCGTGCACACGCTTGGCCACGTCCCGGTAGTCGGCAAGTCCACCGAGGTCATCGGGGTACTGAATCATGACGCCCACGACGTCGTCGCCGAGCTGCTCCAACCGTTCGTTGAACTCGGGCGAAGGGATTGCGACCTTCTCAATCTTGACACCGAAACCCTCGGCGCGTCCCTCCATGACCTTGATGGTCATCGGGTTCATCGAGCTGGCCACAAGCATCGTCTTTCCGGCCCTCTTTACCCGGGACGACGGAAGCGAGTTGATAGACAGGGTCATGGCCTCAGCCGCGGCCGTACCCTCGTCCAAAAGACTGGCGTTGGCCACGGGCAGACCGGTCAGGTCCGAAACCATGGTCTGGAAGTTGAGCAGCGATTCCAGGCGACCCTGGCTCACCTCGGCCTGGTAAGGCGTGTAGCTGGTGTACCAGGCGGGGCTCTCGAGGATGTTGCGCTTGATGACCTCGGGGGTCAGAGTGTTGTAGTAGCCCTTTCCGATGAAGCACGGAGGTGGCGAGTCCCGGCAGTGTGCCGAAATGTTCGACGAGATCTCCTGCTCGGTCTGCTTCCGCCACACGCCCATCGGCTTGCTCAACCGCACATCCTCGGGAATGACCTCTCCGACAAAGGCGTCCATCGACTCCATTGGCGGGTCCAGAGCCTTGAGCATTTCCACCTCCTCTTGCGCATCGGGGCCAATGTGCCTGTCACTGAAATCTTGCAGGCTGTGGATCTTGGGGAAGTCCTTTTGGCGGAGCACGTCTTCTCCCCAGATTCCAGATGCCTGAGCCGAGGTGCTCTGATAGCGGCGGAGACATGACTGCCGGGCAACGGCACCGGCTTGGGAAGACTTTCCCCATGTTTGCTGCCTTGAAGAATCCAGCCCGGACCTGTTCAAAAGACTCCGGGAGCTCGACAAAAGCCGGACCTGAGATGAATGTGACTGTCCAATCCTAGCCACGTGGCGGGAGAGAGCCAATGTTCGTGACGACATGATGGGCCTATATGTGCCTCGCCGACACTGCCCCCTTGTATTTTCTTATTTGACTTTTTTTGTTTTGGGACTTTTCTTGGTTTCTTACTTTTTTTTGAAAACAAAAAACAGATGAGTATTGTCCTCTAGCTTTTATGGTGGAAAATCAAATGGCAGAATAGAAAAAAACGGTGAAGAAAGTGAAACTGCAAGATCAAGTTAAACGATGTGTCGAATCAAGTAGGACCCCAGCCAGCATGCCAGGAAAACGTCCGTTATCGGGTGGTCAGCTGATCGGTATTACAGCTTAGACCTGCCGCAATTCGATCGATGCGTAGCCAGCCCGTGTCTAACAAACAAACAATCGAATAAGTTTCTGTGGCAATTTTTTTTTTTCTTCCTGGTGATTTAATCTCCCTTGGCAACCTGCTCTGACCGCACAATTCAGCTTTGATCATCTATTTTTGTTCCTCTTTTGCAATTTAGGTCTAGTCTAGTCATCCTCTTTGGTCATGAATCTCCAAAGAGATCGATAACACACACCCAAAAACCCTCAAGATACCAGCGCTAGTCAGGTCCGGCCGTTAACCTTGGGCCACGGTTATCTTCGGCCCCGCCACATGCACGATTCAGAAGCCCCGCCAATCACAGGCCAGAAATCTCTGCAGCTACCGACCGTCTTCCGCGGGATAATTAAAGTTATCGCTATCGGATGACCCTTGTCACTTTCGAAGTGGTCCCAGAAACGGAGGAGAAAAAAAAGTCGAGGCTGATTGCTATGCGCGCCGACATCATCGCATTGACTACCGCCCAAAAAAAAAGACAAAAAAATAAACGACATCGACATCAACTGACGTGCAGAAAATTTAATACTATTTGGTTTCCCCTACACCGATAAACAATCACCTATTCACATCGCCCCACATAAGCTGTCACGATGTTTGGAGGATGTAAGTTTCATCCCTTCCATCTATGCAACTGACTGTTTACCCTTTCTGTAGTTTTTTTGTTGGGTCTTGGCAGTTTTGGCTTGCTGTCGAATCTCAAACAATAAACGTTACTAACGCAAACAAATCACCCACCCTTTCGAGCAGTCGAGCCACCCCAGCTTTCGGAGGAGCAGCTTCGCATGGCCGAGGAGGAGGCCACCTTTGCGGTGAAGCACTTTGTCGCTGCCAGCGTCATTCTCTACTTCTGTGAGACAGTCACCGTTTCCCTTCCTCCCGGGGATCTGAAGTAGATCGGCCGGAAACACCTCTGCTGACATGGCTTTCTCACACCCTCCTGCAGCTCCCTTCGCCATCGACGTCGTTTCGAAGCTGTTCTGAGAAACAATCTTGAGCTTTCAAAACTCACCACGTCGAGCTTGAACAAAGTGCGCAGGCTCAGTCCCGGCGTGCGCTTCACCGTCTTCGGCAGACCGATACCTCACCGACCGTTTCCACGCCGTGCATCTGTTCCTCCAGCTCAATACCTTGTAATCATCAAACCACACGACCTTGGAGGCCGGGGACTTTCTGTTTTCTCATTGGGGGGAGGACTGATAGAACTGTACAATACTGTATGACAAAAGCTAGTCACATTGTAATGGACTTATGACAACAACGCAAGCAAAAGGCCACCCAGTTTATCTCGGGTCTGAACGGACCCTTCTCTATATTCCGACGACATGTTCAGGCCGCAGGATTTATGTCGAGACTGTTGTGGTTTCTAGCCATGATGAAGGAAGCGCTGTAGGATCTTTACGAGAGGGCAGCACAGATACACAGATGGCGAGGAACAAAGAGCGCTCGTGATACCTAGTCTAGAACGTTCTGCCGAGCTTGACAGTTGCTTGGAACCCTTTCTCAACACGACGGCGTTTGTTTTGGTGTCTTCTGCGGATGGTCCCGAGCACCGAGCATCTGTGCTAGCGCAGTACGGGACTACGGGGTACTTCTGTCATCCCATTTGCAAAAGCAAGCTCGGGTATAAGAACATGATGCACATTCCGCGTCGAGCCACATTGGATCAAATGGGTCACTTCCCCAGACAACGGCAGTCAAAACAAACAAATATAACGACATCTGCTACGGTGTCCCGCAATTAGCCAAAAGTTGCTTCCCCGCGGAGGGATGATTCTGTAAACAAAAAGTTTAACAATGCAGAATATTGAATGATAATCTAAGAAGAGAAAAAGACTCCTTTCCGAGTCTAAATTTTTTTTTGGCAGCCGGTCTTGAAACATAAAGCCCATTTTGCCTCGACAAAAACTAAGCCGGCGCTAAACAACCATGGCATCAAAAAGGCCGCGGGTAAAATCAGTCGACCTGTTTCTCGCAACCAATCCTGCCGAGAAGCTCCTTCCGGTCGCTGTGGCCGGGAAGACTAACACCGGTCGCGGATGAGGCCTGCCTCTTGACGCCCGATCGCCTGCCCCAACCCTTAAAGTCAATGTCCTCCACACCGACCTCCTCCTCGATCGGCTCGTCATTGTCATCGTCAGACAGCGTCGTCTTGCCACCGCGACCAGCGACAGCATCCTTGAGCGTGGCACCCGTCTTTTGGTAGGTCACGCCATCGGCTTCAATATCTTCCTCCTCGTCTTCTTCGTCGTCGCTGCGCGTGTCTTCGGCGCCCGTCCCGCGGAGGACCTTGATGGCGACGCGGAAGATGGCCACGAGCCACACAAGCAAAATGCCCTGGAGGAAGAGGAGAGACAAGAGGAATGACCATTTCACCGGGTCGTCGAAGCACACCAGTGAATTGTTGTTGATGAGTGGCTCTACGATATACCACAGGCCCCTGTCTGAAGGCACTGGGAAAGGCCCCTCGATCTTGTCGGCCGGACCGCGGAAGCAGCCATCAGGCATGACGCTCGGCGCCTCCTTATATATCGACCAGCAAACCGTGAGGTACACGAAGTGACGCGCGATAACCCAGCTGAGCATGAAAAGACCGAAAAAGACATCACAGGCAGTATCGAAGCCCGTGTATTTCAAGAGTTTGGCAGCCTAAGCGCAAGCAAATTGTTAGCGCCTGAGTTTCAAGTGATTGGAGACAACGTATATAGTGAGCTTACAGAGAACACAATGTCAACTCCATCCATCAAAATGAGGATCAGGTTGCCGACACGCGTGTAGCCGTAGCGCCATGACGTCGTAATGAGGACGATGGTAACCACGTGGTGCGCAAACATCTGCCAGTGGTCTTTCCTACGTTCCTCGATATTGATGACGAGGATTTGTTGGAACCAAAAGGCAAGTTGCGCGAGCATGTAGACGCGCATCAGCCCACTAACTTCCCTGTTGGGCCAGTTCGTCCACAAGTTTGTCAAGTTCATGTAGTAATCAGAGTTGCAGTAGATGTACTGTGAAAACATATAATTAGTAACTGCCGCGCCAGAAACAGACGGCGCATCCAGGGTACCGGGCCAAACTCACCATTCCCATGGGCCAGAAAATAGCATAGTATAACACAAGATAGCCCTGCTCACTGAAGCGGTCGATGGTTTTCCTTTTGGTGATACCCCACCATCTTGCAAGCGGCGCGAGAACATAGTCCATGGTACCAGCCCTGAGGGCTGTAAATATCGTCATATAGAAGAAGATCTGGTAGTAATCATCCTTGCCAATACCGTATTCGCCACTCCTGGGGTTGTAGTAGGACTGAGAAAAGAACTTGGTTGTATATTTGTGGCTCTTGGGGAAACAGACATGAGTGAGGGCTAGGAGCGCGAGAAGGTTCATGGATAGCCCTAGGTGGTGCGCATCAATATTAGTACTTTGTTGTTCAGGGCATAATGGCAGTGTAAAAGCATAAACAAGAGCAAAACATACCAATTTGGTGCTTGACGCACCACCTCGTGAAACCAGACATGGCCACATCTTCCTTCTTGATCGTGCGCCGCAGCTGTGAGTACGGGGGCCTGGCAGGAGCCGACTCCCTCTTCTGCTTTCGGTCAGGCGGCATTGTCTGGTCGCGGGCGGCGCTGTGTGGAACACTCGAAATTCCTTGTGGCTTTTTCTCTAGCTCTTGGTTGTTTGCGAAAAAAAAAACCGCCGCCGTAGTTGGTAGACTTCGAGATGGCGCAGAACACAAAAAGTTCGTGTGGCCTAGTCTAGTGAGCGTGCGCGCAAAAAAAAAAACAAAGTTTCTCTTCAGCGCTAGCCCTTGGATATTTCTCCTCGTCTGAACACGTGGAAAAGGGCACCCAATTGACTTTCTGCTCAACCTGCTGGTGGTTCGCTGCCGTTCAGCAAGTAATCGGGCGAAGGCCCGAAGTTCGGGTGGGCTAGTGGCACGGCGCGGGATTGTTGAGGACCGTACCGCGGCCGTAGTTGAAAGTGTCGGAGCTAGCAACGAAATAGGATGACTATACTCGTTTATAGAGCCGCGTCTAGGTGGTAGCTTCCTAGGAACACGAAACAAAGAAAAAAAAATAAAGTGAAAGAAAGAACAAAGATCCTGGTCGCAAGCTTGCCCAAAAGCAAAGCAAGATCAGAAAAGTCAATTTGCAAAAAGAGGATTTTTTTGCAATATCAGCTTGACTGTTGGAGGAAAAAGCGAGGGCGTTCGTCAAAGCTGCCTCTTATTTTTTTCTTCTCTTTTGTTGTATGGCGAAATTGGCCGAGTCTTGGACCTCCCTTTCTAGAAAAGGGGACCTCTGGCGAAATTCGAATGGAAGTGGGGTCACCTGCGGAGTGTTGGGCGGTGTGCAGGTCCTCTCCCGAAAGGAACCCGCAGTGTTTTTCAATGGCGGGGAAAGGGGGTTAACAGGGATTAGATTCTCATCTGTATCCGCTGTCAGGGTACTCTGGTCTGATTATGGCGATAGGTTCTGGTTTTCTGCATCTCGATGTTTCTTGCCCTGACGCCAAGGTGGTAGTTGTTGAGATGGCTGTCCCGTTCTAGCTTGCATTGGAAATTCCGCGTGTCGGTTCTCAAGTCAAGCAAGTCAGTAGGCCATAAGGAAGAGAGGTTCCGGCGAGGCACGCACGACTCGAATCTTCCAGGTTGTCCTAAATTTCCTGTTATAACAGAGTAGGAGGATCGTCCACTCGCAGGGATGAAGCCAGCGGCCATACCAACGAAGCGGGGAATGGCCAGCTAGGCACACATAGCACTGCAATTCCACGATTGTGTCGGATTCGTCCTCTTCGGCAAGGACTGCTACTGACACGGACACGATCCAGCGAATGCCAGTGGTCAATTCCAGTCGACTAGATAAGTCAGGTTACAAGAACCGCCTACACACGGATAGCGAGATCTCCAACAGGATTCAGCGAGCTACTCCGTATACGTCCGGCGCTGCTCAGCGATTCCAGCTAGCTCAGTAGCCTGACGTAGCTGCATACACCAATGCATCAAGCTTGGTTGACATATTTGACAGCGAAATGAAAGCATCATGGAAATTTTCAGCAAAACGCCTGCCCGGTTGACTTTTACCCCTTGATTGCCATTGAAGATGCTTGTAATACCATTTCAGCCCTCAATTGCACTTAGGACCCTTTATCGGATGAACTGCATGGGCCCGAAAGGTGGATGGAATGCATCAAGTCTTGGAAGGAGGGAAAAGCGGCTGGGAGTTCAGACTTCCATGCAAGGGGCCGTCCGTAAAGCGTACGGCGTATTTCAAGCAACCTTTACCAGGGTATTTATGTGCGCGCGCAACTATTAATTATACTTTATGAAAGCTGCTTTTACTACGTACTTCCAAGCTCGTTGCACTGAGAAAAAAAAATCCGGAAAGCTGTGGCACACTGCTCATATCCCAACAAAAGAAGATTGTGTTTTCGCATTTCTAGTCTTCATGTTCCAGTCTTCGGTTCTTGTCTTCGCTAATTTTACAACCGTGTCCTACCACAGCTTGCATTGAATAAGCTTGTTTCCATTTTCATTGTCCCAGCAAGCACCAGGATCTGGGTTGCCGCGTTTGCCGCATTGGCGAAATGGCGTCTGCTGGTAATCTCTTTGAACTTTGGCCTCATTGGCTGGAGGTTCAGACTCGAAGCTTGTGGCTAAAGTTCCTGGGGCTTTTGTGGCGTGTGTGGCTGAGCCGTTACTGAGGCTCTGCAATCACGTGTGAGATGCAGCTGAGCAGGGATTACCCCGACCCATGTGCTAAGTAAAGCAACTCACATTGGTGACGCCAACCATCTGTGGGGTGATCTGATGACCCGCGACGCTTCCACAACCTTCCTCGTAAGGTTCTCTGCCTTGTCTGCCTACCTAGCGCTACGTCTTATATTGCCCGCCACAACGCTCTTGTCGACGACTTGAGTAGCTCTCAGAATTTACCTACAGAATTACCAACTGCCTTGTAGACAAATTCTCGTTCCGCTCTGCAGAAACAACAATGGCTGCAAATGCCAAGTACACGGCTGCCCCCACGCAGGACCCCGACGACCACCTCGATTACACCTCCGCTCCGCCGTCCTACCAGGCAACAGGCTCCTCCGCAGCGCAGCCCTCCGATGCCGAGCGTCTTGCTAGCGGTGTCCCGCGGTCAAGCGAGGATGACCTCCCCGATGACTTCAAGTTTGGCGGCAACGTGGCCGAGGCCACCGTCGAGATTCGCCACCAGTTCATCCGCAAGGTCTACTCGATCTTGACCGTCCAGCTGCTCATCACCGGCGGCGTCAGTGCCCTGGGTTTCATGAGCACTTCGTATCGGGACTGGGTGAGGGCGCATCCCGGCGTCCTCTGGCTTTCTGTAAGTTGCCCTATTCTCCTTGCAGTGCGCATTGCGGATCGCTCGGAATGCCATAGACACTAACATTCACCAAACTTACAGCTCTTCGGCGCCATGGGCATGATGCTCCTGACCTACTGGAAGCGCAAATCTTACCCCACCAACCTGCTCTTCCTCGGCGGCTTCACGCTGCTCGAGGCATACACCATCTCCGTGGTCGTGACCTTTTACGACTCGTCGATCGTGCTCAACGCTGTCCTCCTGACTGCCGGCATGTTTGTCTTCCTGACCGCGTTCGCCTTCCAGACCAAGTACGACTTCACCTCGTGGATGCCTTACCTCTTTGGCGCCCTCTGGGGCCTCGTACTCTTCGGCTTCGTCGCCATGTTCTTGCCCTACAGCTCCACCGCCGAGCTCATCTACGGCGCCCTGGCCGCCCTCGTCTTCAGCGGCTACATCCTTGTCGACACCCAGCTCGTCATGCGCACGCACCACGTCGAGGAGGAGATCGCAGCTGCCATCAGCCTGTACCTCGACATCATCAACCTGTTCCTCGCCATCCTTCGTATTCTTAACAGCCAGCAGCAGAATTAAGGTATGGGTGGCGACGAGTAGTTCGGTTTCTTGTGTTGATATTCCGGTTTTAGTTTGATTTTTTTTCGGTACCAGGAAAAGACTGTCATCAACCTGCGTAATTGTACGATTCTCAGAACCTTTGGGTTGCTCTTGTTTGCTATTGTAGTAGTCTGTAGGATTCGTGAGGCTTCAGGGGAACTGTACGGCACTGGATGAACATATTGGAATGCTCCGTACTAAATACATGACCTCAGTATTATTTTGATTGTCTTGTTAGTTCTGCGTTGATTGCCGGTGAACCGATGCCTCCCTGCAAGTGATCCGTCATAGAGGTTGGTATCGATCATCTTATTCTTTATGATTGCTAGTACTTATAAATTTGCCCACATTCCCCAACGCCATAATCCCTAATTTATTGTACTGCTTGAGCCCCTCGGCACATGCCCCAATGACTAAACAACTCCTTACTGAATGGACAATAGCAAAACTGAATGAATAAACCGCTGCGTAATATCGTCCACGTTGCTCCAAGTCCTGCAGTTCCAATAAAACGAACGTTTCCTACCGTCAGGTTCGGACAACTTCCCCGTCGGTGAGTATGGCCCGACGGTCCAATGCCCAGCATTGTGCCAACGTGCAAGCAAGCGTTGTCCGCGCCGCCTAATAGTTGGTAGGCGACAAAGGGCTCGCTGCCTCTTATATTTGCGTCATGAATCTTTTCCATCCTGACCTGACAAGATTCCTCTCTCCTGTCTGTTCTTGAACTAGCTGGAACCTCTCCCAGCGCGCATCGTGACCTGCCCCAATCACGATAATCTCATCCTCCGTTGGCCAACCAATCTCTCCCTTGTTCGGTTTGATGTTCATGGAATAGTCATTGTCTTTGCTAGAAGACAGTGGCTGCCCATTCCGGGAACTGCCAACCCTTCTTGACACCCCAACGAGGTCTTCTGTGTTTCTCGCTGGACTGTTGGCAGACGTAGTCGGCATGGGTGAATCATCCACTGATGCGAACGTGATCTGCGCAAAGGATGTGACGTCTCGAAAATAACGGGGCATCAGTGGCAGTTGACCGAGAATACCCCATCTTGTAGATGAGTTGTTTGTGTTGGAACTTTCGCTGTTTCCCGCATTTCCCGCCTTTGTCGTCGGTGGCTTGACGATCACATCACTATCTGAGAACCCCACTCCTGGAGTGTTAGTCGCGGTCTGCGCACCAGCGTTACCAGCGTTACCAGCGTTAGATGCCGGGATGTCGTATAAATGTAGTGTGCCCTTGTCTGAGGTGCAGGCCAGCATGGTTCCTGCCGGATTGAAACGGAGCGAAAAGACCTTTGCAGGATCCAGCCCTCTTCGTAACTCAATCACGCGTCCACCGGTGGCAGTGGAAAAGACACGGAGGAGCGTCCCCTTCTCACTTGCTGTAGCCACTAGTCTTCCATCTGGACTGAACCGGATGGATGCAAGAGTGGATGAGTGTGCAGGAATGATGCGGACAGTATCAGTGGCAAAATTGACAAGCTGCACTTGTCCTGATGTCCTTCCGGGAAAGGCCAGCATGTCTCCCGATACTGACAGATCAGCAATGCCCAAAATGTTGTCGGCTGTCTCATACGATGTTATGAGGTCGGGCTTCTTGTCAAACTTGTAGACGCGTACGCTGTTCTTTAGTACGACTATTGTCCGTTCCATTGACATCTGAACGCCACGGATTGGCAGTAAGGTGCTGATCTCCAGGTAGACCTTATTTGCTTGTACGTTCCAGAGTATAAGTTTGTTAGGCGCCCATCTAGCAGGCTGTCCTCCACCGACAAGTCCAATCACATTGCTAACACCCCTCATGCTGGCGATTCCGACCCCAGATCTCAAATCTATCAACATGATTAGTGGCCAAAGATAAAGCACCGGAGCTGGTGGAACATTGCGCGCACATACCAGAGGTCGTTCTCATGACACAATCCCGGCTCATAAAGACTGCATATCCGTAAGTCAATCCAACCACAAAACAGGTGGAGTCACTGTTGAAGGACGCCGATAGGGTCGTCCGGGTTGGGGGACCCTCGATGGCTGGTCGAGTATTCATGTTGGAAAGCCGAAATGTCGTCTTTATGTCGATCTAGGTCTAGATGAAATAAGAAGTAATTGATGAAAGAAATCGGAAGCACTAGTAGACCGACACTGGCCTTCCGAGCATGAACAATCCACGCAGTGCCAGGAATATGTAATGATGCGGGACGTTGGTAAACCGAGTCAGGCAAAGGTTGGTTATGCAAGACCATGCGACCAAGCCAAAGCCAAACCTACAACGGGGTTGTGGGTGTTAGGATGCGCTGCCGGCCGGCGTCGTTTACGATGTGGATACCCGGGGTCCAGCAACGCCGATCGGCGACTGGACGGACAATGTTGCTCGGAGCGAACGGCTTGGTAGATGTGGGTATTTATGTGCAGGCGAAAGAAAGATCCGTGGCCATGAGGCGCCAATAAATATATCATGTGATGTGTGAACCGTAAGTAAAATAAGTATTATCTATACGTGAAGGAAATCACCTGGAAAGTCCGCGGGTCTTCTGAACGTGACGTCCCAGGTTTGATGAGGCTAGAGTAGAGGCACCTGAGGAGCTTGATCAAACGTGACTGGCTAGCTGCCTTATGTAAATCGCCTGCAGGTTCGAAACCAATCCAAAATACTGGCCAAGATAGAAAACGCACGGAACTTTCGGTTGTACAGCGATCCACGCTGCAAAGATGTGGGAGCGATCAATTTAACGAGCCCGTGTGCCGTTTCCAGAGTTTGAACCGATGATGGAACGACGAATTATATTTCGTCTTGTCAAGGCCTGTAGCAGTGTAGCTACGCTACCTCTATATCGAGATACCAGTCGGTGGCAGGTAGTGGGGACTTTGTTGATTACTTGCAGCTGGTGAGATGCTCGTGTCGGTATAGGCAGGCGCCGCCAGCTGTCAATCAAACCCCATGTAACCCACGCAGATCCTTGCGTTGAAGATATGAACAGCTGGAGGGCCCCTGAATTTCTGGCATTGGCTTGTGCTCAGAGAAACAAACATAAATCAACATTTGATTGGCCATTTGTGATAACTTCGATCCACATCACTTCGGGACCCTGTCCCGTAGCGCTGAGACGGCAACCACCCCTGCCTTCGTCTGGTTTCTCCTGCCTCCCGCTGCAACAAATTGTGAAATTGCATTTCGAGTGCCGCCCCATCAGAGAGAGCGGACCACACCTCCTTTATCGAGCCCAACTTTGATTCAACTTGTGCTGAACAACAAGAGACAGTAACTTTATTTCTTGCCAGGACAGCCAACAACCAAGCCAGGCAACAGCCGTCCAACATCGATCTAACCAACCAAATTCCTTTCAAGTTCAACACATGTCGTTTCCCGCCGTACGTTGACCGCAACCTTCTGGACCGTTTCCCCTGCTGGCTAGATTGCTCCCTTCCGAACAGACACCGACTCGTCCTACACAACATTCCAAGAAAAACAAAACACTAGCCATTACCAGGCCAATTGACTGCGCCGACACTCTTTTTCGATCAAATCGCTAACAGTGACTTTTACCACCGGTTAGAAGATGATGCGCCGTAAGAAGAACGTGAAGAAGGGGATTCAGTTCTGTCTGATGGTCTGTGGAGCCTCAGGAACTGGTGAGTTTATCCATTCGATGCCAGCTTGCTGAATGCAATCACTGACATTTCTGGCGTGTACAGGCAGGACTACCTTCGTCAACACTCTTTGCGGCAAGACTGTCCTCGATCACAAGGACTCGGATGATCCTTCATCGGCCCACGTCGAGGAGGGAGTCAAGATCAAGGATATCACCGTTGGTGAGTTGTTGAGATCAAGACGCAAAAGGGTGCAGGATCAGTATGGCTAACAGGTGTTGCAGAGCTTGAACTCGATGAGGATGGAACGAGAATTTCTCTCACAGTTGTCGACACACCAGGTTTTGGTGACCAGGTAGACAACGAGGCCAGGTATGTACTGCATCTCGAATGCGCAGCCCATACAAATACACAAGTGCTTACAAACATCTCTCAGCTTTTCGGAGATTGTTGGATATCTCGAGAGGGAGTACGACAACATTTTGGCAGAGGAGTCACGAATCAAGCGTAACCCCAGGTTCAGAGACAACCGAGTCCACGCTATGCTCTACTTTATCACGCCGACTGGTCATGGGTACGTACTTCACCACCTATAACACTGCGTTTTACACTGCCTAACATGATTGCAGTCTCCGTGAGCTCGACATCGAGTTGATGAAGCGCTTGGCACCGCGCGTTAACGTTATCCCTGTCATTGGCCGCGCCGATTCTTTGACCCCCGCAGAGCTTGCCGAATCCAAGAAGCTGGTCATGGAGGACATCGAGCACTACCGCATCCCCGTTTACAACTTTCCTTACGATATTGAGGAGGATGACGAGGACACAGTCGAGGAGAACGCCGAGCTTCGTGGCCTGATGCCGTTCGCTATCGTCGGATCGGAGGACATTATTGAGATTGGCGGCCGCAAAGTTCGCGCACGCCAATACCCATGGGGTGTGGTTGAGGTTGACAACCCTCGTCACTCCGACTTCCTTGCCATCCGCTCCGCACTGCTCCACAGCCATCTGGCTGATCTGAAGGAGATCACCCACGACTTCCTCTACGAGAACTACCGTACCGAGGCGCTCAGCAGGAGTGTTGATGGTGGGGCTGGAGTGTATGTTTCCCCGTCGCTGTGTTGCTATCGTTATGGCTTTCATGCCCTTCACGTCTTTATGCTGACCAAATTCCTGTTGTAGCGACTCATCGATGAAGCCGGAGGACTTGGCATCCCAGTCGGTCCGCCTCAAGGAGGAGCAGCTCCGCCGCGAGGAGGAGAAGCTCCGCGAGATCGAGATCAAGGTGCAGCGCGAGATCAACGAGAAGCGCCAAGAGCTGTTGGCGCGCGAGTCTCAGCTGCGCGAGATAGAAGCTCGCATGCAACGCGAGGCTGCCTCTTCTGTCGGCCCCCGCGACGGCTCGGAGGCAAACGGGGAAGACGGCAACTAGAAGACGCCACCCACAAGTGCCTTTCCCCTTCCTCCAATCGGCTCGCCAAAATTTGGTATCGTCGAAGGGCTGTGACCGCCTCACTATTATGTCTTCTTATTGTCGATGTCTAAATCAACGAACCTCAAAATTCTCTGGCCGGACGGATAGAGCTTTTATACCACCACGGAAATGGAGATGGATATGTTCTCGTGATTTACCGGCGGGGTTGTGCAAAGACAAAAAAGGCGGGTTTGGAGCGTGGGTCAAGGCCAGGCTTTTCCGCAAGTCTCTTGTGCCGTGTCAGTATGGCACTAGGAGATGTGTGGCTTCTTTTATACCCGGGGTCTGAAGGAGTTCAGGGGTGACTGATGATAAGGAAGGCATATCAAAGATATGTCTCACTTGCTTCTTCATATTCTCTGCACCCTCTTCAAACCTGCCCCATCTTTGATTAATGCCTTGTACCGACAGCAGCACACTCATGTTATGGTCTCCTGTTTCTTATCTTCAAAAGACTTCCCAAAACCCCCTTTATTCTATTTTTCTATTAGCTTCCTTCTACCAAATTTCTAATGCAGATATCCACAATGATCATTTTTGTGTAGGACATTTATATTATCGCGTGAAACCACTACTACCGAGTACACCTAACTTCCATTCATGTGAACGCTCATGATGGCTGACGTCCTCCTTTTGGCTATATAATGTGAAGAGCATCAAAACCGTTGACGTATCACCTTTTATCACGTTGGAGGTGAAGTAGTGGTAGTTCGACCCATTCAAGCGTTACATTTAAGAGCTTCAGGCGTCTGGCATCAGTAAGGCGGGGCCGTTATATTGGACTTGGCAAGAATGAAAGACTTACTACTTCTTGGGTGGATATACTTCTCTTCCGGGTTGTGTGTATCATGGTGGGGATATCTGGCAACAAACACGAATGCGCTCTTATTTTAGCTTCACGGGGTATCCTCTTAACACCTGGCATTGCACACGATCTCAAGAATTAATCCCTAGGTGATCTGCTCCTTGGCCTCTCTTTCCTGCGCTCATGGCGCTCGCGACTATCGTGCCGCCGCCTATGCCGCTCCCGGTCATGCCTATCCCTGTCCCTATCCCGACTGTTTTCCCGGCCGCGATCTTTACTTCGGTGGTGTCCATCGTCGTCCCGCTCCCGCCTTCTCCGGTCTTTGGAATCGTCCCGGCGCCGACTGTCACTGTCTCTGTGCTTGTCCTTGTCCTTGTAATCATCCCGCCGTCTCCTCTCGCGCGAACGGCTCTCGTCCCTCCGCTTCCTCCGTTTCCTGTCCGACCCTGCCTCGTCATCACTCTCCTCCCTGTGCTTTCGCGAGGTTCTGTGGTGGTGATGATGCCGTGAGGACCTGCTACCATCCTTGTCCTTCCGCCTGCTGCTCTTCTTCTGCTCCCTCGTCAGCGCCTCCTCGACCTCCTTCTTCTTCTCCTCGATCAAAAACTCCTTCATGGGATCGTCATCATCATGCTCCATCAGCAACTTTTGCAGCTCCCTCTCCTCCTTCAACAACGGCCTGGCCACCTTATCCGTCTCGTCATCATCATCCTCCTCCTCCACCACCTGACCCTGCTTCCTCATCATATCCTCCCACCCGACCTTGAATTCGTCGTCGTCCTCGTCGTCCCGCCCCTTGTAGCGCGCGTGGTCGACGCGCATCATGCGGTCCTTGATGACGGCGCCGCCGAGGTTGTCGACGGCCAGGTCGGTGCTGCGCTGGTCCTCGTATTTCAGCCACCCGAAGCCCCTGCTCTTGCCCGTCTCCTTGTCGCGCACCAGCTTGAGGAACACGGGCTCGCCGTATTGGCTAAAGATGGTGATGATGTCGCCCTCGGAGAGCGTGTCGTCCAGGCCGCCAAAGTAGACAAAGGCCGTGTCGCGATAGTCGACGTGCCATGATGCTTCGGGGGAGCTGGGTGGCGGAGGGGGCGTTGGTTAGCCTTTTGATCTCGCTGTGTACCACATCTTTTTACAGACAAAAGATGGCATGGGGGTCAACGGGCAGTTTTTGGGTGCAAGCTTACATTCCCTGCTCAATCTCCTTCTTGTTAAGCGCCTGTATTGCCTTTATTTGATTCATGATGGGCAGCTCGTGGTTTGGCTTGCGACTGCAGGTGCCGAGCTGCGAATTAGCTCTTTTGGAAGTAGTGCGTACTATTGTGCGAGCTCAAGGCTCGGCAAATGTGACGTCGCTCGGCGGCTTCCGATGTGAATGTAAAAGTCGCGACCGCGACGGTGATCCACTATTATTAATTGTAGGCGCGCAAGGTGCTCCAAAGATAGGAGGGTTAGGGTCCAGCTGAACATGCTATTCCCTAGACTTTGACGATCGATCTGGAACAAGCAAATTACTTGGAGGCTGTCCGTTGTGGGCCCCCTCAAAGAGGGGGTTACAAAACCGTGATTTGTGACAAAACCGTGATTTGTGACAAAACCGTGGGCCATTATCGCTGTTGGAAAACTAAGCCCGAATGTACCTTAGCGAAAATAAAATCCACGTTATTAATCCAATTTTAATAAGATTAACAAAAGTAAAATAGTTTTAAAATTTTTAAAGTCCAAATATTATTTTCAATAATAAAATTATAATATAATTAATATATAAAATAAAAAAGGTATTTGTTTATATATTTTTTCAAACCCCGGTTATAAATTTAAATAAAATATATAATTTGAATTAAAAAATATATTTAAAGCCAATTTTATAAAAATTTTACTATTTTTTAGTTTTTATTTTTATAAAATTCCAATTGGTTAAATTATTTATAAAAATGCAATTTACCATACAAAATAATAAAAAATTAAATATTTTATTAAATGCACCATATAAATTTATTTTAATATTTTTATTTTATTTTAATATTTATTTTTTTATAAGGGGAAATATTAAAATATTTAACTTTTATTTTTATTTTATATATTTTTTATTATTAAAAAATGCAATTTTATATATTTTAACTTAATTAAAAAATTATTTTAACCAATTTTTTTATAATTATTTTATTTAAATTAATAGAATTACTTATTTAATAAAATATATAATTTTTTTTTTATTTTGTATAGTAAATTACATTTTTATAAATAATTTAACCAATTGAAATTTTATAAAAATAAAAACTAAAAAATAGTAAAATTTTTATAAAATTGGCTTTAAAGATATTTGTTACGACCAGACAATTGGGCCGGTACCAGGGAGGCCAGGTGGGGTCACACCCCTCCTGACGACACCCGCCCAAAGAAATCACCGACCGGCAAAAAAGTAATTACATAAAAAGGAATTACGTAACCTCACGTAATTGCCAAAAGAATAATCTCAGTAATTATTAAGGAATTACAACAGATTAAAGGAAATAATTTCTGCGATTTGTAACAAATTAGGAGAGATCACATTCGGAATATAATCTACATAAGGCACGCTCATTACCATATAAATAAATTCGATTTTAGGATTGTTTAGCAGCAATTAAACTCTAGTTAACCTCAATATTTATTTGAAAACGATTATAATTTCACCCCCAGTTATTGAGAACCCCAGTTACCCAGTCAGACGCTCAGTTGCTTCAACCCACTGTATTTTACCCTAAGAACAGGTTACCCCGATACTTTGATTGTAACAATATTTTTAAATTTAATTTATATATTTTATTTAAATTTATAACCGGGGTTTAAAAAATGTACAAACAAGTACTTTTTTATTATATATATTAATTTTAAATTTAAATAATATATATTTTATACGGGAAAAATTTATATTATATAAATAATATATATTTAATTTTTATAACCTTTTTACAATTGTAAAAATACCTAAGACCGAATTGTAAAATTAAATTATCTGTTACTTAGGTACTTTTGGGCTTAGTTTTCCAATCGCGATAGTGGCCCACGGTTTTGTCAAAAATCAAGGTTTTGTAACCCCCTCTTTGAGGGGGCCCACAACGGACAGCCTCCAAGTAATTATTCTAAGCCGGCTACACAATGTATATCCAGATAAGATATCCAGATAAGATCAACAACAAGTGGTTAAGAGGTCCACGTCACGCTTAACTCAGCGTGCTGTTCTGCCTAATCTAGAACTAGTTGAATAGCACCCCAAATCCGGATCATCGCTCACCAGCTAACCAAGCGGTATTTTACTCCTCCTTGAGGACGTTACCAAGACAGTTCCAATTTCAATTCCTATGTCCCATCTGGTCAAGAATCTTCCACTAGAATAGTCTAGAAATGATGAGGCAATATTATCATCGATCAGTAAATGCGGAGGGTATCCCGAGGTACCGAGTGAAGAGTTTCATATTTTTGTCAAACCCCAGCAGTTTTCTTGAAGCAATTACTGCTCTATTTTAATTGGCTCTGTCTTCCATAAGATCAAATGTGCAGCACCCCAGCCCACCCTGCGACTTTGGTAATCTAAATATCAAGGCATGCCAACATCACCGCAATACCCGATCTCTCAACGCCGCAACAACTGAGATAACGTTGGATAAACAATCAAATTTGTAACCACGCGTCATTCTTGCCTTAGCACAAGTCAGGATGTTCTCTTGCAAGGCATGAGCGGCTGATAAGAAGTTGGCCCAATGGTTGTAATTGTGATAGAACAGAGAGATGATGTGATCAGAGCTGTCTGGTGTGTTCATTGAGGAAAATGAAAAGAAAACGCGTCTCCTGACAGTTTGAAGTATCGCAGTTGTGCAGTGATAAAAAAGGTCATGGAATAGAATGGAAAGATCAAGAAGTTGAAATTCATACCATACAAGAAGAAATGAGTAGAGCATCAAGATAAAGAAGAACGCCGCCATGCAGTTGCGTTATAGTTAGGAACATGCAGTCGCCAAAAAGTAGAAAGTTCTGCTTGCCAACCAGGCAGGCCCTCACTGCACAGGGTGCTGCGAGGCCAAGTTTCTGTAGATAACACCAAACACCCAAACACCCATGGATTTTTGAATAAAAGTAACAAGACAGCGGCAAGTTTCAAATCAAGCCGAGATAGTTTGCTTGTTTTGAGGTTTCAGAACGTTCTTACCGTATTCGCCACCCATGTTGCCTGTCAAGAACGGGTATGTTAGCAAAATCCTCGACGACAATATGGCCTGTTTAGAAGAGCACTTACCAGCAGGGTAGTAGTTGCAGACGCTGAACCAAGCGCCCATGTCCTTGAACATGGTGCCCTTGGGGCAGAACTGGGCGTGGCACCCGACCTTCTTAGTGCCGGCCCAGACGACTTGTGTATAGTGACCATACTTCTCGAAATTTCCCGAAACCGGGTTATCAAGCCCGTAGTTCTCTGAAGGGTACAGAGTGATTTCTCCGTTGTACCACATGTTGGTGATGGCTTGCGCGATGGCGGTGTTAGCGCCAAGCTTCTCGGGGTCGTTGCTTGATCCCCACATGGCAAGGTTCTGGCCATAACCGCCACCACCGGGAGACCTGGATATGATATGTTAGCAAGGAATCTTTCGAATATGACCGTCAAGAGAGATCTAGACTCACAGGTCGTGTGCAAACTTGCACGATTTGCCAGTCTCCGCAGCATAGCCTGCATACGTGCTGTCCCACTCGAGGGCACTAGCCGAGTTGTTCTCGCGGTGGATGTTGTGGTGGTAAACAGCCGTGTTCTGAAAGGCATTGGTACCCTTGGAAGCCTTGGAGTTGCTGTTGGACTGCTGCTTCTTGATGTTCTCGACGGGAACATTTGGCTGTGCGGCCGCTGCACTGGTCTCTTGGGGCTGATGTGTTGTCGAAACCGGAGACTGCACGGAAGATGTCGATGTCATGACCGGTGTGCTTTGCTCAAGCACAGGTGAGGATGTTGGCTCGGAATCGTCTTCGGTAACGGTGACATAGACAATGTCGGTGACAAACTCTGTGTGGATTCCACGGATCTCAAGAGGTCCTGCCAGCGCAAGGATGGCGCCGGAGGCGACAAGGCAAAGTGAGGCCCTCATTTTGAGAGAAGAAGGTGATTTGGATGGTGATAGTCCAAAAAAGAGAAGTCTGTAGAGCAGTGAGTTAAGAAGTGGTACTCCAAAGAATCCAAAGAAGTTACTCAAACGAGTGTGGAAGAGTATGCGTGACGATTTCGAGAGGACAATATTTGTTCAATGAAGATGGGTTTTTAGGCTTGAAGGAGTAAAAAGGGTGAAAATCTTAGTAGTGGAGGGATGTGACGTCGAAGGGAAGGAGTGAAGTATGTACGAAATTGCGACTTTTCAGGGAGGGAAGGAATTATGTGGTAATGAATCTGGTCTGTCGGGAATGTTGTAATGTTTGGTGACCTGGCAATGGCCACTAAGTATTGAAAATTGCGAGTTTCCTCAATCAAAACCGCCTTCTTTGTTCCAGACTCGCAAGCTGCGTTTATCTGATTTGATTGGGGACAAAGAACAATCATGGTCTGTATTGACTCGGCAAGCCACCAGAATTGAGTACATCAAAGGCAGATGGGATAAACCAATGGATTTTTGTGATAATTTGCTTCACCGAGCCGTGAGCCATGGTAGTCCAAAGCAAGAAGCGAGTGTGGGGTGCTTCATGATCAACAGCCATGGAAGGGATGGGTGGTTGTGTACATTAGGTGAATGCGCATGGCTCTTGCGTCGTGGAAGAGGCACCAAACGTTGCTGAGGCAGGTATTTTTGTATGCCAGCGCAGAGGACAGTAGGTGCATCAAAGCACCTAACTAGGAAGGTAAAGGGGGTAGATGTGGTAGGAGGGTGACTATCATTGAAAGTTATCGTACCTTTTGTTGTCGAATCTTGCGGGGTCGAATACCTGCTGTTGAGGAGCAAATCTGGATCTGCAGAAGAAAGATGAAGAGAATCTGTTCTGATATTTCCAAGACTCCAGAAAGACTGGCGAGAAAGGCGGTAGATATACGCCGATTTTCTTGAAGAGTGAAAGGAGTGTGGTTGAACAACAGAAAATCAGTTGTCAACTGTGTGTGTATGTTTGTGCGTGTGTTAGACACCTCAAGACTAGAATCCCGAGATCGTGGAAGATGAACTCGATATCTCCCGAGAAACTTTTACCAGACTCAACGCAGGTCTATCTAGCTTCGAATGGTCAGAAACGATCCAGAAAAGTCGTACGATACGGCGCAGTGTCATCAGCAACCGAATCTAGACGAGTCCTACGGTCAAGCCGTATTGTCTCGTTTACGGAGCTGGAGTCGACTCTGGATTTATCGGTTCTCACAAATTCTCGCGCTAGAAAATTCAAGTCTGATTCTCGGAGGAACTTACTTGGTGGTGGGTGGGCCTCATGCAAGGCAGTAATGCGCTGACATAAAATGCAGGAAAAGAATCAAAACCTAGGGGTATCGAAAACACGGAACTGGCCCGTAAAATGAGGGGCTTGGAGTTAATCAATATGGGTTGTTGAAAAAGGAATGTGGTGGAAGAAGGGGTCCTTTAGACGCCAAGGTAGATGGACTCCGTGCAGGATGAAGCTGTCGAGGTGAGATGGCGTTGCTGGAGCGAAGGCCATGCAGTGGTGGAAGTTGAGGGCGGATAGTGTACTACTAAGTTTGTACAAACTCACTTTCAAGTCAGTTCGGGAATCCACCTTACTTTGCAGCTGCAAAATACCGTTTTCACTGTCAAGTAATTTCAGGAGTACCACTCACGGGAAGCTGGCGGAGGGGGGTGTGGTTGATTGGGCTGAAGATGGGGTTGTTCAACACACCCCACAAAAGGGAGACTGTCCTGTGTGGATGGAGAAAAAAAGAAGGGGGGGAGGGAAGAAAGAAAATGATACCAAATCTAGGCCGTTTGAGCAGAGCAAATGTTAACATAGCATTGAGGGAGAGAGATGCAAGCAAACGCGGCACTAGCATCGACGTTCTTTGGTTTTTGGGGCAAATATTGGAGATCGATATTCTCTCAATCATTTTTCTGGCAGTAGCTCACCCAAGAGTAGGGTTCGCGTTTACGTCACCCCGGATTGATATGAGATTACATGGGGCAAACATGAAAAAGTCTCGTGCACTGCCAAGATGAATGGATTTTGGGGTATTTGTTATACCAGTTTTCGCACTGAGCTCTGCGTTCTGCCATCCTACTGGTATCGTGATGACACTGGTTTTGCGGGGCGTTGTCAAGTAGATACGTTTGGATAGTTGGTCACCAGATACTATGATTTCATAAAATTCGATAACAGGGACGGGGGCAATTTGGATGTGACTTGTATCGATTACATACGCTCAAACAATATACATGTCGAGAACTCTATTAACTGATTGTATGATATTTGCAAATTTGGATCTGGATCTGGATCTGCTTATATTGATGTCCAGGTGGGTCCTTCCCGACCTCCTTTTACTGTGGGTATCTTTCTGATAGCAGTGGGAGGTAAAAGAGACAACTAACACACCCAACCCGGGTTTCTCAGGTTCTCAGGTATATGGACACACGGCCAGACAAAGCTCTGAGGCCGTCATTCCATGTCGTTGCATGTACTTTGCACAAACGACGTGGCCAAAGTACAGTTTCTTGGGGTTCCAGCTGTCATTCCCATCTGTCGTTTCCCATCAGGCAGGAACCAATCATCCTAGCGCCGTGAATGAAACCCCGGTACCTTGCAGCCAGTCCCACCCTATCAACGGCATCTGGGGGCGGGGTGGTGGCCTGGCTGAGTGAAGATTCCCTGCAGGGAATCGACCTGCGGTTACCAAATTTGCTTCCATTCCCACCAAACACCAACCCACAGGTTCAACTATTTCGAAACAGGCCTCATTTCACGGCCGGATGTTACCCAAAACCGCTGCCACCAATAAGTGACATGAATCCAAAATGTGTGTCGCTTGCCGGCCTGAGGATTTCCACATTTTTTCCACCTTCCGGGAGAGCTGTACCTCGCGGAGTTTCCTCCACTGCATTTTTTTGGTCGTCAATTCGAAATAACAACCGAGCAAGCGCCCTAGCGCGGGCGCCCGAATCCAGACCAGGCCGCCGACAAAGACGCGCATTTAGCGATCGACTGTCTTGGCGGGGTTCAGTCACCACTCAATCGATGTTGGCACCCATAATATCAGTCGAGACTTGGAGCCGCGATGGCGTTTCTTTTGGAGCATCTCCGTCATCGACATTCCGAGGACTGCTTGCCGAATGGCCAGCCAGCAGTCAGCTTTACAACGACAATTCCGAGCTTTGGCAACAACAGCCCCTCTTTTGAAAATGCACAATCTACAGGCACGGCAGCTGATTCTACAGTCGTACAAGAGGGACAAAGTCGATACCGGTGCTACGGACAATGTCCCTATCGCATCAATCCAACCAACACCGTGTTGGGCGCTTTCTGTCTCCGCACCATATGGGATGAACCGCCTGCAGCCACCCTTGACCCGGTCTGCGGGGGGTAGAGTTTCTAACTTCCTCTTCGCGCGCGTTTGGTGGATTGTTTGAGCCAATCTTATTGCCCTTGCCGCGCTGGCGTTGGTAGCCCCTTTTCGTGTTGTATGACCATCTGGAGCAGGCACACTCATGTGCCCAAACAAAAACGGCGCTCTCTCTTTGGCTCTGTCGTATTGATTGCAAGACGTGGACTTCCAGACCCAGGTGGCGATACCTGGCCAGGCATTGAGCAAGTGCAAAAGCGTCGCTAGTCAATCGCCACCAAGCCCACGGCTTTCATGCGGGTCGGCCGAAGGCTTAGGCACTGCCTGGAATATCTCCAGAGTACGAGTACAATCAAGTGACATTGATACGCACGTGTGCTCTAGTTTTACCAAACGATTCTACTGCCCAGGGTCCTGGGCATGTCTTACGTTGGCTACCTAGCCACTATACGACTCATCTTTATTTCGAGATATTTGACTTCGTCTCTAGGTCGACGACTTGAATGAAGGATGGCAAGCTAGGACCTACCAAGGATTCATTGTGGCACACGCATGGCGACCGACATTCCGGGACCCCATCACTTGTTTCAACGTCGAACACGGCGCGCTGGACCGGCTGCTTGATAGCAACACGTACAGCATTCCGCTTGCCCAGTGTCGTCCACCAAAGAATGCTGATCTTATTCCGGGGGCGCTGGCGGTGGCGTTTCTTGTACAACTTCGAAATTACTTCTTTCTCGGCGCTCTGACTTGCACGTTCGGTTATGCTCCCCGCCGATTTGCCCACGGGCGAACCGACCCTTCCAGAGCCCGTCCTTTGATCCATCCGATAGCAGCCTTGTCGCCGGTTACCGGGCTTGGAACGAGATCTATCTTCCCACCCGTCTACACTGTCTCTCGTCATGTCCCACCGCTCTTCTCAGCACAAAACCTTGACCCCTGACGGATGACCTTCCGGAGTGTGTAAAAACTATTTTCCTACCTGGGCGACCTTTTTGCACTTCTTAAGCCATGTGAGCCACAAGTGGGACAAGCTGTCTTAGAGTTGTGAGCAGGTCTAGACGCGCAAGTGCGCCAACCGTCAGTGTTTGGCTGAAAATGATTGATACGCTGAGAGGCTTATGCCCCTGTAATATCAACTGACTGCACTGACCCTGAGTTCTTGATACCCGCCAAGCCCGGATTTCCGGTGGCGGCACCGAAGTGAAGAGGCTGCCCGAGATATATGAGTTCGGATGCGACTGTCTACTAAGTTGAGCTAGGCGCGGAGATAATGACTTCACATATTTAGAAAGTCGCAAACAAGAAAAGCTGCAGGCATACGCCACCAGTCAAACTATTGATCATGAGAGTCATCTCAAAAGAGATGACCAGGGGAAAGCGGGGGCAAACGCTGACACCCAGAGATGATAACGAGAGGACTTTGTCTATACTCCAGTCGACAGAGTCTGCCGAGAGCCTCATCAAGGGGATGAATGTCGCCCAAGTTGCACAGATGCTGCATTGACTCATCTTGCACAAGGTTCTCATGAATATAGTCGCTCTCATCCGCCACGGATTTGCCGCAGCATTCTATAGTCAGAGCCTAGCCAGAACAATATGCATCAACAATAAGCAAGTGCTCCATATGACCGTTTCTCAAACAAGCCGTGTCTTTCATCGGACTTATTTCAGCCAAAGAGCTGCGGAAGAGCATAAAGTCAGCCCCGGCGGTGGTACAAGCTTCGACCGTTCGCTTCTAACCGTGACGACCGTCTCAGTGGCTTGTTTATTCCTTGTCACACACAAGCTGCTGTGTTGGCATTGGCGACCAGGCGCTGGATCTGATATGTCGTCGCATGAGGATTTCCCCAACACCAGGACCCCTGAATGTCTCTGACATCCTTCTCCAATTTGCAGAGGACTGTAACAAATCTTGGGATAAATCTGACAAAGACATGGACCGGCCTCGCCGCAATCTGCGAATATGTCTCTTTGTATCTGATACTATTATGACTTGTCAGTTATAGAGCAGGCCAGGTGATCAACATGGGCCAGCAAGGACTGGGGACGACGATGCTCGAATTTTGGTCGAGATTTGTTATCGTTCTGCCCCTTCTATCAGACAATTATTCTGACCATGAAGCGCCTGATGAAGGCTCATCTGTTCTCGCTAGTGTTGGTACCCCCAAATCAGACTGACAAGCTATGGTTTGCTTACTTTGATCTTCCGAGGCGCTCTTCTGGGCCTGATATATTTGACGATGGCCACTAGCAGGGATTCCCCAAAGAACCATTCGCTGGTGTGACAAGTAGACACCTGGTGCTGCAAGTAAACTGTACTCAAAGCTGCGCGTTTTGATCGTGGTGAGGGTTGTGGCTTTGGCCTTTCCTGGTATGAGAAGACAAATGGATAGCATTCCGCTCTTATTTATGGCACCTTGGTTGGCAACAGTGCGTTTGACTACTATTTCGCACAAGGTCATGTAGAAGATCTCATTCGACTACGGAAGACGACAGACAGTTATCAAC
This sequence comes from Pyricularia oryzae 70-15, assembly GCF_000002495.2. NCBI lineage: Eukaryota > Fungi > Ascomycota > Sordariomycetes > Magnaporthales > Pyriculariaceae > Pyricularia > Pyricularia oryzae. The sequence goes on from NC_017854.1 coordinate 358,975, forward strand.
TGATACTACCTAAGAGGCGGATAGAATCTAGTGTCGCTGGGCTCCATGCCGTTAAGTCTGAGGCCCTATCTCCATGGATCGGGCGATAGGATTCAGTTGGTTTGAGCTGCGATATAAAGCAGCAGACAAGTAGTAAGCTCAAACTGACCCAATGGCATGCGTTCTGCCTTCATAGAATCCGGCGAACACTGCCGAGCTGTCGACTGATAATTAGCCCCCGTTTGGAAAACAAAGATGCCGGCGCCATAACCATCAAACACGACGACGACCATGTCCGATGGAAATTGAGCAAATAGCCTAATCCCACACAACGTGGCCAGAGTAGCCGGAAATCACGCCGACAAAACGACAGGCCCTCGCCATCTCTTGTTTCAGATGCTATACGCCGAAACCTCGCATTTTTTTACCCAGCTGGGGATGCAATTTGGGCGCGACAACTCGCCGGTTCCGAGAACAAAGCATAAGAAGAATCCAGAGCCCCAGACGGCGCGAGCTAGCCGTCTATACCCCAGCACAGGGGCGTCAGGAGTTAAAGATGGCACCATAGACAATACCAAACAAGGCTGTGGCTTTTGACTGAGGCTCTTGCTCGACTTGTCGTTGGAGTTGTTGGGGCGCTGGTCGCCCTCGGCCTGCTGATCTGGCTTTGCGTGCTAAAGAGGAGAGTGACGAGTGTCAAAGGAACAATATTGGGACGATGGGCAAGGATGCACAAGATAAGAAGCCAGACCTTTATGGCAACTCGGCAGATTTTGGCCCTCCCGGGGTCGGTAATCATGAGATTGCGGACTCGTCGTCGATTCCGATATGCGGGCTCGTTGGTATAATGGGATTTTCGGTATGTGAGATGTCGGAGAGAATATCGCTGCACGGAAGGCCAGAATTGAACGACACGGTATGAGCTGAGCTGAGCTGACATACTCTGGACAAGCGTTCAAGCCTACAACCCTAAAATGATAGATTCCCAGCACGCCAGAAACATCCCCTCGATTCTCAAGCCAGTAGTGCCTACTACCCATAGCCTGGTTGAACTGCGTATCTCTGTAAGAATATGAAAGACGCCAGGGTAGAAGCAAGAAAGGGCAGCGCAGGGTTTGCGTGCAGACCCCGAGGCCAGCATAAGGGCAAATAATTGAACAAACTCAAGGAAATACAAAAGCGAAGACTGCAAGAAAGACTGATGTGAGTACCATTGATGACTTTCCCAATTCATGGTGGAGCAGTTGTGTCGAACTTTGGTATCGGGGCGCCCAGGAACTATGATATTTCTTTGCCTCAAACAGGACGTCGCTGCTACCCTCCTGGGACATGGCTGAGCGGCAAACGAGCATTGTATTCTCGAGCTGGGAAAGCACCTACACTATCGGCGATTTCCCATGGACTGGCAGTTCTGCATTTACCCTCCTGTCACCTACGGAATCGGAGGAAGAGCAGCGGGGCTCCAAATCTGACATGCATTTGAAGGTGTGGATGATGTACAACCGCTCCAGGGGCAAAATGCAGCAACTAATGTCGGTCTCGACCTCAGTGTTATACTGCAAAGTGATGAAGAAACTCATATATAGTCTTACGAAGGCCACGGGGGTGTTCTTGTTCAGTAAATCCCGGCCAGGTGTATATACCCACATCCACGCATGCGTTGTTTGTGACCGGTATAAGCGCTTACCTACCCCATCAGTATGGCGATCTTCATATCTCCTTTTACAATTTTGGCCATCTGCCTCCTTTGGGCAGTCTCCAATGCTGCTTATGTTGCCGTTGCAGACATCAAACCTGCCGTTGCTATTGTTGCTGAGACGGAGGCAGCCGGCGCACCGCTTCAAAGTTCAGAGATTCGACAATTGACGGACGAGGTGGTTGACCGTATTGCCAGTGATGAGCTCACAGCTGGTCATCATGCAACTGCCGCGTGCAAGATCTTCCCCGGCGACCCTGGCTGGCCAGTCGAGAGCGTCTGGAATGTCTTCAACGCTCTTCTCGGGAACGCCCTGATCCCTACAAAACCTCTGGGTGCTCCTTGTTACGACTCTTAATGGGGGCCAAGGGATGAGAGCGAGCGTGCCAATATCATCACGAACTTGACAAACGCCAACTTTCTCAACGCAGACCCTACCGCCAACTACTGGCCCATATTCCAAGGCCGTACATGCAAGGCAAAGAACGACGCCTCGGGCTCTGAATGCACCATCGGGGGCTATCCAGCATATGCGGTCAACATCACGAGCGTCGCACAGATGCAGCTCGCCATAAACTTTGCCCGCACGACTAACATGCGCCTGGTGATCAAGAATACCGGCCACTGCTACCTCGGAAAGTCTTTGGGTGCTGGTGCGCTGAGCTTGTGGATGCACAACATGAGGGATATCGACTTTTTGCCCGACTACAAGGGCCCCGGATACTCTGGCCCAGCCCTGAAGTTGGCTGCTGGCGTGACCGTGAGGGAGGCGTATGAGGCAGCCGAGAAGTACAATGTTACCATCCTGGGTGCGATATCTTGGGTATGACCACCATGATACCCCGAAGTGAATAGAGCCTCAACACTAACGTTGCCGCTTGCAGAGTGTCGGCTACGCCGGTGGCATGATTACTGGCGGAGGCCAAAACCCCCTCGCCGGCATATACGGAATGGCTGCAGATCACGTCGTGGCCTTCCAACTGGTAACTGCTGATGGCAGACTGCGGACCGTCTCCGAAGACGAGAGCCCTACTCCAGGCTCAGCCAGATCAAGAGGAAGTGGTATCCCAGTGGTGTGTTTTATGCCGTCACCGCCGTGGGAAGTGAGGGGTGGGTGGTCGAGGATGGGGTGAAGGGGGTGCAGGGGGTGCAGACGCAGAATGGTAGGCTGTGCCGCGTTCGACCTTGATGGGCAGTTCATATGGACTAGGACTATATTGATTGAACTTCCGTAGGCGATCATGAAGACATCATGGTTCGATGGATAACAATTGACTTGTTCGCCCCGTGTTCAACATCTGAAAAGACACGGTCGGCCAAAGTACACAAACAAGGGGTAGATAAAGTAGTACTAGACTAGCTGCTAGATAATTCGAAGGATATACTGCTCACCACTCCGTCCCCGATTTGGAATAGGCGCACCTGGCAAGCCGCGCGTATCGGATATCCAGTCCGCTGGATCTTGTAAATCGCCTGATCTGGACTCATTAACAAATTTCGACACTGTTGCCATGCCGATGCGACGGTAGATCCCAGACTCGACGTCCACCACCTCGAGAAGCATGCATGCGGCCCGCCAAACGACAAATTTAGCTATGGGGTTGCGCATATATTCGTCCACCTTGGCTACAAACAAGTGGAATACCCGGCAGGCCTCACTAGGAAGCTCGAAGGCGCGATCGAAACTAACAAGTAGGCATTCGTCAGATCGGTCAGTAGGATCAGTGTCATCAGGCCCAAAATCGATCTTGACAGGCACTGGCCCCGGGCCCAACTTTGATACGGCAGGCGTAGCATTTGAGTACAATCGAACCCTTAATAACTTGGCTTGAATGTCCAAATGGCCACTGCTAACAAGGCCAGTGGTGTCCAAGGTTTTATGCTTTAATTCCAAGTCCAGGACTGTAAAGTAAAATGCTCTGGGAAGCCCTTCTTCTGTGTCTATGAACTTGATCGCAGAAGGCAGGGGCACCGAAGCCCAGCAGAAGGTTGGAGCGCAATACTCGATTTGTCCAAGACTTGGCGATGTTGAAGACGAGTCAACGGCAGCGGAATAGTCAACCTTGGAAACGGAGCACTGCCAGACAAGATCTTGGAGCAGGTTGCTCTGCCACATTCCGGCTAGGTATTCATCTTGCGGCAGCTTCTGCAAGAATGCCTTGGCCAGACCTGACAGGGCTACCAGACAATCCGTAGGCTTTGTGAGCTGCGTGCGACAGTAAACTTGGACAATCTTGGCCCATAAAGCGACGAGCCTTTTTGTTTCTTCTTGTTGTCCTCCAGAATCATGACCTTTGAGCTCACGGCCAAAAGCCTTTTTGATGTCCATGTCCCACCTCCCTCGAATCATGGGAGTTCCCTCCTCACTACTCAGCCTCTGAAAGCATTGCCAATAGATCTGACGAGTGCCAAAAATCAAGATTCTGGGCGACAAAAGTTGCTCCTGGAGGACCCAGCCCCGCATGGCGAGGGTGCTTTGTTCCACGTTGCTCAGCCATTCATCCCGGGATACGAGGATGCATCTATGCAGTCGCTTGCCTCCTTTTGTTGATACTGGCCGCTCTTTATCCTTTCTTGTTTCTTTTACATCCACGTCTCTTATCCCCTGGAAATCTATATCCAGCGGATGCTGAGCAGTGCTGCGGCTGGGATCTCGCTGACGGAAAAGGCCCTGCGAGCTGTCTTTGGAGGCGCTGGCGGCAATATTGATAAAACCATTGGCGTACACGCTTTTCATTTTCATCGACTCAGAAAGCCAGTCCTCCATGTCATCTTGGACGATACATAATGAGTCAATCCAGATGTAGGGAACTTCTAGATGGCGACATACGATGATAGCTTCCTGGAATGTTCTGGGTAAATTCCCAAGTGGAATACCTCGAGACAAAGCACTGAATCGAGACTTGGTTAGAGTCAAAAATGAGGATGTGCCCCAGCAGTGACTAAGAGTAGCATATCGAGCAAATGACCCTAGAAGAGCCGGCTCGCTGGCAGTTGTGACCAGACGCACGCTGTCAATTTCCCCTTGGTGCACAACGTCAATGAGGCGGGTTGGGAGCCATCTTGTGCCTACGGCTCCGGCCTGGAGACATAATGGGTGACTTGAAACACACTCTTTGATCCAAGATGTTGCTATACTTCTTGGGGATGCGGCAAAAGTGTTATCATCAAATTGGGAAAGGTTGGTTGGGCTGTCTGGTACATGGAGTTTCTTAGTCATAATATAAGGGTGATAGCCACAGCTAGGTCATTTGAGACTAACCATCAAAATTCACCAGATCAAACTTGCACCTATAATCTCCCCAAGTCGATAACTCTTCCAGGTGCGCCGCCGTGGGTGGGACCAAGAAACGCACCTCGATACAGAATCTAGCGTGGGATACTCTCGCAGCGGCGGCATCTTCGTTCTTGACAAGCGATAAAGTTGTGGCGTAATACCATTTTCCTTTGCGAACTGTAAGCGCAAAGTCGGGCAGCACTTTGGGCGGTGGCTCATTATCGCCCTTCGCAATCCAGTCCTCGACCATGGCGCCGAGTCCAGTCGGCAGGCGGGACACCTTTTCCCACAGAGTGTTACAGATTGCACAAAAAGCCGCCGACGACTTCAACGAAGAATAGGTTTGATGATGGGCAAGCGTTGCGCCCGTATAGCTCTCATCGAGCCCCCAACGGCGGTCGCGGAGCGTCGAGATGCAAACATTACAGTACATCCTGAAGCGCCAAGAGAGAAAAGAACTTATGACTTTTCAAGGTGTTAATGGCTGTCGCAGTGATATTAAGGATATCTAGACACAAAAAGTTTCAGCTGAAGCTCTGGGGAAACGAGGATGGCAGGCCTTGAAATGAAAGGCGCCGGCCAGCCTTACAAGTTCCATGTGGCAGATTGGGCGGTCAGCCGTTCATTATCCCCCTGGCCAGTGTCATATCAGGAAACAGTCGTTGCGGCAGCGGGGGATCAGTTACAGGAAGTTGCATTCCATTCGTGAACGAATGAACATGGAGCGTGCTGAGGGCGGGGTGATAAAATATCAGGCACAATTGGGCTAGCCAAGGATGTGGGTCACCACTGCTGATGATGCTTCCACTGGGAGTAGAGTGCAAATGTTGCCCTCAGTGCTTCACAATGAAGGGCGATGGAAGGGGACCGCGATGATCGAATGTGATGGTTCAGATTCCAAACAGAACTTTGCAATCTCTGTTGTTGTGAGGGATTGTCAAGATATGGCAACTACTTGGCTTGGCACCACGGTCCTGCCAGCGGGTCTTTGCCCTTTGCTGGTCTTGTGGCGCCAACTGATGATGGCACTTGGTTGTGCCAGCTTGAGATTGTGGTCTGCTGTAAATATCATCGACGTGGAGTACCGATGGCCGCTGCAATAATCACAAACTGGGGGTACAGCGCCAAAGACCAAGTGGTAAACAGCGATGTCTCGAGCGGGCATGGGAGGAAGGCGGAAAGCATTTCAAATGACACAATGGATGTGAAAGTGCCACTCTTGGCAGGGGCATCACAACTGCCAAATTCGGACCAACAACCACAACCCCTGCAAGCCCGTTGCGTACCACGAGAAAACGCGCGCTTGTGAAAGTTATGCGCTTGTCAAAGTCATGCGCTTGTCACAGTCATGCGCTTGCATTAGCGGTGAGGGGGCCAAAGAAACATGCAAAAGAAAAGAAAAGCGAAAAAAGAAAAAGACGAGCAAGGGATCCGGTTTTCGTGGCGCAAACGGTCTACGGTTGAGACGCTCGCTCCAGGATCAAATTCGCGCTTACCAGACTGTCGGGACGCCAAGGGCGGGTAATCGGTGGCTAACAAATAAGAACTCAAAATTCTCGCCGTTTGAGCCCACTTAAGACGATTTGGTTGGTAGAAATTCCTTTGGGGGCCCCTGCTGATTTACCACGTACGGGCAAATGTGGTAATTACGAACTGACCGTAAAAGGGGCAGGCACATTGCTCAGTTGGCCCAAGGTGTGATTGTGATGGCGGCTACGGGGGCGGTCATAAGGCTGTTATCTATCGTCCATGCCCGCCCAGGCGCTGAATGGTGAATGAACAGATGTGACTTGACTCGGGTGCCAGGCAATGTATTCATTTCCGCAGCTCAAAAGGATCTGAAGAACACGTAGAGAGAAGAGATATAAGACTAATATGAAGACTAAGGAAGCCGCAGACACCAATACTGCTCACCGTTGTAAGTAAAAAAGGTGTTGCAGGCTATATTTACCGAAGTCACTGGCATTAATTAGTCATTGACGGGAGCTTCCGTTTTTGACGGTGTGTCTTGGTGCAACAAAAGGGCTGTGCGGAGTTTCTTTACTATGTAGATCGATGGTCCCTAAGCTGTTCTTTCGGGTCGAGACGAAAATAACAGTTTTGCCAAGCGCCCTCCCCGTCGCATGTCAATCTTTCATTGGTACATGCAAAGAAGGAATATGGGAACAGGGGCACCTGTTGGGCAGTTCGCGAAAAGCCCCTCGCCACACACCCCGGCGAAAGTAAAACCGAGCAATGTGATGCCCGCAATCTATGAACCCTGGTTCGCAAGACTGCAACGGGCATGCTAAGACTCGGTAGCCCAGACCTATAAGGCCCTGACAATGAGCGCTTGAATGTTGAATTTTCCTGCCTTTGCTACTTTTATTTCTGCATTTCTGTATACATATACATACATTTTGTTTTTATAAGGGCTGATTGGCGACATTAAACACACTGCTTTCGCATGTAATAATAATAATACAAAATATAAAAAAAAGAAAAAAAAGCGGCACAACATGTTTACCGATAAATCCCCCAATATATCCCTACGCGGGAACAAGAGATTACTATGCGCCGTGGGCGCCGCCTCGCTCTGCTTCCTCCTCATAACATACCTCAGCATACCCACCGCACACAAAGATGCCGTGCTGTCCGCCATCTCCAGCAAAGCCTCCTTGACCAGGCGGCCGACGGCACGGCCAAGCTCCAACAAGAAGCACGGCTCCGTGCTGGAAGCCGCCTCCAACCGGACGCTGGGGCTCGACTCGATCGTGTTCCTCAACCTGCCGCACCGCCACGACCGGTACGACGCCATGGCGATCCAGGCGCACCTGTCGGGCATCGAGGTCACGCGCTTCCCGGCCGTCGCCGCGGCCGACGTCCAAAACGACCAGGGCATGCCGCCGACGCAAAAGCCCGGCAAGCTCAAGGACGGCGAAAAGGGCTGCTGGCGCGCGCACGCCAACGTCTGGCAGCACATGCTGGAGAAGCAAATCCCGGCCGTGCTGGTGCTCGAGTCGGACGCCGGGTGGGACGTCAACCTGCGGCCGATCATGGGGCGGCTCAACGGCGGGTTCCGCAGGCTGCTGCAGATGGACAACCCGGACGTCGCCTTCGCGGACGACCCGGACGACCCCTGGCTCGCGCGCTCGGGCGTCTGGGACCTGCTGTCGCTCGGCCACTGCATCGACACGTCGCGCGGCAACTTTGTCGTGTACGACGACCCGCACGCGCCCAGCTCCGACTTCACCTGGGGCCCGGTGGAGGAGCCGCTGAACCAGAAGCGCGTCGTGTTCCGCGCCAAGTCCATCGTGTGCACGACGGGGTACCTGGTGTCGCTGACGGGCGCGGCGCGGCTCCTCGTGCGCTCGTCTTTCAACCTCGACGACCCCGTCGACGTCATGATGGCCATCATGACCGAGGTCGGGCAGCTGCGGACGTACGCGCAGCAGCAGCGCATCCTCGCCCAGTGGGAGTACATTGACGGCATCGGCAAGTCCGGCAGCAACAGCGACATCAAGGGCAACGCGAGCCACGTCGACGGCACCGAGGAGGGCTGGGACCACGCCAGGGCGCTGATGTCCACGGTACAGGTCAAGCAAAAGTGGTTCAAGGATGTGCATTTCAGGGATTTTGCGCTGGGAAGGGCCTGGCAAAACGTCTTTGGGGATAAGTGAGGGTTGTACGAGGTGGGGAGTTGTGGCGTCTTAGTGGTGACTTTGTAAATGTATCTTTTTGTTTTGTTGTAATTATATCCCTAGAGCATCGTTCGGGCATGCGTTTTCGAATTCAAGTCAGCATAGAATGGTTAAACCATCGAGCACGCAGTATGGGTCGGCAAAGTTCATTTCATCAAACTTTCATTCGAAGCATACTATGCCTCAAAGATCAACACTACACCATCGTCACCAGCAGTGGCGACCCTCTCGCCAGCCTCGCCCTGCACGAAACCCAGAACGCCACCGCCCTCTCCGTCACCCCTGTGTCCCCTCCACTCCTTGAGCAGACCTCCAGCCTGGCCCGTCTGGGTCTGCTGCTGGCTGCCCGCCGTGACGCCTCCCCTGGCGTCCCACCTCCTGACGACGCCGTCCATGCCGCACGACGTCAGAAGGTGGGGGTTCGCCTTGACAAAGTCGACCTTGACGACGCTGAACTCGCCGTGCGCGCCGTTGATCAGCCTGCGCACCTGAAAGTTGCGCGCCGCGTCGTAGATGGCGATGGAGCCGTCGACGGAGCCGGCCGCGAGCAGCGTGCCGCTGCCACCCGCCGCACCGGGCTGGGAGAAGGAGAGCGTCTCGACGCCGTCTCCCTGCGCATGCAGACTGGCGAGGATCTGTCCGCCCTCGATGGCGTTGCTGGCCGGGCCGCCGCGGCGCTTGCCGGCCTGCGCGCTCGTGTTCTTGTCTATCCGCGGCAGGCTGACGACCTTGATGGCACCTCCTGCACCTCCGACGGCCAGGACGGCCCCGGTGGGGGAGATCGAAACGCTGTACAGGCCGCCCTCGACTTCGAATCGTTGATCTGCCGTTGTGAGGGCCAGGACGCTCATTCCGTTGTCGCTGGCCTTGAGTCCGGCGGCCGAGGCCGTTCCAAACACGTCCCAGACGTAGAGGCTGCCGTCCTCGGAGACGGTGGCGAGCATCTCTCCATCAGGGGTCCAGGCGCATGCTGTCGCGGGGCCGGTGTGGAGGAAGTATGACTGCAGGATCTGCAGCGCCGGGTCGGAGCTGCCGTCTACCTGGTACACCCAGACGGAGCCGTCAGATGCACCGAGGGCTACGACGTTAGGGTGCGCTGCGCCGTTGGGGCAGGGAGATAGGAAGTTGATTTCGGGGACCTCTTGGGACTCGGCAAGGAAGGCGATTTGTGCGGCTGGTGTACTTGGTGCGGCTCCCGGTTGTAATGGTGCCGCCTTGACCGCGTACGCGCGAAGCTTGCCGTCCATACCTCCGCTCAAGAGATACTCTCCCTCGGGGTAGGTGAACGTCAAAGCATTGATGCTGTCGGTATGCCCATCAATCTCAAACAGACGGTCCAGCGCTACCGGGGGGTTCGGAGGTTCGCCGCTAAAGTTTGGTGGTAATAGAGGGCGCTGGGGAACGTGTGCGGTGTCAAAGACGTAGCCCTTGCCTGGCGCGTCGTCCGAGTCTCCTTCTGATCCACCCGTTGCGATCAGTGTCGGGCGGGTTGGATGTTGGGCAATGGCGAAAACCGAGTCCTTGTGTAGGTCAAAGTAGGCGACGCCGTCGTTGTGCAGGTTGATCTCTTCGGGCTCCCCCTCATCGTCGCTGTCCATGGGAACGTCGACGTCCTCGGAAGCGTCAATCTCCTCAAGAGCATCATCCTCCGCGAGCATTTCAGGCTCCGAATCGGGATGGTCCTCCTGGTGAGGCTGTTTTGACGAAGACATTCTGGCGACTGAACAGTGATAGAGCTATAGTGGGGGTTTAGTTCAGGGACTGTACTGAATAAGTAGGAATATGTCTGGAATTTTTCTGTGTTTGTCTTGGTCGCAAAGGTATGCGATCAGTCAAAGAAGTAGGAGTTAGGATTTATAAAGTTCGGCTGGCAGGTACAAGGTAAGTGGCCAAGGTTAGTAACAATTGGGTTGCTTAGAAACAGCAAGAAAAAAAAAAGTTGCTTGATAATCCAAATGGGCGCGCGGGGCAACAGCGCGACAAATTGATTGAATTATTTTTAGTACCCCTCATCGCGCTGGAGAACCCCTATGACGCGATGTCAATTAAAAGTAAAGTTGCAGTACGATTCTGGATCACGTGATACATGCGACAACTTCACTCTGAAGTTTGACAAATCATTCGCCGTGACGGACGTTTACCATTCAATCTCTTGATGGTATTAATGGATCCTTTTGCTTCCCTTAGATCGGCAATACCACTGGTATCATCTTTTTGGTAATTTTCAGAGCAAAAGAGCATTATTGCTGGGTTAATACTCCAGGGAAATTGCCATTTACTTGAAATATTCCAACCCAAACCCAAACTATCTTTCAACAAAAACGAGAAGATTATGGTAACCCATAATAACTGGCTGTATGAGCCTGTAATGGCCATCCAGGCAGAATAGGAACACAGGAATGGCCAAGACAAAAACTTGTTCCTTCCGAATAGCTTCACCCCAAATGTTTATCTAGATCGGCACTAAAGCTTCCGTCCAATTGAGGTTTGATTTGGGGCAAATTAGTTTTATGGGGCTCAACCAATATAAGGGCAAGAAACTCCGCATTTGAACAAAGATTCAAATAAACGATACGCCAGTATACGCTTGGTCTAGCACGTACTTCGCCCGGCTGAATTAATAGGTACGTTATGTTAGGTTACATCTGAGTCGGACATTGGGCGCGCCAGCGAGAGACTCTGGTATTTTTTTCTTGGTACAGGCAATAGCCCCTTTTGGCCAATTACTCCCGAAAACGTGAGCAGTTATTTGCTTATACTTTTTGTCCCTTTAGCAATATGTAAGGATGTTTGCTAGTCAAAAAAAAGCAGCTGATCAAATTCCCGTTTGTCTGCTTTTTCCTTTTCCCGCCTTTTTCGATTGCTTTTTTCGACATGTGTATATTTGATCTTGAATATACTCTCGTCACCAGTAAAGCATGGACAATTATATCTCCAAGGAAAGCTTGCTGTGTCTCCCAGGCCGGTTGGCGCGGCAGGTTCCTCGTCTCGGCAACAAGTTTTGAGTTCCTGCCATGCTGATTGTTATGTTACCTTGCATCGGCGTATTGGGTACCCTTTCGGATAGCCAAGGAGGTCTGTCGGCGTGGTTTATATCTTTGCGGCGACGAGACAGCAACATTACATGCAGTAATAAATGCAGTAATACGGCGAGTATCTGGGACATGCAGGAAGAAGAGGGGGAAAAGGTGTACGCACTTGAGGGACACAGTTACTGAAGCATTGACGGCGTAATTCGAAAGACTCCGAAAAGACTTGGCAGTGTCTATAAAAGTCACCAGATGGCCTCGAGTATTCCTGTCCACTCGATCCTCAAGCCAGCAGTCCAGCAGCAGCAGCAGCATCAACAACAACAACAGCAGTAGAACAAGCACCTAGCCAACCCGCCTCAAAAACCAATCCTTTCCCCCAACTCCTCACGCCCCAAAATGCTTCTCCCCCAGATCACCACCATCCTCGGCCTCGCCAGCCTCTCCCAAGCCGTCAACCTCCGCTTCTACTACTCAAACAACTGCTCGGGAAACAACGTGGTGTGCAGCAACATCGCCCGCAACACGTGCTGCAACGGCAACGGCATCAGCGTCTTCTTCGGCCTCAACCGGGCCGTCGAGGGCAGGGTGTACGACCGCGGCGGCTGCAACCGTCTGCGCGGGGTCAGGACCTCGGTCGGCTCTACCAGCTTTTGCCTCAGGCAGGGCAACGACGTCATGACGGGGGCCCAGTGGCGGCCTCCGCCGAGCCTCAGGCTGGCTGCCGTGCCCGAGCAGCCCGAGGCTTGTCCGGCCGGCGGGGACAAGTGCGAGTCGTGGGCCAGGCCCGACGTGCTGGGTCTTGCCGACGGGACCGAGTATGAGATTGGGGGGTTGGAGGAGGCCCAGTACGAAAGAATGGTATGTTGGAATATGGGTGGTGTTTCTTGTACGGGGACAGTGGTGATCGCTTTTACTGACAGGTTTTCTTTTACTCGATCAATAGTACGAAACTCGAAACGGTCTAGATAGCATTAGTACTGATAGTCCCATGTCTCATCTGCTGACAATTATTTGTTTGTTGACTATAGCCTTGCCCTTGCCGCCGACGGAAGCATCTCGTCTGCCCAAGACCTCCCCGAAGAGTTCAAGTCGCTCGTCGTCACTACTACCGAGTAGAATGAGCAGCTGGGCTCCTGACCGGATGCCAAGCAGCAGCACAGAGACGAGAACGCGCTGTTATTTTTGCCGTCCAAAGTGGCAGTTCAAAACAATACTATCTGCAATCTCAAGGGTTTTGTGGGTGGACTTGTGGAAAGGAAGGTGACCTGGACGGTCCGAAGAATATTGGAACTTGGCTAGTAATTTTGACGCTCAAGGTACAGACAGAATTATTCTTGCGTTTCAGGCTCCAACGAATCGCCCCGAAATTCTTTTGCGTAACCACCCCCACCAAATGTACCTACCTTTTTCACATGACCTCATTCCAGCAATGTCCCCTCGCCATGCTCACAGAGCAGTCGCTGCCCAGGAACTTGACGGCCTTGCTCAGCGTCGGGATTCCAAACTTGGTCGTGGTGCCCTTTTTGCAGTCCGTCTTCCAGCCGTTGTAGTCCATGCACGTGTCGGGGTTCATCGGGCACCGGCCCTGGTTGATGCCGTAGGCCTTGCTGCAGTTCTTGCCCTTGTGGTTCTCGAGGCAGCCCTTTTTCCCCTCGGCACGCTTGGCGAGGTTGGCACCGCCCTGGCCCTGATCTGCCTCGACCTCGTGGTCGTGGTCGTGGTCGTGGCTGTGGCTGTCGTGGTCCAGCGACTTGACGCCAAAGTCGTAGATGGTCGTGCGGCCGTCCAGGTGCCGTACTGGCAGGGCTGGGGTTTCGAGGTAGCTGTTTTTATTGGCGCTGTTTTAGTAAACCTGCTCCAGCTGCTTGCTCAAGCAAACTGTAAAAAAGGGGGATGGAATGAAAGGGCAAGAAAACACATACATGATCCCGTCACGAATGACATTCCCCTCAACACCCGACACCTGATCCGTCGCCCTCCTACCAACCACAGCCCTCGCCCTCCCCTCGCCATCGACATCCCTCTTCACCACCTCCCCGACACCCACCACCTGCCCCAGCCCGTCGGCCTCGACAAACACGTTCCCGCCCTCTTCGACAGCGCTCCTCCTCAGCAGCGCGCCCTCGACGGGAAAGTACACCCTGACCTCCCTCCTGGCGCGGTCGTACCAAAAGTGTTGCTCATGGCGACCTGCCGCGGAGCCCCCGTCCCGCCGCCGCCGCCACTCGGACGGCGGCGCGTTCCACGCCTCCTCAAAGGCCGCCACGTCGGCCGCCGGCAGCGCCATGCGCTTGAAGCCCACCAGCCGGAGCGTGGTTGCGTTGTCGGACGTATAGGGGAGCGAGTTGACGAAGTGCTCTTCGAACTGGGCCAGGGATGGATCTTGGGCTGGCGGGGTTGGCGTTGCCGTTGTCAGGGGGGAGAGGATGGCGAGGGCGAGGGTTAGGAGAATTTGGGTGGGTGCCATTTTAAATGGTTGTGAGTTTGATAGTAACAATGTCTTGGAAGCTTTGGGGTGCTGGTTGAGGAATATAAAGCTGTGACTGGTGCTGTTGTTGCTTGTGTCTCTTGCGTTGATGGCATGTGGGTGGATCTGTTGCTTGATGTCGACAGGGAAACTGCTGCTTTTATGTCGCATCTCGGAAAGCAACAAACCCATTTCTTGTACAGATGACTTACAAGAAGCCTTTCGCAGCATCAAAACCATGCAACCACCGTCGGTGTGCACTTTGGAAAAGCTGAAAGCTCTAAACATAGCAGTATAGTACGACATGACTCCATCCTCCGCCCCCAAACTACCCATCGACGACTTTCAAGCGATTGCCGTCATCGCCATCCTCAAAAGTCTAACCGAAACAAAGCACCACAGGATATCTCTTGTGTGTGCAATGTCTAGTAAAACACAAAAGGGAGCCCTACCCGAAAACTCGAACCCCTGCTGTATAGCAAGCCCCAAAAGCTCATTGCTGGAAAAAGATTAAATCTATTTGGGGACAGGATAAGCTTCTGACATCTTGACGATCTTGCCCCAATCCCCGATCTGGTAGCGTACCCGGGCGTGCTATGTGAAGAACCAGGGGATCGACGTTCGGGAGTGTGTGATTGGGTGGGCGTCATCCCGTTAATGAGGCTGAGCACACCCACCCAAGATCTCTAGTCTCGGGAGCCAAAGTATAGTAAGATCCGCACCCTGTCCGTGGCCAACCTCTTCCATTGCTCTCCAGCTGTGTGCAACACGAGTACCGGACACCGGCTTGACTTTTCAAGGCTGAGCTTGCTTTCAGGAATGCCAAGATCTGCGAGCTGAAAGCGATGGTTTGCGGGGGATCTTTTAGGGGGCCCAAAACTTTGGCAGCTGTATCCCCAATACAGTGATGGAGCTGAAAGAAAAGAATGTATTTAGCCGAGAGGAAAATTAGCGCCTTACTGTGCACCTTCAAGTCGGGCCCATCGCTGTACTTTTATGAATGTAAAATCTCCAGAAGAAAACGAAAAGAACTGTATCATGAACAATTTCGGATGTTCAACCACCAAATGCTATTGCTTGCTAGACATTTATTTATATACGCCATCATATAGACTAATAGAAAAAAAAATCCTTTTGCAAGTCTATCCTTTCAATTCTCAGCGTTAGTTGGGTAAATGGTTTCTCAATGTAGAGGCTCGAGGTTACAAACATGAGAACATACCAAAGGTGCGTAAGCAGGTTATGCCCCCAAATTTATGTGGTCACTAATCTACTTTGCCCTGCTTTAGATATTCGCTCTCGACGTGTTTCCTGTCCCCAAAGATCGGGCGAAACTGAATTAAGCGACCAAAATCAAAAGAGTATCTAACTGAATTATCAACTCCTGAATTTCCCCTATTTGACCCGAGAGGTTAAAATATCAACGAGTAGAAGCAGGTATATACAGAATTAGTTACCAGAACATCAAATCCCAAACCCACGAAACCAGCCTGAAAGCAGAGAAGAAACTGTGAAAAAAAATATCCCGGTCAGAATTGTGAATGGCTACAAGCTCTTTCTTTCGTTTCAGTGCTCACCCGTCTTCAGCTGCTCGATACCACCAGTGATCCCAGATACGCCATCACTGACTTCCCGAGGGGCGGTATCCTTTCTCTTGACGCAAAGCGCCCTAAGTCCACCTCTGGGCTTGCAAGCAAATTCTCGCGCTATGACACTCGAGGCATCTTCGCCTCCTAGTCTTTGTTTGTCGTCGGTAAAAACCGCCTGGCCCCCCAGCCGTGCGCTCACGACCGAGGTGAGCAGCCCGGTGAACAGGAATGGGTACTGCAGCATTTCGACCTCAAAGGCTTTGATCGTTTCTCGTGCCAGGGTATTATAGTTGTGCCGCCTCGAAGTCTTTGTTCCATCGGTGCTGCTTTCCAAATTATCGAGGATTAAGGCCAGTCGGAAGAGGTTCGAGGCCGAGACGGCGTTGGTTGATGGCTGCGAAGTGTCCATGCCATCCTTCAACCTCAGAATGACATCCGGTGCCTCCTCTGCAGTCGAGTAGAACCCGCCAGAACCCGATTTGGTCTTGGCTGCATCAGAGTCAAGATTTTGACTGGACGGTGCCACACGATCGTAAAACATTTCAATTTGTTTGTCTGTAATTGTCAAAGTTAGAATTGCAGCCAGTGACGTTTGCTCCGATCGTGGCTTACCTTGAAGCTGCTTTGCCCAATCCAAGTAAGCACTCTCATCTCCAGTTGCATCGTAAAGATCCAGCAATGCCTCAATGAGGAATGCATAGTCTTCGGCCAGTGCATCCGTTGAGCTTTTCTTGTTTCTGAACCAGTGCCTGCTGAGTTTTCCTGTCTCTTGATCATACAATCTGCCTTTCATTTCTATGGCGGCTTGCTTGGCACACATCATCCATGCGCTTCCGCGATGCTTGTCCAGCCCGGTTGACCAAAGTACAACACCAGCCCTTGCCAAAGCTGACATAGCCATCGCGTTGTATGCAACAACCTGCTTCTCGTCCACTTCCGGACGCACACGGTCGCTGTCTCTCCGAGCCCTGAGCTTTCTCCTCGCCTCGGCTAGAATTTGATTGACCTCGTCGACAGCGATCCCGAATGATGTGCTGAGCTCTGCTGGCGTCTTGACCACACGTAGGACGTTTTGGTTGATAAACTCATCGTGAGGGTCTTGCTCCTCGGGAATATTTCCATGTTCTTTGACGTTCCAATACGCAGCTGCCACACGCGCGTAAAAGTCGCCGTCATGCTTCCCATTAGTCAAATCTCCATCTTCTGTGTTGCTGACAGTGGCATCGAATTCTCTCCTAGTCCAGAGGTAAAACGCTCCTTCGCGCATGTGCTTATCACTTTTCCTTTGATAAGAGTCCGATGCCTCACTGGTGGGCAGTAGAGAGTCTTGGCATGTCGAACTTGACCCGAACTCGGAGCCGGGGTTGCCCAAGTAATCACCAAGCTCAAGTACCACGTCAGCAAACTCGTCCTCAAGCGTCGGAGCTCTTCCCTCCTTGGCAGCCTGTCCTAGCCAGGCGTCCAAATACACACCAAGGAGCAGTGCATTGTCCGCGATCATCTTCTCAAAGTGCGGGACAGACCAATCCGCTGTGACACTATAACGGTGGAAGCCAGCACCAATATGATCTCTCAAGCCTCCGTCCCGTAATGCGCGTAACGTAGCAAGTGCCATGTGAGTCGCCCGCGCAATTTCTTCCGGGCCACCAACAATATCACCCACCTCGGGGGGTAGGTGAGCCAGTCGTAGGAGGAATGAGAGTTTTGGCGGAGTAGGGAATTTTGGCGATAGGTTGAAGCCTCCATTTACACGGTCAAAGCTCCTGGATATGTTGGCGTAGGCTTCTTCCAGCTGGTCAAGGTCGACGTCGAGATCCGTTGCTGAAGCAGATGCAGTGACCGTTTTTTTGGGTGTTTCCGTTGACGTGGTAGGTGCCGCGACCCCCGTGGATATATTAACCGTCGCGCCAGTGGTCGCTACCGAGGGAACCTTCTCCGTGTTCCCCACGCCCATGGTTCCCTCAGCGGCAAACTCACGCAGCTGCAGCACTATGTCCTGCGCCTCCTTCCGGCATTTAGCCTCCTGTTCCGTCCACACCTTCTGCAGCTTCTTGAGAATGCCCAGAAAGTCAAGAGGCTCTTCTCCGTCCTCTACTGCGGACGAGGTACTGCGTCCGGGTCCAGGCCAGTATGTCCCTCCGAAAACCGGCTCAAGCTCGGGAGTCAGGAAAACGTTCAATGGCCAGCCACCGGCGCTGTTGACGGCTTGAATATAGTTCATGTATATGCTGTCGATGTCGGGTCTTTCTTCACGGTCCACAAGTATTGGTATAAAGGACGAATTGAGCAGAGCTGCAACATTCTTATTGCGAAAAGATTCTTGGGTTGTGAGGCGGCAGTCTGGACAGAAGCATGGCTGTCAGTGAATGCCCTCACTGCTGTAAGCCAGTGTTAGTTGCACCTACAATGACAGGCCTTGAAACCAATGTTCATAAAGATGAGCTTGTTCTGCGATTTCGCCAGTGCGACGGCGTCTTTGTCCAGCAGCTGCCATGCCACGGGCGTATCCTGATGCGCCTGGATGTACGGGCTTTCGCTATCGCCAGCTCGGTTTCGTAAAGTAGGCGACTCGGTACCTGGGGCAATCGCCTCGATAGCCTGCGTCTCGCTAGCTGCCGGGGTTGCGACGCCTTCGCCTCGGCTAGCGGCGGCCGCTGCGGCCGCGTTGGCCTGCTGCTGTAACTGCGCGGACATCATCTTGACGTGCGGGGTTGTTGTGAGCTTCGCGCGCGAGGCCGGCCTACCAGGTGCTGCGATTAGGATTGTGCGCGACTGATCTGTTTGGCGTCAGAAAAGCCTTTCCAGGCAGATCGCTCAAATGCGCCGGTAATCTTCTTGGAGATAAACCTTGAGCTAGATGGGTAGAAGCCTGCCTCCCACTTAATTAAGGACCGGTAGATGAGTGCGAACCGCCCACCTGCAGGTAAACAATTCAGGATAAAGAATTATTCGGGACTGCCGGCGTCTGCACCCCACCAATCAACCCCTCGCAGGCTGACGTCAAGCAGGTCCACAGCGTTAAATTTCGGAAGCATCACTGCAGGGTTGTCCCTGGGGAAATGGGGAAAACAAAATCTGGCCCAGGCCACAGCTGAGTGTGTTTGTCTGCCCTGCGTCTAGCTCCACCAACAATGAGATGAAAGGCACCGTTCCATTCGAGAAAACTTATAATTATTAAAGCTGCCTAGATACAGTAACAGCTCGGCCGTATGGTAGTATTCTAGATGGAACTCTTAATTAAAGTGCTTATTAGTCTGATAATTGCACTTTTCTCGAACCTCTTGACACCGGGGACCTTCAACAGACGCATCTGCTCATCAACCGCCAACCATCCAACCATATATCCCTCTCACTGGAGCAGGTCTCTTGCAGACGTGTGTATGGCTCACCGTTTCTGGCAAGAGACACATTCAACTGTACTGGTCACAAACTCGGTACCTGTATACCTATCCTTTAGGCATGGATTCTTCTGTGAAGGAAGGTACGAGAGATGGGGTGTGGTGTACTGTGAAGATAGGCGTATCGCTCCTTCCGGGTCGATAAAAATGGTTTTCATGGAAAACTGAACAGCAGTCTTGACTTTTGCGTGCTTTGCTACTTTACCAAAGGTACCTTGCCTAACTCCTACCATCACCTTAGCTGGATCCATTCAGTCGTTTGCGTTCCGTTCCATGTTTCATTCTTTTTCGACACGCCAATCCAACTCACTTATCAAACGGCAGCATTTCATCTTTCCGATGCACGCGGCTTCTTCCTGAAGGAGCATCCTAACCTCCCCATTGATAACCAGCTTTAACTGGCGTTTCCTGGTGGCACCGGCTTTCAAAATACCTACCTTGCCTACCTACTTCTACGCCAAAGTGTCACTAGGGACATCACCATGCCCGAGGCATTCGAATGCCTCCATGGCGACCTGATTGTTGAGTTGGCCGACTACTTGACGACAGGTGATGTGTTAGTCTGTCGTCTAGTGTCCAAGGCGATGAAGGATTGATTGCCTTAGCCTACCGTTTCTACGTCTTTTTACCAACAGCACGGTAAATCTGACACCATCAGGCCTGAAAAGAATGCGCGGACTTTTGGACATTCAAGGAATGGCCCACTCCATCTGCAGCCTGAAAGTGAACGCCATTCACTACCATGACTGGCCTGCGCCAGTTCCTAGGTGGTATCCACTCGGAAATTTGCCTGCCCGGATCTGGCATCAAGTTTGGACAACCTGGCAGACGGAGACATATTTACCATCGCAGAGATCGTGGCTATCAGACATGCTGGCAGAGCAAGATGCAAGCGTAGCAGGCGCAGGTGTTGCCATGCGGGGCACGCTTGCTGATATTTTACAAGCCTTCCCCAACGGTCTGAAAACTCTCTCCCTAGAAGATGTGGTTATCTGTCACACGAGCAGCCGTGTTTCACCCATGGATTGCAATATGTTATATCTGTGTGCCTTTTGGTCTCGGGCGCTCCAAGCATTTCAAGTTATGATGTCTGCCTTGGCATGCTCACAAATTCGCCGTCTGGATGAGCTTGTCATCTTTGAAGAAACCAAGATGTGCGGTATTCCGAGCAACGAGCTTGTTTTGCCACTTGACTGGGACCAAGCGGCTAAGTTCAGAATCATCTGCAGTAGACTGAAGCGCTTCTCGGTCAGCATTACCGCACCCTTCCTTCCACCAAGGCCAAGCCTTATGCCTCCCCGAAATCGTACCTTCTATGAACCTGTGGATGTCGCACCTGAGATGATGCACGTTGGTTGTTATCACAGGAATGCACAAGGTCTGAAGACATCTCGGTGAGAAAAAAACCATGATTGCAACAAATTCATCCATTTTTTTCAGTTGATGCAGAATGTGGAATCTCTACTGGTACACTTCTATAAAACTGGCAGTTTTTGTTCGAAGCTGAGGGAGTTGGACGAAATTGCTTACATGTTTGAGGGACTGGGATACATATTATCGGCATCATTCAAAGGCCGCATGGCTTTGGGGAGTCCCACGTCGCCACCCTTAAGACTGCTCGTCTTGGAAGGTATCCAAACTGTGAGAAATGACCTAGAAGCGTTTCTGCTTAGGCTTTCGCAGCTACGCAGCCTTGGGCTCATAAACATTCGACTTTCAACCTCCTTATCAGCTCAGAAGATTGTGAAGACTGGAAGATACGACTGTAGGGGGTGGACAGAGTTCACCGAAGGGACTTTGGTTGACAAGATGCCACGACTCGACATACTGCGCTTGTCAGACTTGGAGCTGGAATCGGCTCGCATCGACAGCCTTTTTAAATCCGGGAAGCTGTGTTGCCTGCAACTCTTCTGGGATGAGATACGCAAGACTCGCCACGACAACCATAAAGAGACGACTTTGGGAGTCTTTCGCATGTCAGACTGTCTCCGCCACAATTGCATTCGCATGCCGAACACGCAGGTTCTTGATACGGGCTCTACCTACCTGCCACTCTCGAATCAGGTTTCCTTCACTTTAGACATTGGAATGTTGTACCTAAGAAGCCCGGCGGGTGCTCGGTGGCTTACGTCTGCGCTATTTCACATCCTTAGTAGGTATAGATGGATGTAGAATGTCTTTAAACCATTTGCAACCTTTACGAGACGAGTTTGGACCACCAAACATTTAGCCAGAAAAGTATTACATTTCGAATTCGGAAGAAGCATATGGCCGTTCCTTTCAGCATGAGCTACTTTGTGACCCCGATGAGTTCCTCGAAATTGACACGCTGTTAGAGTTATGGGACGACTATGAGCTGTGCTATTACGCCCAAGATTCTCTCCGAGAGCCTGAAGATGCGACTGTGAAGCGGACTATTGGAGCATTCATCCCAATCTAGGTCTGTGGGCGAAGTCGATCACCGGATGTGAGGCTTGCCTTGTTCAGGGTCACCTAAGAGGTTATGGAATTGAATCGTCTCGAATTTCATCTTTTCTCAGAGCTTTTCAACATCTTGTCAAATCTCTTGCATCTTCTCTCCATACCAAAACGCGCTGTTTCATTGTAAAGCCTTGAAATAAGTCTACTTCTTGACTAAAGCTTTAGGCTTTTGAGTCAGTTGTATTATTATGTACTTGTGTATCAAGCATTTAATCTTGTACGTGAACATCCTGACCAAGACGAATCACACCGTAAATATGTTCCTGCGATGCCACAACTCCACATGAGTTTGCTCTATATAATCCCCTTTCAAAAGCTACCTAATAGAGTTAGAATATTTATGCTAAACTTTACATATTTCTAAAAAAAGCTTTGGTCATACAATACGTTTATGAACAATTCGGACACTACTTATCCGGTATCATACATGGAGATTGGCATTTTAGTTCTAAACAACGTCATACCTTCAGGACTAGCAAAATGGCGGTTGACATACCCGTCGCTACTGAAGGACGGCCAAAGCCGTCAAAGCATGGCCCGGGCCTACTGAGCGGTCAACCAAGTTGAAGACCGAGAGGATATGGAGTGAGGCAGACGTGCTTGTATATACAGATCTGGGCAGCTGCGGTATTGTTCTAGTCTAGATATTGTCTAGTACTCATCGACATGTCGCAATTTGCGCTGTTCTTTCTCTTTTCCGCATGGGGTATCTAATCTACAAACAAGGTGCATGAAACCCAACACCCCTCCCCCCTTCCCTGCCGTCTTCCTTTGTCCACCCGCCATCTTTGTGAGCTAGTCAACGGTCTTGGCACCCAATTCTGAGGCTCCGACACTCAGAATGATGGGTCACGCCACACAGGCAGAATACCAGACCGTTGGCAGTCCCCTTCGATGTTTCTGAATGTGCCAGTAGACTCCATGAAAGCACCCAGATGGTATAGCTGAACCACAAAGATTATCCCCGCATCACCCCTACTCAACATAACAAACATATTCTTCTTGTAATTAGGTGCCCCCAGATTTGGCCATACCTCTCTGGATAAGCCCTGCGAAGAAAGCTTGCATCCGGTCGGGATCCGTAGGCCCTTCGTCAACTTCAACATCGACATCAGGCTCGGGCTCGGGCTCGTGCGCATGCTGTCGCTCCTGTAGATACATCAGCAAACCGAACTTCAAAACTCTGACTAGTGAACTTGTATCAAACTCACCGTCAACCTCTGGATAGACTGGAACGCAGCATCCGTATCCATCTGGATTCCACCCATGTTGAACTGCACAGGCCCGATCTGATCGCCGAGCAAGCCGCCGATCGGACTGTGACCGTAGTCGTCGTGGCCATGCGAGCCCCCGTAACCCCGTGACGCCGAACTGTCCCCTTGCAGTTGCGATCTCTTGGATTTGGTCGCGGCCTCCTCGTCCTCCTCCTTCTGCAGTGTCTTGCGGAATTCGTCCAGAACCGGGTATTGCTTCTCCAGGAATGCCTGGTGGTCCTCCGTGTCAACCTCCATGCGCCGGCCCGAGCGGTCCTCGAGCGCCGCGTGCTGCTGTGCCGCCGCACTGGGGTTCTCGATCTTTTGTTCGTAGAGCACCACCGCCGAGCCTTCAACCTGGTCGTCCTCCGACTGTCGCGCACCGTCGTCCGATTCCGAGTCGGAAAACTCGCCTGCCTCATTCAATCCATCGCCATTAAGGGTGCGGGCCGACTCGCGAGGGAAAGGTTGGTCCAGGTCTATCGACCAGCCCTCGCTGACCATCTCGACATCGAAACCGTCGCGCAGCACCCGGATCTTGCCCCAAGAATCCCAGTTTGGCGGTACGACGATCTTGTCGCGGTCGATGACGTTGTGCTTGAGCGGTTGCCTCTTGAGAAGTGAGGTGATGCCCAAGCTGGAGTGGATCAGGCTCGGTAATTGTGATGGCACACTTGTGGACGTGTAAATCAACGATGCGCCGTCTGAGTTGAGGGTTTGTTAGTCTCCTGCTGGGCAGCAACAGCAATTTATGGATGTCAAAGGGTAAAAATACATACGTTTTAGCAGCACCGTTCGCATGAATTGCATGACGACGTCGAACTGCTCCTCTTTCCACCCTTGCCTCTTTTCCAAAGAATCAATCTTGTCCGCCTATAGACAATTCAGTCAGTCCGGTGCACATGCTCCGTTAGATGCGCGGCGGCGAGCGAAACTCACATTCTGACAGACCACAGACAGCGGCAAACCCAGTGCATCCTCCCACTCGCCCGGTCCCAGCGGTAGAGCGACGCTATCGCTACCCGCACCGCCATCACTCGCCATAGCAGCAGTGGCGACACCACTTCCGTCCAAGTTGGTGCTTGCGCCTCCCCTGCCGCGGTCTCGCCAGCCGATCATGACCTCCTCCATGGCATCCTTGGCCTCGATGCTGAGGCTCACCAGCACCGTCCTGAGGAGGAGGATCCAGTCGCGCAGCTGGCGCATCCACAGCCATGGATGTGACCAGTCAAGTAAGATAACGACGAGCGTGTTTGGTATCGTTTGTGGAGTGAGGAGAGGCTTGAGGAGGGAGCTGAAGGAGGCTGAGGGCTTCGTGAGCGAGTAGAGGGTTATCCGGGCTAGTATATCTGTTTGCCGTACGGTCTGATGTCAGTGGGGTTTCTCGGGCGTGATGAACTTGGCTAGAGTCTTGCCGCACCTTCTTGATCCGCGTCTAGGACGTCGTAATAGGTGTTTCCTAGGGCGAAGTGGTTCGCAACGGGAGGTATATGGTCCGTGTCAAGCGTTCTCCTAAAATCGCTCGATAAAGTTTCCAGAAAACTCCGTTGTGTCTCGACCGTGCCGCCTGTTGTCCGTTCATATCAGGTCAGAAGGGGTTCTTTTTCAAGTCGCGAAGAGCGCGTGATGAAGCTGCCAGCATCCATACCCAGCACCAGTAGGTTCTTCTCCGGTAGCCGCTTTCCGCTGGCTACCGACTCCAGCATGGAGTTCCACATGTCCTTCTTCTTCTCGCCATCTTTCGAGTCGGCCGAGGCTGTCGTGTATGTCGAGAACCTGTTCGTGTTGGCCGCCATGATGGGCGTTGGGTGTAATCGGGGCCCCGTGGGCCGATTTAAAGCGCCTCTCAACCCCCGACCTTGCTACCTCTCGCTAGCCTGTCTATCGTGATTGCGGTTGTTGTGGCGCCGCCCAAGACTGAGTTATCGTGGTGAGCTACAGCTGGGGGGATATGGCATTCCTGGCGTTTGACGAGCGGTCTGCTGGGGACACTGTCACTGCAGGTGGAACCTGACGATGAATGGTGGGCGCGCAAATTGCCAGGTCGTGGCTGGCGCTAGCGTTTATTACTTGTCGTCGATAAATTCCTGATTCTAATGCAGATTTGTTCGGGACGCTAGAGAACCTGCAGCTCGGCGCGAGTGTGATGGGAGTTTTGTTTTGGACAATGTCACGTCAACCAACTTTTTGTTAGCATTCAAACGGACCAAAGGGGTCGGAGTACGGATGCAGAACGGCAGCTGTCCCGGGATGGGATGGATTCTGCCCCACGGGTGGTAAATTGGCCAGTGCCGATTGAGGACCCCTGCCGAAACGTCAACCTTCCCAAGCTTCCCTACCTCCAGCTAGGGCCACTGATACTGTCAATTGCTGCAAGTATTTTTGATTGGTCCAGCAGTCTTGAATTCTCCTTGTTATGGACTTTATTTGTTCACGATGCGCTTGGTCCTGTCTATAGACTATCAACCGCATCCAAAGGTATATGATCTAAAATTGCTGGGCTGATTTTCCCACGTGTTTCTTTTTTTTTTTTTTTTTGAAATATTTAGTAAGAATTCAAGGGTATTCACGCCAACATTCTGAGATACATTGAAGCCGATTACCGACTATCGGCATCTCACATTCATCCTCTGTTCTTTACAGTTGATCAAATGCTTCCTGGCTTCTTTTGCACGTGGTTTTGTTTTGTAACAGATACCCACCGTGAGCCATCCACCATCTCAGACTCATCAGAAGCGGCGTGGGTTAGGCCACCGCTCCTGAGGACAGAACTTTTGACAGGAAAAAAGTCCATATTTTTCATCCCAGCTTATCCATCTGCTTGCATAAGGTACATGCCGTGAGTTACCGAGGTCATTACCTAGCAGCAGGTGTGGTTTGTTTCTCCCAATCATCGTACTCAGTCTTGACTAGCTCCAACTCTTTCTTGAGATGCTGTATTTGCTTCTCATAGTCCTCGAGAATCTAAACATGAAAATCGTTAGCAACAGACCTTCTATCATAAATCAGCCGGGCTCCATTAAAACTGACCTTTTTCGCCTTGGCCTCAACCTCCTCTCCAAGTCCAGTCTGTATCTCAGCCGGCGCACCTTTGCTGATCTCACTCTTCAACTGCTCGGCGTAGTCTCGCAGGGTGATGAGCCTGCTCCAGAGCTCCTCCAACCTTGCGCCAAGCGCCGGGTCCTGGGCCGTCCGCTCCAGCGCAGCCAGCTTGATCCTGAGGTCGTCTTCATCGCCACTAAGCGCGTAACCCCGGTTCCGCAGCACCTGCACCCGCGCTGCAAGCTTCAGGCTCCTCTTGCGCAGCTCCGCATGCCTCCTGCGGGCCGCCATGGTGCGCACTGATGTCTCAAGGTCGTGCCTCGACAGAATGGCGTCTAGACTGGCGTTGATCTCGTGCAGGCGCTGGTTGAACTGACCCACGGCCAGCCTCTGAGCGTTGAGGCGTTGCGCGAGCGCCTGGAATCCGACGGCCGCCACGGGGATGTAGCCGGGGCCGGGCTTCTCAGCCAGAGCCTCCTCCCATGCCTTTGGGTCGTCGCCCGGCGCGGGGCCGTAGAATGGTATAGCTGCTTCGTCGACCTTGTTGTAAAAGTAGGTCTTGAACTCACACGAGTGGTGTGCCGGGTCCCATTTGCATGTTAATGTGTGCATCTGCTCTGGTATCGTCTTGTGGTCTGAATTCACCGCCCTATGATTAGTTTTGAATGTGCCTCATATCACCAAGCCACCT
Source organism: Pyricularia oryzae 70-15 (assembly GCF_000002495.2). Lineage (NCBI taxonomy): Eukaryota > Fungi > Ascomycota > Sordariomycetes > Magnaporthales > Pyriculariaceae > Pyricularia > Pyricularia oryzae. The sequence goes on from NC_017854.1 coordinate 385,560, forward strand.
TTTGCTGGCCGACAAGACTTACGAAGCGACATCATGCCGGGCTTCCATAGTGAACTGCCAGCCTGTTGCGACTGGATCATCTGTTGAGACTGGTTGTTCTGCTGACTTTGCTGTGGTTGAGAAAGACCAAAGCCTGGGCGCTGTGTCGAATTCTGGAATGAATCTAGTCACCCAGTGCAAAATAAAAAGTCAGCTTGCACTCGTTTCCAAAAAGTGAGAAGCGGATGGACGCGGGGGCAAGCCAGTTAGGAGAAGGATGGTTGGTGTCGACGCACTGCCTGCATTGCCATAAAGGCCGCCAAATAAAGAGCCAGAAGCCATCGTGGCAACAAGGAGCCAGTGGGCCTAGCTTCCAATAAGCTTCAATCGCTGCGTGCTGAAAATGCTATCGCGAGAACAAGCGAAGCAAAGCTTCACCAGGGTTGGGATTCCGTGAGGTTCCCAAGCCTGTCGCGCCGCACTAGGGGACAAAAATGCACGTTATGTACAGCCGCAACTTTCGTGAGAAAATGGATGCAAATAATTACGAAGAGTTGTACGCTATTAATTTGCAGTGCATTTCAATTATGTCGTCGGCGCGAAACGATTCAAATGCGATAATTGTTGCTGGCCGAGCGCAAACAAAACAAATCTGATAGAGGCCGCTCGGAGCCAGACGCGCCTCGAAAAATCCACTTGAGCTCAATTCTAGGTCTCGGGTTCCGCCTTATCGCGTCTGGTAGGTCGGCCTGAAGGTGAAAGCTCACCGAGACTCTGAGCTTGTGATTGGACCCTCACCTTCGCATTGGCCGCACACTAGCCAATCAGACGCCCCACGATTGAGCTTGACTACAGCACCCGACCTCCAACTCAATCCCGAAGTCGCGGAGTGCATCTAGATCTATTAGGAACAACTCCGAGTTCGACCATCCCACCCCAACACCGCAAAGATGGCCTCCCGAAAACCCATGTACGTTCAATCCGACGAGCAGGCTATCTTGTCGTCGTCAATTGGCCGCGAAGGACGTGGCAAAGTCACAGAAAAGCCATGTCCCCAAAACTTCAGCACAACGTTGAATAATCCCCAAAGCTAATCAATCGTCCACTCGTCCGCAAACAGCACCAACCAAGGCATCCTGATCGACACGACGCCGCTGCCCGAGAGCATCCCCAAGGTCAAGGAGCTGGGCGCGAGTTCGGCACCTCTTCTGTCGGCGTCATTCTTCATCGGCGCCCGCTGCCGCGATTACAACGATGACTACATGCAGTGCAAGACCGAGAACTCGGGCAACGGCGAGGCCGCATGTCTAAAGGAGGGACGCCGCGTCACACGCTGCGCCCGCAGCGTGGTCGAGGACATCAATAAGAGCTGCCTCGAGGAGTTCCGCAAGCACTGGCAGTGCCTCGACAACAACAACCACCAGCTGTGGCAGTGCCGACCGGCCGAGTGGAAGCTGAACAAGTGTGTCTATGAGAACCTGGTAGGTGTTTGGAACTGTTTTTATGCTGTACTCTTTACTAGACTGGTAAAGTTATTGGTTTCTAACGCTCGTTGATTGTTATGCAGGGTCTGGAGAAGACCATTCCCGACCAGCCAACGAACAAGACGCCGGTCCACCTCCGCAGGCACCAGATTTACGCCCATTACGATATCCCGCGGAACCAGTTGCCATTTATTCCTGAGAAGAAGGACGCACCAAGTTCCTAAAGGTGCAGTGGTGGTGGACCAGGATGGGGGTGACTGCTCATGCATGCCGAGGGGCTGTTCTCAATCACTGGTTCAAAGGCTTGTGTTCTTGTCCCCGTCATCGATTGGAAAGATGGTGTGAGGATAGCTGCCATATAAACGGCGCTGTAGGGCCGCAGACTTTGTACATGTAGAGCTGAAGAATTGGGACGTTTGTTGACACTGAAGTGCATTGCATTGCTAACTATTTATCAAACCATCCGCGGTGAATCAAGCATTGCCAAAAGCTCGTCGTATATTTTTGCTACGGGAGGACGAGAAATTCTCGAAAGGAACCGTAGGATTTGCGACTTGTCAATGCTACTCGCGATACGTACCAAGTGTCGTTGAAGATCTGCATACCAAAATACAGCACCTGCGTTGGCCATATGGCAGGGAGGAAACTCTAACCTACCTACCCTTCACCCTGGCATGAACACAGTCACGGAGAATTTTGTCAAGGTGACTGACCTGACCCTGCAGCGTCTGGCCTGTCAGTCGAGGTATTACCTCTTTGAGGCTAAACATTGCGGGGACTGATCCATTCACTTCCCTTATCTCGCTCGAGGCTGTCATCCGAAACCCAAGCCCATTCACGTTTATCACCGGGTTTTCTTAGACCGGATCAATTATCCCTTGAGAAACGGATATTATGACTGGTGGTCTCTTGGCAACCTGTGCTTGTCTCTTGTGCTGGAAGGAGAGAATGCAAAAGGCAGGCTGATGGCATTTCATGATTGTGGGTGTTTCAAGGACAGTCGCAGCACAAACGAAAGTGCGATTCGTGGGTGAAGATGGATCTACTGCTCTGATCAAAATTTAAGGTTATATGTCGAGGAATTTCTGAATGGTAAGTTGACCCGTGGCATAGTAGTCGTCGATCAGACTGGCGTCTTCCTTCGCTGATATATGAAATACAAGGAGACCCATGAAGCCTCTTACATCGCATACCTCATAATTTATCTCCTAGAACTTGTTTATGGGAGCTGTGACTAAAACCCGATATATATGGCCTTTCAGCAAACACAGGGGCTATCTGCTTGTCGAAAATTCCAAAGACCCTCGTCACGACAATGGGTTGCTTTGCCCGCTACAAAAAACCTTACGAGGCCCAGAAGGGTGAAGCCATGATCACCCTTCATCCCAGAATTCTTGGCCAGTAGCGGCGAGTGTGTTCATTTTTAATCTTTTGGTAATTGCACAGGTCTGGCTTACCGAATATGGAAACAATTACATTTCTTGATGGTAAGCCGCAAGCCGTGCTGGCGTTTTGACTCTTGGTCGTAACTGAAGTTGCCAAACTACACATTCTATTAGACCATCGGCTTCAGCGGTGGTACATGCTCCAGAGGCTGTTGACACTTCATTAACCGCCAAAACAGTTCATTGCGCACCGCCTGCTTCTTATACTCTACAGAGTGTATTTTGATCCCCTGTCCCCGTTCCCAGGATATAGTCGTTCGTCATATTAAACTGCTCGCGTCTTTACTACAACAACATTATGGGAACTTTGCTGAAGGACATGGGAGAGATTCATGAAAATACGGACCCATTATCCACATAGCCCCGACCGGCTTGCTGTAGACGGCTCCATCGGCTGGTCCGATATTTCTATGCGCCGCCCCAACCAGCCCGAATTCGACAAGATGCACAGCTTTCATGGCAGAGACGACGCGCCGACCTCATCGCGGCCGAGAGAGACAATCACCGCCGTCAGCGCCGCGGCCCTGAAGGAGTAGGAGCCGATTATCAAGTCCTAGTCGACCTGATGATAGACCGACTCAAGGCTCTAGCAAAAGACAGCAAGCCCGCGGATGTTCGCAACGGATACACCTGCCTCACCTCTGATACTATCTGCCCATTTGCGCCGGGTCACAGCTGCAGATCTTCACTCAGTACCCCTTTTTCAAACCATTACTGCTGTTCATGATGAGCAAGACCGACATGGACGACTAGCCATCGAGGCGACGGGGAAACGCATCGCATCGCACAAGGACTTATGCCGACGGCAGCATGAGGGTCCACAGGTCTTTTGCGGCGGGGCCCAGGGATTGCGTCGGCAAGACGCTCACCTACACCGAAATGCGGCTCAACGTGGCCAAGACGATCTTATATTCAGACGTGCAGCTGCTCCCTGGGCAGGAGCACTGGGCTAGCAAGCAGAGGATTATTGTTCTACAAAAAGGGCCCGTTGATGGTCAAGTTGACGCCGGTGTCTAGGTGATTGGGGCTTGCTCGTTGAGAAGTGGGTGGTTGCTATTTAGTTGCTGGTTTTGTTGGGTTTGTTAATATTCTACGAAACTACCTAGTACCCAAGCATACAAATCATAGATCGCATGGCAAAGATGTGCGGGACTTGTTGCGTGATTTCTTTTTTCACTGGTGGACAAGACGCTTTCTGCGGTACAAGCACATGACATGTGGTTAAGAGTCAACCTTGAATGTTACTTTGGTGTTCTGACTTGAGGCTATTGGTATCTGTCGGTAACATGAGATGTATGCTCAAGCTGCGGTTGTGGTACTCTAGCCTCCAAGGTACTCATGCAAAGGGGTGTAATGCTGTCACCGACTCGGCGTGTAAGATAATGTGCAACGACAAAGTCATTCTAGTCCAGGTCAACATTTACACGCTTCGTGCCGACATGATTTTGGCTAATGTTCCGAAGTTTCGCACAGGATTTACCTCGTTTTCAAACCGTTCAGACTAAAAATTAGGTATAGCGAGATCAAAGCCGACAGTGAAATGGCCATGGTGAGCATTTGGGGTATCATGTGCCGATCCACGTGACATCGTGTCACTGCCTTCGGGTCACCTAGTGGTGGGGCAGCCTTTGGGATCGCGGAGCTGCTCTTTTCATCGTCTCCCAAAAGCTTGAAAACCTTCCACCAAATACTACTCGAAAGTGAGCCATTTGCAAATTTCCACACTCCCAAGATGCTGCTCTGTAAGGACATCCCAAAAATAAACGATTTCATCCTCCAAAATCCATCTGACTAACACCCTTACCCACAAAAAAAAAGTCTGCCCCAGCTGCGCCAACGTCCTAACCGTCTCGGCCATGGAGACGGGGAAGAACCGACTTGAGTGCCGAACGTGCCCGTACGAGTTCGCCATCAACGAGCCCCTCTTCAGCCGCAAGGAGTTTGCGCGCAAGGAGCGCGAGGACGTCTTTGGCGGGCCCGGCGCGTGGGACAATGCGCAAAAGGGTCGCGTGCAGTGCCCCGCCGACAACTGCGACGGCGAGGAGGCCGCCTTCTTCCAGGTCCAGATCCGCAGTGCTGATGAGCCGATGACGAGCTTTTACAAGGTGAGTTTTGTTTCGTTGTGTCCTTTGATGATTTTTATTCGGCTGTGCGCTTTAGTTTCTATTACAAAGAAAGCGCCACCATGACATCGCATGACGGGTGTCTCAAGCATGTGCTAACTTGGTGCCCTTTTGGGGCTTCGTAGTGCATGACTTGTGGCCACAGATGGCGTGAGAACTGACAGATCGTGGCCTGTGGTTGTTTTCGTATTTTCGGTCTTTTTGCGATGGAGTGGTGGAGAGCCGCATGGCGGTCTCGTTGCTTTCGGATCTGGTAATTACGGCGAAATGGCGTTCGCAGCGGAGGCGTTTGGCTGGCTTTAATATCGTGGCTTTCGATGTGTGCAGATTTGTTGCGCCCTGGGCTGGGCGAACTTTTGTCGTCCCCCAATGATCCCAATAGTTCCTGTCCCTATATCTCAAAACTCCGAGGCCTTTGCTAGTGATGTGACACACTCCCAACGTTTCCGCGTCTTTCAAGGCTTCTTGTCCTCCATGTGCCACTCGACGGCGGCCCGCATCCCCTGCTCGACTAGCGCATTGACCAGCTCCGGCATGATGATATCCTGCCTAAACTTCTCCTGCTGCAGCAGCTTGAGACTGCGCAGTGTAGGTCCGGGATAGGTCAGGTACTTGACGTAGGGCGGGCGGGTCCAGTACTGCAGGTAGTCGAGGTAGGCGACGAAGGCGGGTTGGGAGAGCACCTTGTTCACGGCCAGGTGGTTCAGGTAGATGGGGTTGCCGAGGGCCTGCACAAACTCAAGCTCGATCTCGAAGCGCGTGTGGCCGCCGTACTTGGGCTCATCGGCTGTGGAGGACGGGGCGGGCGGGGGATCCGAGGTGGTGGCTGAGGTCGGCGGCACGATGTCGGACATTGTTGTTTGGGATTGAGCAGTCAGTTGTCTGCAGGTTTGATAATTATGTAAATTTTCTAGAGAACAAGCTTTGCTGTAAGAAAATGAATTGGAATCGCAGAGGCGTGCTCAATTCAACGCGTTAATTGGTGATGGATGAGTAGTGGAATACGTGACGTGATGGTTAGGTTGCCAGTTCAGGATAAATTGGCGGTAATTGGACGGCAAAGATCTCGCCTTCAGCTTGGGGTAGGCACCAAGTGGGGCAATCAAGATGAGCATCCGATTGAGTACAATATGGCCCCATCCCAAACTGTCAGGTACCTACCAACAGCTGAGTGGAACTTTTAATTTTATTTCATCGGGTGACCAATGAACCACAGTTGAGATGACATTGACACAAAGTTCATTGACAAATAAATGTAAATTTATGACCAGCATTACAGAGTCGCTGACACAGAAAAAAGAGTATCTGATTCGGCGCGTCAAAATTATATTAGGTACACCGTGCTATGCTGCAGTAGAATAAGTAAAAAAAAAAAGGCTTGATAGATCACTAGCGCATGGTCGTCCCAACTTTGAACCAAAAGCTTGAAAGCTTTAATGAAACGCCATCCAATCTCGTCTCATCCCGTCGTCCCAGAACGTCGACTGATTTTCGAGCTCCGTTCACTTCATAAGTCTGCACCTCGGAAAGCAAAGAACGTAGCTTGTTTACAAAGCAAGGACGGCACCGAAAAGACCAAGAAGAGCAGCAGCGCCGATAGTGGCGGCGGAGGCGCCAGAGCCGGCAGGCGTGGTGGCAGAGGGAGAGCCGCCGCTGGTGCCGCTGGGGTTCCTGCTGCCGCCGCTGGTGCTGGTGGGGGAAGCGGTGGGAGAGGCAGCAGAGGTGCCGTTGGTCTTGGGGACGCCAGTCGACATGGAGGGCATGGTGGTGCTGGCCGAGGCCGAAGAGTTGCCGGCGTGGGTGGTGGTAGGGGCGGCGCTGGAGGAGGTAGGAACAGCGGTGGGGACGTTCTTGCACAGGGCCTCGCCGTTGGTGGCAGCCTTGGAGAGGTCGCCAGGGTCGGTGCACTTGGCGAGCAGGCAAGGAGTAGCGACGTTGGCAATGTCCTTCTTCTTCTCACCACACTGGCAGGCGACGTCGGTGCCGTTGCAGCCGGAAGAGGCAATAGCGCTGCTCAGACAGTCGACAGCGCAGGCGGGGAGGGAAGAGAGGTCCTGAGCGACGACGGCCGTGGCGGCGGCGGCGAGGATGATGGAGAACTTCATTTTGGTTTGTTTGTTTGGTTTTTCAATGGTGAGTGGTTGAAAAGCGAGTGTGATGAAGTGAGTTGTATATATTAAAATGATATGTAGATGTGAGTTTGTAAAGAAACGCAGACAAACAGAGCTTGTTGGTTAGGCAAGGAGAATGACGTGAATCCCAAATTGAGGAGACAGCGACGCCTTTTCTATTAATGACCCCCGGTAGAGTAGCAACCATGAACAAATTAAAAGACCACCTCATTGCGGTGGCCCGACAACAACACCGGCCAGACCCCTGATCAGCACGACAACTGGCGTCGTATTCACGCTGCAACTGACTTTCCCATCCTGGGTGGCTGTTTTCCTTGTCCCTCCACACCACCCATTGGCCTGATTCCGGGATCGCTAGAGTAGCCTAGACACGCCACGGGGCGGCGGCTGGGAACAGCATTTTACCAGCTGATTGGATTGGATCGTAGGCCATGCGATGGGGCATTGAAAGAGGCGCCGCTTTTCCTTGTCTGCTTCCGGGATGTATGTGATTCCCGCACCGTGCGGGACTTGCTACCTGGTATAAACACACATATTAGGTTTTCTAGTCGCTTCTCGGCCCCACTGGTGCGGGGAACAGGGGGCGGGCGAGTAGGCCAATGGAAGCAAGTCGGGCAAAGCAAGCCAAAAAGTGCTTGCCTCGACTACCTTCTTCAACGTTCAGCCAATTAATTAGGGGGAGTTCGAACAGGTAGCACAAAGTTCAAAGAATGCCTTTGCAAGCAAGGATTATGCATCCCTCCCATTTTGATATTACGAAGTCGCAACCTCCAGACTCATAAGCTGGGTAAAACCGGGTGATTTGATGCGGGTTCGTCTGTTTCCCTTTTTTTCCCCATTCCTGTTTCCCCATATCTTGGCTGTCCTTTCGAAAAGTCAAATGGGCAAGCGACTCATTAAACCCAATCACGAATCGGTTTTATTAAAAAAATTTCGCCCAAACGTCCGTGAGAGAGATAATCATGTAGCAAATACCTGGTTGTCCACACGCATGTGGGTTCAATTGTGACCTTGACTTCGGAACGCCTATGTTTATCATGCATTCTGCCCACCTACCGGGTAGACACCTACTACGCTGTAGCGTCGAGACTGGACCCAACTCGAAATCTCGTTCTTTTCCAAAACAAGACCCAATCTAACACATACAACAACTTACAGCGTCACAGCACTACTGCTAACTCTTTCGCATCCCCTTCACATAGTCACAGTTTTTGCCTCTTAAGGCATTTACCTCGGGGTCTAGCGCAGCCTCTAATGAAGCTTCTTTTTTTTTTTCTGTCTTTTTCCAACAAGCTTGCTCGATCAGTTTTCGCAAGCGCGAATTGGGGAGCGAACCAGCTATCCGCACTGTCCCGGAAGCGCCGTTTACTCTCGGCGCAGTTTATGCACACGCAAGATACAGGTAACGGGCTGTACCCCAGCAAGGCTCAGCTTGTACGGGTTATGATTTTCGCCCTCGCAAAGCATCTCGCTCATACCTACTATTTAGGCAGATGCCCCATCAATACGTCCGAGTCCGTCTTTCCAACCTGGAGGCCGCATTTGACTCGGAATGAGGTAGACGATCGCCGGTGCGAAATGCCTTTTCTAGCCAGGCCGCGGTGAGGCTGTGCATTTCTGGGGCTTTCTGCGATACATGGCTGCGATACCGGCACTAGACTTGTGGCGAGTGTGTCTACCACGTATACACGTAGTATAAATTTGTTTTATCTCTATATAGTACAGTATACTGTTCTCGTTACCGGACTTGTCATGACGTGGCATGGTCCAAGTGCGGGCTGGGAATGCCAGAGGTTGACGTAGAAGCTTGCGTTTGCTCATACATTCTGACAAGCCTGAGTCAAAAGACTGCGCTTTTTTTTCGTAAAAACTGTGTGGCGCATCGTCAAGGTACTCGGTACGGACTATGCTGTCACTTCGTTTTGCTTCTGCCAAGAGGAAACGCCAAAGTTCAACGGCAGTGGCGCAGGTGAACCATCGAGTAACGACTCTCCAGGAGTACTTTGTACCATGTCCTGCAACTTTACCCGCCTCTCTTCAGTCTCATACGTTTTCGGCCATTTGCATGTCCACAAAGACGCCCAATGCATGCAGCCTCATGTAGGCACTCTCAGCCCTGGATGAACTAGTCTAATTGTCAAGCTTTCGCCCAGTCGGACCACAACTGGTCGCATTTCACGCAACGATATGCAGCTAGGCAGTGGCAATCCTCAAAATAGAACAGGGCCTTTGCTAGCCCTGCGGGGCTGACGGTATGCGGGTGCGAAAGGGAAGCAATGATAATTGCGTAACAAGGAGGCTTGGGCTTTTACTAAAGCGGCGCTATCGTCTACGCCTACATGTGACAGAATTTTAAAAAAATCCAATGCTGATTGTCTTGGACTCGGGGACTCGAGATCACAACAAACAAAGGACCAGTGGCGAGGAAAACTCCCCTACACACTTCAGGTACCAAATCAGAGATTGGCTTGGAATGACTTCCACTGTCCAGTCAAAAACTCAATAACATCCTTGGCGAACACCTCGGGCTGCTCGTGCGCCGCGAAGTGGCCACCCTTCTGTTGCTCGCGCCAGAAAACGACGTTGTTTTCCTTCTCGAACAAGACCCTTGGCGAGACGGCAATCTGAAAATCATGGGGAGTTAGTTACACGAAACGGTCAGCTTTTGTTCCCTGATTTGCGTGATTTGGATTTCGTAACCACGATGAGAACAAGGGCAATAAAAAGGAGGACCTGACATACCTCTTTTGGGAAATGGGACACGCCGACGGGGTTGTCAACGCGGTTCCTAGCCAATAGTTTGGCGGCAGGTTCGGCAACGTGTTGCTTCATTTGTTCGCCAAAGTTTGCGCGGTACATCTGTATGGCGGTCGTCGGACCGGGGAAGTAATGCAGCAGCGTCCAGGTAATGTATTCGTCGGTCGTGTAGCCGCCGCCGGGGAGGTTTTCCAGATCCGACCAGAGGTTCATCTTGTCCGCCATCCAGGAAAGCCTTGTGTAGATGCGGGTGTTTCTTTTGTCAGTATAACCTGCAGGGAAAGGCGTTTTGCTCGCCGTGGGAAAAAAAGAAAAGGTACTACCACTCACATGGCTACAGGAGAATCGTGCTGTCAAGAACAAAAGACAAAAAGAGCTGTCAGCAAAACGGGAATGATAAACATTCTCAAACCAAGAGTTAAAAAAGACACAAGCTCATCTTACCAGAGCAAACCCAAAGGTGCGCGGTTTGGTAGCTTGTACAGCTGTGTATGCCTGCTCGTAGTCTTTGTACCATTGAAAGCGCTCGACCGCTGCCAGCTCGGCCTCGGTGAGATTTGCCGATTCTTCAGGCGACAGTTCAGAAGAGGTTACATAGGGCTATTTTGGATATGTCGAGGGTTGTTCAAACCGTCGCAACCAGTCAGTAACTCTTGCTTTCTCACTCTCTGGTGGCCAGACCGAGAGAAAAAAAAAAAGAAAAAAAAACACAGACCATGTTCACGTGCAAAGCAACGGCATGCTCAGGATGCTGCATCAAGAGAGCCCTCGACACGATGGCACCCCAGTCCCCTCCCTGCACCACGTAGCGGTCATAACCCAGCCTCACCATCAGGTGATGAAAGACGTCGGCGTGGTGAAACATGTTGAACCCGGCCTGCCTGGGCAGGCTGCTCCAGCCGTAGCCCATGAGGCTCGGGGCCACAACATCGAACCCGGCCGCGTTCAGGGCCGGCAGCGCCTTTTGCACCTCGGCAAAGTTGCCGGGCCAGCCGTGGATGAAGATGAGCGGGATGGCGGGGCCGCCGCTGGCGGGCTTCTGGGTGGCCTTGACGTGCGCAAAGTGCACCTCGACCGGGTCAAAGGTCTGCCCGGCCTTGTTGGTGGCGGAGAGCTTGATGGTGGTCTTGAACTGCGGCATCTCGTTGAGCTTGGCCTCGTGTTCCCGCCACGAGTACCCATTGCGCCAGTGCGAGACGGTGCGGCGGATGAAGTCCACCGTCACGCCGTTTTCCTCGTCCCATTCTACGTCGTCTATGTTGTCGGGGATACGGGCCAGGTCGAGCCTCTTGTTGAGGTTGTCCAGCTCCTCGTCCGATATTTTTATCTGGGAGTGTTTTTTGCCTGATTTTCAGCTCTCGGGAACTTGATCGGGTGTGCCTACCACTAAGATGATTTACACATCTTGCCCGCCTCCGGAAGTTCCACCATGATGTTCCGCGGTTGGAGTGATCCCTGAACTTCCCACCGGCACTTCAACTCACCTTGAAGGGCCTGATTTCGTCCGTCATTGTTGTCTTAATTTCGCAACAGCTATGCACCAATAATCTGAAAGTAGTCAAGTTTTGCAACAGAAAGCTCAGGAGAATACAGCCAAAAGAGAAAGTAATGTAGTCCGGAAAGATCAGGCTGCGCGTGGTGCGACTGTCATCTGGTCTTTATGAGCAAAATGATGCAAGGCTGCGACCCTGTATTGCATATCAACCGCGGATGCATATGTTTACCCCTCTCACCAAGGAACTAACCTTGCCGGTGCCAGATTTCTAGATCTCCCCGCAGCATCCGACCGACTCGACCTGATGCTTTGGACCGAAAGCAAGCTGCCCTATGGCGAATGGTATCTGCGGTCTCATCGGGGTCTCGGGTAGACAGCCGTCCGAGTAGCCAAACAGGGTTCTAGCTGCGATTCGTATCGACAAAGTATAATTTATCATTTTGCAATCATAATCATGGTAAATTTGTCGGCCCATTAGTAAATCTCCGGAGTCCGTTTAGAATGCGAGAACAAGAACAATTCCAAAAAAAAAAAAAAAAAAAAAAAAAGTTTGGTCCAGCCAATGGTTTGCTATAACGTTTTGGACCTTAAATATCCCGTAAATGCATAATTTCCCAAAATAGGAATGAAAAACAATAAAAAGGCCGAACCAGAACATCCTCCGGGCGACGGCGACACCCGCCATATTTTTTCAACGGAAATATTGCGGGCGTAAAATTCCGGGCTTTTTCCGTTTTTTTTTTGGCTGCGGAGTTTTGTTTTGCGCGACGGACTTGAGGGCTGTTAGCACCTCCGAAACCCGGCTTGCCGGGCACATCTTGCGGTCTTATCGGGGTCTCGGGTAAACAGCCGTCCGAGTAGCCAAACAGGGTTCTAGCTGCGATTCGTATCGACAAAATATAATTTATTATTTTGCAATTATAATTATGGTAAATTTGTCGGCCCATTAGTAAATTTCCGGAGTCCGTTTAAAATGCGAGAACAAGAATAATTCCAAAAAAAAAAAAAAAAAGTTTGGTCCAGCCAGTGGTTTGTTACAACGTTTTGGACCTTAAGTATCCCGTAAGTGCATAGTTTCCCAAGATAGGAATGAAAAATAATAAAAAGGCCGAACCAGAATATCCTCCGGGCGACGGCGACACCCGCCATATTTTCTCAACGGAAATATTGCGGGCGTAAAATTCCGGGCTCCTTCCGCTTTTTCTTGGCTGCGGAGTTTTGCTCTGCGCGACGGACTTGAGGGCTGTTAGCACCTCCGAAACCCGGCTTGCCGGGCATCAGATGTGCCCGGATCGCCGTGTTTATGGGCTAAAAAGCTGTGGTATTGATGTTGTGTTCTATTTCAGGCTTCGATTTTAATATGTAATGTGCCATGGTGGGGAAGACTTTTATACCCCTCTCCGAAGCTAAGGCAGGTGCGACATATAGGCTTTATGTTCACTACTTGTAAAAGCGGTTTTCTACAAAGGCCGCCACTTACTCGTAAGTCTAGATAATCTATTCATTCAAGGACCTCAGAATCTGGCTATCATAATTGGTCCCACTGTCGTCAACAACGTATTCTCTTGAGTAGATTTCACGTTTCACAAGAGTAAAAATCCCATATAATCGAAGCGCAAACAAATCAACATAATCCTCACTGCTTCAATCATCAGCAGCAACTCATTTGATCCACGGGAAACATGGGAGGCTGCGTATTTCCAAAAAGGGCAGCAACGATGAAAGAAATCAAGCCCTAAACGCCTGCACAAATTCATGCAGCCTGTCAATGACGATCGGCACGAACGCATTCAAGTTATCGTCGATGATACGCTCAAACAACCTTAGCGCCTCTTCTTCGTTCATGTCCAGGTGGAACCGGTCTTTGACCTTGATGACGGCCTTGTCCGGCTCGAGCTTGATGTCGGGTATGTTTGCATCCACCATGAGGCTGAAAAGGTTAAGAATCAGGTTGCTCGACTTGCGAAGTGCCGAAAATGCCAGGAAACAATACTGCTTAAAGGCTCGGTAGCCGTCGGAGCCTGCTCCACCCATAGCGTCCACCATCTCACGCGAAAGCTTCATCGCTGGTGCGAATGGTTTCGGGTCCCGCCCGAGGATGAAACCAAAATCAGCGTGGAAGAAGTGTCCGTCCGGCGCGAGCAGAAGGTTGTCCAAGTGGCGGTCGCCGACTCCCAGGATATACGTGATGACACAGTACCCTGCGCATGACCGGACAAACATGTCGTGAGCCTCCTTGCGCACCCCGAGCGGCGCCGCGTCGTCTGGGTTGTGGTGCCTCAGGTACGCAAGTGCCGGGGGAACGTTGGATCGGCTGAACCGGTTCGCTATGGTCTGGAAGCTCTGGGATGCGACGAATTGCGTGAGACCGGCGCTTGTGCTTGTTGCCAAGATCTTGTAAGGAGATAACTTCAGGTCTAGATTCTCCTTTTGCAACAGCTGGTCCATCAACGTGATGATTTGCACGACAAGCTGGTCTTGTCGTAGATCATCACCCGTCTTGAAGAGTATTGGGTACTTTTGTCCAGTATCCGTCTTGAAGGTGACTTTGATGGGATGTAGTGAAGATTTGAACACGGTGCTCTCATCGGGGACGACACCGACGATTTTCTGGGATGGGTCGAGAGGCAACGGCAGCGGTGGGTTTATGGTGATCAGCTCATTCTTGGGATCAGCGAGAAGGTGCTTCACCCTATCTGTTCTTCGTGCGATTGACTCGTTTGCCTCCTTGATCTCTGCTGAGATCTTGGACAGTATGGCTATCCATTCTGCCTGCCTAAGCAGGGTCTTGCGGGTATCCGCGCCGCCAGGACGGGCGACTAATTCCGTCATGAAGTCATAGGCAACCTTGCGGTAGATAGTCCTATACTCTGGTAGCTGATCTTGACTCAGATCGTCGCATTCCACCATGAGATACCAGTAGAAGTAATTGCCCAGCATGAAATTCTGACTGGCTCTCGCGATCAAAAAGCGGGCAAGAGATGAATCCTGTGCCGCTGCCACCCCACCCGCCTCGGCTGCCTCTCGATGACCGCGATCGATAGTAGGAATATGCTCAAACTTCAAGGCCTGCACCAGCTGTAGAAGGTAAAGTAGTAACTCTCCGTCATCAGCTTTACGAAGCCGATCGACCGCATACGCCCTTACTGCAGGGTACTCAAACGTCGGACCAAGCAGTTCAAGAGCATCGTCGACATCGATCTCGGTCCACTTGGCCAACACCTGCACCGCCTGTCGGGATTCGCTCTGGTCTTGCCAGCTTACCGACTTGACAAACTTGGTCAAAGCCCTCTTGTCGCGGCTGAGATGGTAACGGAACTTCCAGACAAGGTCGCGCTCGTCTGGCGTCAGTGGATGTGTAGGCGAGTATGAAAGTATATTGTTGAGTTCATCGCGGGTCTTCGGGTTCGGCTTCAGATCCTTATCCATCACGCCATGGCGGTGCTGACCACGGACCAACCTGCGGTGTTTACTCTCTGCTGGGTTGTCTTTGGCGCCCACCTCTGGATCATATACACGCACCAGCCTTGTGCCAAGACCGGCAGGTTCTCCAGGACTGTTGATACCAGGACCGTAGAGAACCTCTGGAGGAGGCTTGAGCGCGACGCTTGATTGCGATGCCGACATGTGCTGGAGAGAAGAGATTGGAGGTGGTGGATATCCATGGTCGGCAAAGACTACGGGAAAGTCAAACCGAGGCAGTTCAATGTTCAGCTTGAATAAAGACGCTCTTTCCTCTTCCTGGCCCGACCCGGAATCGTCGCCGTTTGCTTTTTGAAGGGCTCTCTGCCTTTGCAGGGTTTTCAGAGATGACCTGGCCGTCTGGATCCCACGTTTCTCGAACCCTCGAAATACCAGCTGGTCAAGCCACTCAACGCGTGGTATCTCGCCCATTTCGTGCTTCTTGAACAGTTTCTCCATCCGCTCCAACTCCTCTGCATCCTCGTCGACGACAACGGAATCCTTGCGTCTAGGGTCATTCCTCCTCTTGAGTAAAATCGCCGGGGTTTTGGTGTCATCGCACCCGTCGGCAAGTTTGTGTCTGTGCACATGACACTTTTGCCTGCCCTTCTGTGCCTGATTATCACCATCAAACAGCGGCAACGTCGTACCACCAAACGGTACCGCGTGGCCCTGGGCCTGATCTCTCTCTCCCTCTCCAGGCTGCGGTGAAAGATCCCAGATAGTAATGGCGAGGTGCGCATTCAGAGGAACGTCGCAGTATTTGATGGGCAAAGTCAGCCATTCGTTCCAACGGCGCTCGGTTTTGAAGGCCTTGTATGCCGTCTGCACCGGTACCGTCAACGGCTTGGACCCGGCCCAGACTTGAACCGTGACGTAGAGGTCCGAGTTTGGGCTCATGTTGGAGCCGACATGGCGCAGTTCGGGGTGCTGCAACAGCGTCGAGAAGTGGTATGGAATCTCGTCGCCCTCGAGATTGATGATGCGCACGCTGATGGGGAAGTCGAGCGCGTCGGAGCTTCCAAACGAGAATGGCTCCGTCTCTCTCATTGCGCCAGACTTGAGTTGTAAATGGGACCCCCGATACTATCGAGCCATGGCATGGGATTGAAAATTCACTATTGATGGGCTGGCTACAATCAGTCAGTCATTCAGCCATGCATCACGTTGCGATGCGGTCACGGGAGAAGTCTAAGCTGAGTTAGCGACATCGAAGGTCAAGCTTGAGCTCCAGCTACTGTACCTGTTTGGCTGACCCCACCCAGTGGGGTTGGGTGAGCTGCATTACTACCCCGGGCCTTGGCTCTTCATGACGCAGACGCACTGTGGGCTGTGACTCCACTAAAGTGAGAACACTGATGGGGTTCCGCCGACACGAAAGTGTGAAGCGTTGGGCGCGTTTTCAACGCGACTTTTCCCCTCCTGCATTATATCACCATCACCAACGTACGAATCAGCCACATTTACCAAGCGAACACACAGACAGACAGACAGACAGACAGACAGAGAAAATTTGTGGAAATGAAAGACGTTAAGAATACTTTATAGTGAATGCGCTCTGCTATTTTCCGAATCTTGAAAGCTGCAAAAGGCTGTACAGCTCGTCTTAGGAGTGGCATCGAGAAAAAACCGGGCAATCAAGCACACCACAACTACGATTATAGAGCTTAGGATCTACTTTTACCACTTGGGACGACCACAAATACTAGACTCATCAACAGGCCTGCCTGAATAACGCCAAAATGGCGGACCTCGAGCATTTCGATCCCGACCAGTCGATAGACGAGCGACGACAGATCCAGCGTGGCATGCGCGAGCTCGAAAAGCAAACAACCGAAGAACAAGATGAGCTTCTCGCCGCAGATGGACGAGTCTTTGTCGACAAGCTGAAGAAATCAGATGACTGGATTCGCATGACCAAGCAGACCTCGGAGGCCCAAATTGATTCACGCTTCTTGGTGCGTATTTCGGAGCTTGCATATCGTCGCTCCGTCAAAGTCACCGCTGGCAGCGCGGTAAACGGCATCGATGTCGACGAGTTCGTGTCGAAGTGCATTACTTACATGAAGCACGGCGGGGGGATCGTGAATGATGACCATGTCGAGCTGTCACATACCCAGCACCAGCGCCGAGGAATGGGCAGGGGCAGGGCTGCGCCCACGACTATTGCAGAGGATGACGATGAGGTGGGAGATAGCGGTGACATGCTCGACTGGGCGCACTTTGGCAAGTACGCTGCGATACCACACATCCGTCGTCCGGCCGTTCCGAACCACCTCCTCGGCCCTCTTTCGGTCGAGCGCAAGGTCAGAAAGATCGGCAAAAGGACGGCACCTCTACGAGTTGCAAACCTGCAAGAAGTTAGACCAGAAGTGCTGGACCCCGATGCCATGCGTGGTGCCGAGAAGAGTGACCTGTCTGCTATGTGCGGCAGGATTCTACGGCAGCTGGAAGAAGGACAGGCATCCGCACAAGAGGCGGTTGAGCAGGCGGTGAATAGAGAGCTGCCCCCAGAACTACGGGAGGACCCTGACGCGTTGCGGCCGTTCTACTCGCGCTTCGGCGTCCGCGATACGGGCGGTATCGATCTTCTCCGGTTCGCCGTGAACCCACACTCTTTCTCACAAACAGTCGAGAACCTGTTTTACATTAGCTTCCTCATCCGCGATGGAAAGATAGCCTTGGAGTTCGATGACGACGGGCTCCCATCCATTGGTAAGTTGACCCGCCTTCTGGTAAACTTCAAGAGTGATGCTAACACCTCTTTCAGCAACGATTGACCAGGATGATGCGGAAGCAGTGGAAAAAGGCAAAGCCACACGTCACCAGGCTGTCATCTCCCTGGATGAGGCATCCTGGAAAGATGTCGTCAAAGCCTTTAGTATTACAAAGAGCATGATACCCCACAGGGACGAGCCAGTACAACGACCTGGGGCACGAGGCTGGTACAACTGAAAAGATTGGTATATCCATCCGCCCAGTTGCATTAATCTTTTGTAATCTATTTATGATACCCCTTTTCCAAGATACAACTTAATTGTCTTCCATTACTGAAGGCCCGGCTCGACCGAAAGACAGCTGACTAGGAAGAGTGCATAGGGCTTCCCTATCAAGCAAACCCCGCGGTGTTGCGCACGCATCGCAGCAACGCTTTGAGGACCCTGTTCTGGATTGCTGGGCAGTGCTCAGTGACATCCGTTTTCAATCAGACAACCATCGCGGTTGCCATGATACTCACTATGCTCGGTCGATTTGAACCGAGCGTCATCAACCCAAAGTCGGGACAAACAAAGGACCCTAGGAGGCGCCTTTTACCGTACAGTTCTGGACCATAAAGTGACTGTAACTCTCATCTTGTCGGACCTGCCGAAGAGACAGACATGGCATTGCAATCACCATTTCAAGATGCAAGCAGGATCTTGTCCCGAGCTCGAGTTTGTTTGATGTCTGTTCACAAGTGTCGAATCGACCAATCCGCTAGTAAATTGTCTTCCTTCAAGTGTCTCGGTACATTCTTTGTCAACTTGGTTACTGCATTCGACTCGACCAAGTCTGTCAAAGCTCAGCACATATCTTGGTGGGGTCATGAGAGCATCATGGGGCAAAAGAAAGGTTCTTTGTTCCTCGAGGTTTGATCGCCTCCGGTGGTCTTTTCAGCGAGACCAGAATGGCTTGCAAGACACAACTCGATGATGCAATTTCTCCAGCCAACAAAACCTTGGTCATAAACTTCTCTGCTAGCACGAATTACAAAGAGAGTATTTTGAGAGTGTTATGATTGCGGCAAACCTCCTTGGGTAAGCCTAAGGGCTTGGCAACTGGAAACTAAGACAAAGGCTTGACCAAGACCGCACCCTTTGTGTCGGACGAGAGAAGCATTCCAGTCCTCAAAATACGTGAATCGCTGGTAAGCTAGCGCGATTCCCCGTCTCCTTTGTATTACCATCTATGTTTGTCTCACCAACTGTTTTCGGGATACAACACCACCAGACGAATCCAATACTCTCAGTCTCTACTCGAATATCTGAATCATGGTGACTCTGCCAGCACGGAATAACCATCATGAGCTTGACCCTGAAAAATCAGGGATTGTGTGCGCTGAGCGACAGAAAGTGCTGTCAAAGTATTTGAAATCCTATCGATACACACCAGAAGTGCGCCAGGGTTCTCACCATGACTGAACCCTGCCTGTACATGATCGTTCAAGTATTGCTTTGGCGTCAAACAATTGAATTTGAAATTTACTCAAGTATACTAGACTTGCTCCAAATCCTTTTGGGAGTTTTGCTCAAGGGCTTGCACCAATGCCTTTTACATTCCACAGGGGCGTACACATCAAGGCACAAAAACGTGACCTCTGCTCTCCGTTCCCGGGTGATGTCCATTGTCCACCCGGCGACTTTTTTGACATCAAAGAAGGCATCCCACGATGCGTGAATACCGATCTTTCCCCGGGCACGTTTTCGGCCTGCCTGCCATGCCACATATAGAGACACCCAAAAGGGGAAAGAAAAGAAAATGCCTTTGTCGATTTGGAGAATTGAGCGGTTGCTTCAAGATTACATATACATGAGCAGAGAGCAAAATGCTGCGCCGAACCCCTTTCCACCTTTCCTGGACCTAGGAATATTTCTCTTCACTCTCTTTGCTCCTTACCCATTAGATCATACCTACCATCGTCTGTTGAAGACGTATCAACTCCCCCACCTATGGTGGTCACCCATCACCACGACCAACTCAGCACCCCAAGTACAGTAAACACACAGGCAAGCACTTTCAGAGATGGCGGAATCCAGCAGAGGGCAATCGAGTCAGGATGACACCGAGCCGGAGGACAAAGTCGTCGTCGACGTGGCCGAGGCGATGCGCGACCATGCCAAGCGGCTAGGCTTCGACTTCGACCCGGATTCCGACTCCGATTCGGACCTGGTCTCGCCCGTGTCCGACTTCACCGACGAAGACTACAAGACTGCCCGTGAGGAGTGCCGTAAGCTTGACCTACAGGGTGATCCGGCCGACTTCTACATAGAACGCATCGCGGTGCCCCTGAAGTCACTCGCCACCAGAGAGAAGCGGGTCGCGCAGCGAGAGCGCAGGATATCTCGACACCACCCCAAGGTCGAGGCGAAGGACTGGTACAAATATCAGGACGACTATCTCAAAAGAACATCCGGTGGGCCGGATCTTGAGTCCGCGAGTATTAGAGAAGAAAATTTAGACCATGTGCCCAAGCATCTTGCGGTTCGCCGGACTGCCATCCTCAAGGCGGAGCGGCGACTTGACAGGAGGGAGTGGGAGGCCGGCAAGTACGAGTACATCGTCTTCAACTCGAAAAAAGACCCCATCGACTTCCTCCGCAAGCACGACAAGCTCCTGACCACCAAGGGTAAACTCGAGGAGAAGCTCTCCAAGGCATCGGATCTTCGCGAGGAGGCCCTAGCCGCGGTGAAGGAGCTGCCGGTAATCCAAGGCCAGTTGGAGAAGGCCCACGCCGAGATGAAGTCCCTCGACGATATGGTGGCCTACGAGAATAGAAGGGCCACAGATCTGGAGAAGCAGATTCATGAACTGCAACAGAAAGATAAAGAAATGCGGCAGAAAATCGGTCAGTACCGGGACCGCAATGCCGAGCTTCAGGACACACTGCGCAACGAAAAGTACGAGCTCGAGCAGGAGATTAATTATCTCGAGAGCAAGCTGTATCCACTCCAGGAAGAGATGCCGCAGAAGGAGCAGAGAATCGAGGCCCTGGAATGTCAAGCGAAGAAAGATATAGAGAGAATCAAAGAGCTGACAGAATATGGTGACAAAACTACCAAAAGTCTGGAGGAGACGAAAAAGGCGGAAGCGGAGAGCAGAGAAAAGGCCGATTTTTACCGCGGAATTTACGGCGCCTCAAATGAAGCTGCAAATTTCCACGCAAAAGAAGCCGAGGACGCCGTCGCCAAAGAGAAGGAAGCCAGAGACGAAGCCAAGCTTGTGGACGAACGATATAAAACCGCCAAAAACCGGATTGGAGAATTGGATGGCCAGTTGGCAGAGGCCCTGCAGAAGTTCAAAGACGCTGACGAAGAGGTTAAGCAAGTTAAAGCCGAGCTCCATCGGAAAGAACAAGATCTTGCCCTGGTCAATCACGAGCTCCAGCTGGTATATCACGAAGACAGGCGGGTCAGCGTCTCGACAAATGTATCGGGACCCGCCCGGGTGGCTACCAATCTTCAGGATGAGCTGGATGAGGCTGGCTGGGACCAGTTCTCTGAGCCTGCGCAGAGTCCCATGTTGTCGCCCGTCCGAGCCCGCCTGAACGAACTCGAAGAAGATATAAAGTTAAAGACCACAGAGGTGGCCGATTACAAGACCAAGCTGGAGGCCAAGGAGGCCGAGGTAGAAAAGGCATACAAGGAGCTCAAGGAAAAGGCCACCCAGATCAACAACCTTGCCCAAAGCGTCAAAGAGCTTACCGCGGACAACGACCAGCTGCGAGCCAGTGCGGAGAAGGGGCGAAAAGATCACGCGGCTAAATCTTCCGAGGATGAAGACAAGTACGCAAAGCTCTACTATACATACGATTCGCTCAAGAAGGACTGCTTTGAATCCTGCCAGAAGATATCCGCCTTGACAGACCGTATGCAGGACAAGGTCGCATTGATCAAGAAACAATTGGCCGATTCCCACTGCACTCTCCTCGAGGCTGCCCAAGAGAGGGACGAGAAGACGGAAGAGATCGCGAGACTCACCAACCACATAAACATGACCCGGGCTACATCCAGACAACAGTATGAGAGTCTGTCAAGGAACTTCCACCTCCTGCACGGTCATTTCAAACAGATGAACAGGCTAAGCCAGGCTCGCATCTCGGAGATTGCCCAGCTACAAGAGGAATTGGCTGCTCGACCCGATCCCGACCAGGTCGCAAGACTGCAAAGGGCCCATGACGATATTGAGGAGCTGTACGAAAACATGAAAACATCGCTCGATGACTCAACCAACGATAATGTCCTTCTCAGAGCGGACCGCGACAGGTTAGAAGCACGGGTCAATGCTTTAAACAGAGACGTTGCTGGTCTTACAGACGAGCGCGACCAACTAGCAAATGACCTCCATGATTCAACTCAGCAGGTCGCCAGCCTCCGAGGCGAACGCGACCAGCTGGCAAAGGACCTCGAGGCTTCAGCTAAGAGCCTTGGCAGAGTCCAAGACATACGCGACAAAATGGCAGAGGACCTCGAGGGTAAAATCAATGAGATTAACAGCGTCAAAGATGCACGCGACCAAACTGAAAAAGACCTCAAGGCTTCAGCTAAGGAAAATGAAAGTCTCAAAGACGCACGCAACAAGCAGTCAAACGAACTCGCTGGCTTAGCTGAGGAGACTGACAATCTCACACACGAACGCGACCGCGTGACCAAAGAGCTCCAAGACCTTCGTGCGGCCAATGCTAGGCATGAACTGTGGAGGGCGGACAACGGCAATGCACCCAGAAAGTTGTTAGAGCAGGGGAAAGAACTTGGTGAAACTGAAAGAAAGCTCACCGAGGCCCTCATGAACAGCACAGCCAGAAATGTGGAAATACAAGAGTTGCGGGCCGAGATCGACCAGCGGAAAGCAGACATTCAAGCACTCGAGGAGCAGTCGGAAAGTGACAAGAAACAAGTAGCCAAATTGGATTCTAGCAGTGTAGACCTCGAGAGTCAGTTGAAAGCTGCCAATCATGAGGCGGCTAAAACGAGCTTCAAGATGACCGAGCTTAAGGAGAGAATCGCCGAACTCGAGGAGCAGTTGGATGCTATCAAAGACACCGCCAAAGGAGAGAAGTCTAGGGCCGAAGACGACTTTGCAAAGTCCAAGAGCCGCGTCGCTGAGTTGGAGGCCAGAATTGCAGAACTCGAGGATAAGCTGCAAATTCCGGAGCAAGAGAGATCGCGCCTCGAAGACGAGCTTACAAAGTCTAACGACCGCGCCGCAGAGCTGGAGACCAAGACTGCGGGGCTTGAGGAGCAGTTGAAACAGCAAGACGAAAGGATTCGGGATCATCGCGCCAAAGTAGACGAGGCCACTGAGATCGCGACAAAGGCCACAAATGAGCGACTAGATGCCGTGAATAGCCTGCAGGATACGAACAGAAAACTGCAAGTTGCCAGGAGACAGCTCTTCCTCCATGAGGAACGGGTCGCATCCCTAAAATGCGATATATACATGGCTGAGGGAAAGCATGCAAAAGAGATGGCCGAGAAGCAAGCTGAGAACCAGGCTGAGATTGATGAGCTGAACGGCAAAATCGCCGAGATGCGTGATGAGATCGCCCGTCTGGAAGAAAGCCAGATGGATCCCGACGATCTCGCCAGATTCGTGGACACCATGGAAGGTGGCTTCGACGACCTAGAGCAAGCCAAAGAGCAGGCAGAGGAAGCCATTGTCGCCAGAGATGAACAAATCAGGGACCTGGAATCAGAACTCGAGACAACCAAACAGATTGCGACTGACATGGGATTGCAGCTTTACGACATGGAAAACGAGATCAAAGACCTGCAAGGGTCACGAAACAAGAGTGACGCCGCAAACGCTGAGAAGCTTGATCTAATGACGAACATCCGCACCAGACTTCAGCAACTCCTTAAAAAGGCCAGCGACTGTCAAGCAGCCGTTGAACAAAAAGTCGCGAACCTAGACGCACTTCTCAAAGAATCTCGAGATTCTGCCACCCGAGCGGAGCAAAGGCTTGATGCCTTGAAGGATGAACTGAAAGAGTGCGGCGCGAAACTCTTGGCAGAAGAGGCAAAGACTGCTAGGCAGGCTGTCGAGATCACGGAACTGGAGGAAGGTCGAGCCAAAGATTGCGAGGCCAGCTTGGCCAAAGTGAAGCAGCTGGAAGCGGAACTCCGAGAGCTCCGAGACGAGATTACAACACGGACAGCCAAGGAAAAGGAACTCGAGGATCTGGTGAAATACAGAGAAGAAGAAGTCAAGGCCCTCGAAGCGGACAAGCAGCAGAGGGACGAGCAATCTCAGCGCATCTTGGAGCTGCAGAAATCTCTGGCCAACATCACCGACCAACAGACCCAAAATGGTCAAGCCAGCGTGGTCGCTGCGCAGGAGCTACAGACGAAATTGGACGAAACCAATGCCATCAACGACCGGCTTGTCAAAGATTTGATGGCACTTACAGACAAGGCCGCAACGTGGGACGTGAAAGAGAAGGACTTCATGGATCTGGTTCAACTCCAAGTGGAAACCGTCAAGGCCCTCCAGGACCAGCTCAAGCAAACCACACTCCAGTACCGTGCTATCGTGAGACGGTCAATGGGAGACGCCGCCATCATTCAGACTTTAAGAGCCGATACATCGAAAGTTTGGTCGGACTTGGTCGATGCTACCAGAGAGAACGCAAGGCTGCGACAGCAGCTCAAGGATTTGCAGGGACAAGAGAGAGCCGAGCCACCGAAAGCCGAGTCACTCTGCTATACTTGCGGCCGTGGTTGCAAGTGTCCCATCGCTCTGCCAGAGGCTTCAGGCTTCTTTGACCAGTGGTGGCTCGTCCTCATGGCTATCTGGGCCTTCCTGGAAATGATGCCCAAGAACACCAGGATCGCGTTTTCCTACTTGCTGGGCCTGTTGGGACTTCCGGGTCGTTGCTGGAGGCCCTTTGCCAGTCGGGCAAAATTCTGGTACAGAAAACTGTCGTCCCCCAAGGGCAAGACCCGGGCCGCGGGGGCCCCTGGCGATCCGGACTGGGACTGGCCGACAGTGCCGGCGGTTCCTCATGCTGCAATGGTGTACACCATCATCTTTTGGGCCGTCGTCCTCGCGATCTTCATCTCTTCCATGAGCTTCTGGGCCACCTCGGTGGAAAGGCACCTCTGGCTTCGGGCAAACACCGACACGAGGGCCTACTTCAACTTTGGAAGACGAGAGGGTGCTCCCGGCGCGTGCCTGGTGCCTCAACCGTTGCCGGTTGACTATCGGTTCGTGTACGAGCCTACCTATGGTAACTTTTGTGAATTTGTGGAAAGACAGACAGGGTATGCTCTTTGTTGAGATGCATGTATCTTTTATTTCTTCATTTTATTTTTGTCTTTTTATCTTTGCATTCTTGTTTTTGCGCTTGGTGCCTTTTTTTTTGGGTGTTGGGCTGTACAACGGGGGCGAGGTTATCGTGTATTTTTTGTTGATTGTATGCTTTTACTGTTTTCAGCTATGCGATAATTTTCTTTTCTTTTTGATCTATCTTAGTATCGCGAGCTGGCGTTGGTGTAATGAATAACTACTTGGCTTCTTGGATCTGTCGGAAAGCATTCAATGACGACAATGTTGCTTTCCGTTCTTGCTGCTTGGTTTTATGGTAAAAAGCCAAGCCTCTAGCAAGACGTGAACAACGTGTCGGCCCGATCTTTGATGTCACCTTCAGCTCCAACCTGCCAATGACAAATCATGGAACGCGCCCGAAGGTCTTGGACAAAACACACAAGTCCCGATGTCCAACGTTGATCTCTATGCAAGCTTTTAGTTCTAGTTCTAGACTGTGGCAGTTGTCCCACAACCTCGACGATTATGATGATTGTGGTGTTTTTCCGTGGTTATCCTCTTTTCTGTTGGTTTGTGCGCCGTGTCACCCCTTTCCGAACTTCCGAGCCCAGTAGTTCAAAGGGTCGATGATGTTATCCCGCTGATGTATACCAGGGGCATGCCTGTATCCACAAAGTGGTGACTTGATGAGATCGACAGGACCCGCGGACCATTTTCAGGTACCGGACGTCAAGCACCACCTGCATGCTTTGTAAAGAGTAATGGTTCCTTTTTTTTTAATGCAATGGAAAGTCACGCAGCAAGGCAGTTACTGCGTATCCTGCGGGCCGGGAAATCAATCTTGATCTATGCATCCAATGTCGATGTATTTTTGGGTAGCATCCCGTTCAGCTGCTTCGCGAAGCTGTGACTACAAGTGACCACCGCGGAACGGAAGTTGAGATCAGCCATGTCTGGTCGGCAGTGTTTGGTCAAAGATACGGGGGAAATCGACAATCTAGAAAAGGCTTGGGAACCCTGGGGTAAAAGCAAATTAAAGACTAGGTAGGTAAAAGGTTTAGCACGGAGAGTTTACAACGAACATTCGTAGAGTTGTAGGTACTACTGTATTTCGTAAGAGGCCCAGATGCACGGGTAGTTTGTGCCTTTTCCTTTCCAGTTTTGGGAGGTACAAGCAAATTAAAACGGGATCTTTACGGCTAATAACTTCTTTGGGGGAGCCGACCCTAGCGCAGGTACTAGGAACACAATGAGTCGTGGGTGACAATTGAACAAGTTGGGTTTTGTCCAGAGTAGTACCGTGTTTAAATGAATACTGTCGTATAGTTGCCCGTTTACCTGGCATTTATTTTTGCTCGTCGTCCAAGATATGTCTCAATAAAATAAAAATAAAAATAAAAATAAAAATAAGAAAAGTAATCCGGTAGAATGTTTCAGCATGAATGTTCCGAAGGAAAAGTCAGCGTTCATGTCATCGTTGGGACCGAACCTGACAAGAAGGCAGTGCACTACCAAAATGGTTTGATTGACAAGGGTGCCCCGCCTTCTAACGTTCACCGCGATAAGCCTGGACAGGCTTGTTAGCGGGGAACAGATGACGACGATAAACCCCGCGCGAATAAAGGGATACTCCTCTCTCATCGAATAGGGACCGCGGTAGTAGTGTCATGAAGGTCTTGGAACCCAGTCTAGTTTTCTGGGCAGCTGAGGAAATCCGGAAGGTCGGGAAATCTTTTGGGCTGCAACCTCATGGCACAGTGTAGTATTGAGGCATTTTGGGGATTTCTGGAAGGAAAAGCCTTTCCGTGACAAGCCCCCCGATGCAAACGGAAACCAAGCCGAAAGCAAACATTCGCTCGCCCATTCGTGCACCTAGTCGCCGACTGGCTGGCAAGCTGGGTGCCTGCCTTAATTTTCTTTTACCACAAGTCAGGCACTACCAGAACTACTCGGTATTCTCTTTTGGAGATGATCCAGTCTGGATTCGAATCCAAGGTTCACTTTGCGTCGTTTCGGAAAATTGTGATGCACCTCTCCAGTTGCCTTTCTGGTTTTGTACCATCGTCACTCTCGTACTTCGTATCCATATATCGTGGGTAAACAAAGGGTAAACAAACATCATCCCTCCACACCAACAGGAGTAAACAACAGCACAGCCCCCTGCTTCTCCCCCGAGCCGAGAAGCAAGTTCACGGCGAGCCGGGCATATCTTACCAACAAGGAAAGCGGGTAATTGATTATTGGCAACACACCGCACACACGTAACGCACTGAAAGTGAGCATGCAAGGCATGATAACTTTAGAAGCTAGGTACCCAGCAAGGTAAAGATAGCTAAGGTACTATTTATGACTGTAGCTACCCTTACCTACTTCTTTTTCTAAACCTGGATCGTTCTCACGTCGCTTCTTTTTTCGTAACTGTAAATCGTTGTTTATTCTTTTTTTTTTTTTCTAGCCGAGCCCAATCACTTGCTTTCATCGCCCTCCTTTTTCAGCCCGGCTTAGGCTTACTCCCCCTCTTTCAATAAAAGCCAACCAAGCCTAGGCAACTTACCTTACCTTGCTGGGTACTTAGCTTCGGATATTTCACCTTGTCTAAAAACCCAGACTACACACACTCGCGTTTAGCTCCCGCGAAGCTGCCTACTTCCTGGTCTCATGTCCACATGCCTCTTTAAGGAACCGATACGCCAAACCACAAATCTATACTTAGGGACCCTCACGTGCCCCTTGTATCCCAGGTTCTTTTTTATTGTCATACAATACCCAGCTTGCTAGGAAACGGTTGCTCCATGAATTGGTGTGTGTTGTCTCTCTTCCTTGCCTTTTCCACAGTCCAACCCAACCAGAAAAGAGCTCGCCTCAAATGTCTTGGTCCTCCGCCACCCGTGACACTGCTGCTTTTGCTTGGCACTCTTCCTTAGAAGGTTGATCTTTGCTGAATTATTTCAACTCAGCCATGATCTCATGGAATAAATCACCGGACGATCGGGCTAACAAATACTCCATTCATACAGCCCTTACCGCCTCAAAGTAGCGTCAACGGTCCTGCAGGAAAAGTCCTGAAATTGACGCGGCTTTGGTCTCTGTGGCACATTCACTACAGGGTCGTCCATTTATTTTCACACAGTTAATTCTGTGACAGGAATCCTGCCGACAAAAAAGCCGTCCCCGGTTTCTTTTGTTTCTGTGTTTTTTTGAGGAGCCAGTGCCTTTTAAAACAGCCATAACCGGTTTGAGTGTCAGCCATGGCTACCGCAGTCTTACAACAAAGCGGCCCACGGGTCTTTGGCAACCACGGCAACATCGAGGCGCTGACAGCAGAGGACTTTGAGACTGCTTCCATCCACTCGGCAGCTCCATCCTATGGTGAGTTTCTCTGATTTCCACCCTGTTCGGATGCTGGCACATGCTTGCTGCCTTTTCTCGCCCGAAAGAATTGCTGTGGGGCGCCTCCGCACCGATCCTCTCCTCCGAAAACACCGACCCCAACCCGGGATCCTCAACCGAGCTTCTCCGATTTCCGAAGTCTAAAAAACGCGACCCCATAAGCTAACTCGCCCGCAAAACCAACCAGTCTCCGAGGTGCCGTCGTACCACACCATCCCGCGCGAGGCAACCCCGGCCTACTCGCCGCCCGAACAGTCATCGCCCCCGTCGTACAGCTTCAACTCGCACCGCAGCCAACGACGAACCGCCACCACCGCGTCGATCGACTACTACGCCAACAACTCGTCGCGGCCTAGCCTGATCCCACCCGCCGACTCGGTCGACGAGCCGACCATCGGCCTGCCGCCCGTGCCCACTGGGCCGCTCCCCGCGATTGCCCCGCAGCTCTCGGCCTTTCGCATCCCGTCGTGGTCCAGCCTCGCCGCAAACAACCCAAATAACCGCCAGTACCGCAACGTGGCGCAGCGCCGCGCCTCGGCCGCCGCCGTGTCGTCGACGAGGAGGCTCGATATTTCGCCCAGTCGCATGGCCCGGCTTGAGAGAGTCAGCGAGTTGGCCGAGGCCGAGGAGCAGCGCCGCCACCGCCCGCTCGAGGACCCATACCTGGTAGGTGAGGTCGCGGCCAGGCGCGCCAGGGCCCAGAGGCTAGCAAGGGAGAATGGCGACGAGGTGCTCGAGATGGAGAACCGTCGGTGGGATCTGTTCCTGGGTTAGTGTTTCTTTCCTTTTTATTTTATTTTCATTTTTTTCATGTCTGAACTGCGAATGGGAGGGACCCAATCCTGAAACTGATACTGTTCCATGTGCAGCTCAGATGAGAGACTTTCAGCCTCGCAATAGGCGAGGAAATTCGTCCAGGCGCCTCCTATGAGGGTATAATAGCCCTCACCCCCACGAAAACGCCACCGCGATGGCAATCTTCCAACATAAATCAAACGACGCACACGAACAGATACCGGCCCAATGCTGGCCGGGCACGAGCTGCACAATCCAGCTAGAGCTTTGATGTTTTTTCTTTTGTCTTTTTGTCTCCTTTGTTCATCATTTCGATTCTGTCGAATCATCACCCTCGACCGGGAAAAGGACATGGGGATCACCCTTAAGACACATATATTGTTGCATATTCCCGGAGTCGTTGATTTTGGGATATTTTTCACATTTTTTTTTCATGCATGAATTGGCGAGAATTTCCTTTCCTTTGTCTTTTTTCTTCAATGTTGGGCATTTACAGAGAACTGGCAACACAATTTTCATGTCAGCATTTCAAGATATTCGATGCACAGAAGCTGAACAAATAGGAGACTGAGCTGAACGGCATATATGCCGTATCTGACTGCATAACGGAACGGGGAGTCCACTCAGATTGTTAGGACCGTACATACTAGCACTAGGGAACACGAGTATGCTATGTACCCATTCGTTCCGCATGCGTTCATCCTGGGTGGTGACAATGTCGTAACTTTTTAACTGTACCTGAAAAAGGTGACCCTGCATCATCTCTATTGCAAGATATTGGCAGTCTCGAATATGCCGGGCCCATATAATGTACACTGTGAACCGTCGTCAAAGACTGCAAAGGAAATGTAGAAATAAGTAGGTAGATTCACTGTCCAAGAAAAAAACGCCGGCCAAATGCTATATTGACACTTCCCTGCACAGCAGAAACTGCTGCCATGCTCTCACCGGTGGTTGCTTCAACTCTTCCATCGTCTCCTGGCGGAATAGTATAGGGACATTCCCCCCATGTACGTGATGTCTGTGAGGTTCGACTTTGTGGCTGAAGGGGGCAGTATGGAGCATCCGACAGGTCCGAATTATTCCTGGCTCCTGGTGTTGAGAATGAGCGCAACAATAAGCCTAATGCGCCGCAAAAAAAACACATAATTAGTACAATGTACGGAATGCAAGACTCATGCTCCAATTTTGCAGGATCAAGCAAAGATTCATACCCATAAAGACCCAAAACCTCGCCGAAAATCAGAATCAGCACCATGCCAACAAAGATTCTTGACTGCTCCATGTAAGCCCTGACACCCTTATCACCAACAATGCCGATGCAGTAACCGGCAGCAAGACCAGTAAGACCGACGGACAGGCCGCAAGCGAGGTGCATGATGCCTCTAAAAAGGTCGTAACTCGTGCCTGCAGTCGGAGCGTTGAGATCCTGGGCGATCAAGACGGCGACGACGAGGGCGTAGACAGCGATGATTCCAGACATGATGACAGGAATCAAGCACTAAAAGACAGGAGGACCGTGGGAGTTTTGTCAGCGGTGTCCATACCTCAGGAAACTAGGTCATCGGCTACTTGATGACGAAGTCAGCAGAAGGCGACTGGTGCTACTGCTAACTTACCTTCATGATGAGGTCTGGCCTAAAGGTTCCAACTCCCGCGATACCGATGCCCGACTTGGCGGTTCCGAATGCTGCGCCAGCACCTGTGTTTTAATTGTGTTTCGTCAGCACATGTTCATCGTGTGCATATCGACGGAGGATTTTCGAGATAGGGATTTGCCAAAGTTGAGGAAGGGTTGCGCATACATCCGAAAATCATTGCAGCCGCAATGCCGGCCTAGAGCAAGGAGACCAATCTGTTAGCATCAAATGCATGCTGGCCGGAGAGTTCGACGGCATGGGTATTGCAGGCGTTGTAGCTGAGGTGTAGAGGCATTGCGATGATGCAGAGCAACGAGCTACATCGAGGAACAACGGGCAGGCAACTAAGGTAGCTTACCATGCCGACAAAGGGCGCAAACTTGGGCGCGAGCTCCGAGTCATCCGGTACTACTCCTGGCATCGTGATTTATTGCAGCTGCCTCAATTCGACAGAAATTTGAGATGCGGCTGCCCAAGAAATGATGTTGAATGTCGTCGTTCTGTTGGGCTTGACCAGGGCTGCGACTGATGATGCTCTAATGGCGACCCCGGACGAAGCGCGGAGGAAGCTCGCGTTTAGACCACGTGACTTGACAGCAAGCTCGACTTCGAGCAACTCTGGCCACCTAGTCTCGGGCCTCAGGGTCCACTCTTTGTTCGTCAGGCCGTACCTGACTGGTGACATGGATGACATCACATCACCTGAGAGTCAAGAGCACTTGATACGAGCCCAAAGGCGTTAAAAGGTTGCAATCAAGTCCTCTTTTTTGTCTTTGAAATCCATGTATTTCCCAACATGCTCAAAAACGATACATTTAGTGCATTTTTAGTGCCTTAACACAACTTGCCGATACCTAGTTTGAATTACTGCTGTACAGGCAGACTGTGGCGGCTGGAGCATAGCCGACGGTTCAGGTGTCGTCGCTTGCAGACCAATTGCACAGTGTCTAGCCCCACTGATAACCGTCCCAACCACCAAAATCCGGAACCGTCGCGTGTGGTTTAAACCTTCTGGTACTGTAAGCCAGACGGGATGATGGACCCCACGGTACTGTGCGATAAGAGTCGGTACCTAGGTAGGTAGGTACGGTAGGTAGGTACTTTACCCACAGGTAGGTACCTAGGTAATTACCTAGGCATACATCCAACTCGTTACGTTTGGCTTAGCTAGATCTCGCTGGGTAGTAAAGTTAAGCAGATCTAGCCGGGCCCAATAATTGACGGCAGCAGTGAGCGCCTTTGAGCGCTGTAGGACATGGCCTGAGAGTGTGGTTGGGATGGTGTTAAGCTTTGCAGCAATCCCTTTTTGTGATTTGCATTTGATCTCGGTACCTAGGTAGAGGTAGGTAGGTAGGTGCCTTGGCGTTGGATGAAATGTGTGCGGGCAACCACACGACACAACCTTAAACTGGAAAAAACGAGACTGTCTCTGTCTATCTACTCACCTTACCTGGCGCTGAAATCATTCCAGCGTCTATACCCACTACCTGCTGATAATTAAACAAGATACTGGCGTCGAACTTGTAGAAACCGGTGACCTTCACCAAGAGGCCTCCACTCGGGCAGTCACCAATTGATTGCGCCGTTTGTCCTGTCGTCCGCCCGCCCCGTCAGAAGACAACCAGTCTGTCTACCTGCCGCTTGCTGGCAGGGTTGGCACGGAGCACCAGTGAATCTTTCCCCCTCCAATTCTGCAGCCACCGAGCGACCAACCCAGAAACCCTCAAATAAACTGCTGCAAAGCAAATAACGTCACAACCTAAACCCCAGCCCATCGGCCTACCATTTTGGCTCCTGGAACACGGCGAGGTGAGAGGAGAAAAAAAAAATTAAAAGAAAAAAATCATACCAACCAAACGGCCGCCCCGACCTTTTGACAAGGCTTTGGTAGTATTTCTTATCATTGCTCCGGCGAGCACTGGCCGAGTTGCTGCCCGCCAATCCCGGCGCTGGTGAGTCCTTTTTTTGGGCTTTTTTTTGTTGCCCGCTCGACCGCTTCCCGACGCCCAATTTCGTCGCGACACCTTGGCTTTGCGTGGGCCTCGGTTTGTTCTGCTACCCGCCCAAGCAACGCAGACAGTCCGTTAATTTTATCGAGCTTTTTTCGGTCGCAGAGAGTCCATCACGATGGCAGAATATCAGCAGCATCGGAGACCGGGGCCTGGCCAGGAGCAGCCACCTCGGTCTCCCGATTACAGCCGATCCAACAACGACTTCCAACGCGAGGCCGCCTTTTCTAACATATTTGGCGCCGTCCCGGGCCCTGGTCGATCGCACACCATGACATCGTCATCCATGCCCCCGCCCGAGCTTATGCAGCAGCATCAGCAGCAAGCCCGAACTCAGACAATGGGAGGAGGAATGCAGCGGCCGCCCCCGCCTAGGATGCCTCAGGGTGGTCCTTACGGAGACCAACCGATGCCTCCCCGCAACAGGCCACCGATGGACGACCCTCGGATGCATCAGCAGCAAAACGGATACTATCCAGGTCCGCAGCAGCGACCACCTCCTCAACAGGTTCCATCACAGCAGTATCAACAACAGCAGCAGCAGCAACAAGCAAGACGCTATCCCGGCCAACAGCCACCGCCTCGCTTTGACTCTAGACCTCCACCTCCTATGAATGGCTATAATAATGGCATGAGGCCTCCACCTCCAAGGTTTCACTCAGGAGGCGGTGGCCCTGGAGGTCCTCCACCGGCGCTCAACTCAGACTCGTACCGAACCCAGTCGCTCGCAAGTGCCCCAAGACCCCAGATGTACCACCCGCCTCCGAATGCCTATCAGCAATCACCGGCGAATGCCTTCCGTCACGCGCCTTATAATACTCCCACTCCGAACCCGAACGCTCCTCATTCGGCCAGGACGACGGCGCAGGGTCGCGTCGTTCCCGATAGACATGATGACCGTGCTATGTCCATGAGCGGAGGCTACTCGTCACACGACAGAGACGCGCATCAGACAATGAGTGGACGCATAATACCAAACCGCAGGCCAGGCGCCCCGCCAACAGATACTTCTCCGACCTATCATGGTTTTGCGAATGGATATACGCCGGCTCCCGGCTCACAAACAAGGACGACCAGCATGGCTTCCTCTACCAGTGGCAGTAATGATAGAACCATGTCTATGGCGTCCACAATAGCACCGTCCATCGCCGCTAGTGATAAGACAGACTCCAACACTTTGGTACACCGCCCATCGGTAGCACGATCCGTCGAGAGCGAGAGGCCCGCGACGGCCAAGGTTCGACCGCCGTTGGTGTATCCTGCGCTTTTGTCTCGCGTGGCCGAGTGTTTCAAACAGAAAATCATTACTGGCGACAAGACCAAGAACGGCTTGACGTACAAGAACGCCTTTACAGGTAGCGAGGCAGTGGATGTCCTTTCGTACATTATTAGGACGACCGATAGGAATCTGGCTTTGCTTCTTGGTCGCGCTCTTGATGCCCAAAAGTTCTTCCACGATGTTACTTATGAACACAGACTACGTGACTCCTCGACGGAGATGTACCAGTTCAAGGAGACCATGACGGAAGAACAGGAGGATGCGGGTACGGCAGTCAACGGTGTCTTTGTGCTGCTGTCCGAGTGCTATTCGCCAACATGTACCCGCGATCAGCTGTGCTACAGCATTGCCTGCCCTCGCCGCCTCGAACAGGTTTCCAGGTTGAACTTGAAGATGGGTCCAGGTCTTAAGGACGAGTCTGCTCCAGTAGTAGGCGAAGACGACATTGACCAAACGGATGAGCAGAAGCTCTGGATCAACACGGTTCCCAAAGAGATTGCCGAGCGCGTCAGCGACAAGGAGAAGAAACGCCAGGAGGTCATATCCGAGATATGCTATACTGAAAGGGACTTTGTCAAGGATCTTGAGTATCTGCGTGACTTTTGGATCAATCCATTACGGTCCAAAAACTCTCCTATTGCTGCGCACCGAAGGGAGGAGGTTGTGCGCAAAATTTTCAGCAACATTATTGACCACCCTTCGATTCACGGCGTCAGCTCTCGCTTTGCCAAGTCTCTTACGGACCGACAACAAAAGGATCCCGTTGTCTCTAACATTGGCGACATTTTTAAGGAGTTCGTTCCCCAGTTTGAGCCTTTCATCCTCTATGGTTCCAAGCAGCTTGAGGCCAAGTTTGAGTTTGAAAATGAGCGGTCGAATAACCCGCTATTTGCACGATTTGTGGATGAAATTGAGAGGCGCAAGGAGTCGAGGAAACTTGAACTCAACGGTTACCTCACCAAGCCGACGACACGTCTGGCCAGATACCCACTTCTGCTTGAGAACGTTTGCAAATACACGGTGGACGACAGCTCGGACAAGACAGACATTCCCAAGGTCATGAAGATGATCAAGGACCTCCTGGCAAGGGTCAATGCCGAGTCCGGAAAGGCTGAGAATCGGTTCACACTCAGGCGGCTTAACGAGCAACTCAAATTCAGACCCAATGAGAGGGTCGATCTCAGACTGACGGATGAGGGCAGAGAGTTGGTGTTCAAGAGCCAGATGAAGAAATCGCCAACCGATCCAACAGATATTACGGCATTCTTGTTTGATCATGCCGTACTGCTGGCACGCATCAAGACTGTGGGCAAGGTTGAGGAGACCAAAGCGTACCGCAGGGTCAGTAGCACCCTCTTTCTTTCTTTTTCTTTTTTTCTGTGTGGACTTGATTACTGACGTTGAAGTAGCCCATTCCTCTTGAACTGTTGATGATCAAGGAGATGGAGGAAGTCATCCCCTCATCAGGACCGAAGAGGTCTTCCAGCAGTTTGTTGCCGTTGAGGAGCGCCAACACGAGCACAAGCAAATCGGAAGGATGGCCGATTACGTTCAAGCATCTTGGCAAAGCCGGTTATGAGTTGACTCTGTACGCGACGAACCAGTCTGCCCGCCAGAAGTGGCTAGAGTACATCGCTGCAGCACAAGAACGGCTTAGAGCCCGGGCAGACTTCCTGAACATGACGACGATCTCGTCGGGCTTCTTTGGCCCCGCCAACAAAGTCAATTGCTGTGTACCATACGGTAAGTAGATGCAGGCTATAATCGACGACTAGGTCGCGTGAGTTGCTAACAAAGGTAAATCCTACAGACGGTGGCCGGAAGCTGGTCTACGGCACGGATACAGGCATTTTCATCTCAGACCGACGCTCTAGGACACCAAGCAACCCCAAGCGTGTCATTGAGACGCAGAATGTCACTCAAGTCGACGTGCTTGAGGAGTATAACATGCTATTGGTGCTCTCCAACAAGACACTGTACAACTATCCTATTTCTGCTCTCGACTCCCCCGAGCCTTCGAGCAACAAGAAGGGTAAGAAGATTCAGAGCCACTGCATATTCTTCCGGGCTGGTATATGCTTGGGCAGGCACCTAGTCTGTTGCGTGAAGTGGTCGGCCATCACCACCACAGTCAAGGTTTACGAACCCAACGACGCAATGAGCAAAACACGGAAGCAGAAGGGTCTGGGCAAGATGTTCAATGCCGGCCAGGATGAGCTCAAGGCCTTCAAGGAGTTTTACATCCCCACAGAGACGACAAGCGTACACTTCCTCAAGTCGAAGCTCTGCGTGGCTTGCGCACGTGGGTTCGAGGTGGTGGCTCTGGAGACGCTGGAGACGCAGTCACTGCTCGACCAAGCAGACACATCCCTCGACTTTGTGGCTCGCAAGGAAGGAGTCAAGCCAATCCACATCGAGCGACTTAATGGCGAGTTCTTGCTAAATTATAGCGAGTTCTCGTTCTTTGTCAATCGTAACGGATGGCGCGCTCGGCCTGGATGGCGGATCGACTGGGAGGGTACACCACAAAGCTTCGCGCTCAGCTACCCCTGGATCCTGGCGTTCGAGCCCAACTTTATCGAGCTCAGGCATATCGACAGCGGGGCGGTGCACATTGTGCCGCACCGCAACATCAGGATGCTTCATAGCAGCACGCATGAGGTGAGTTTACATTTCGTGAACAGCCGTCGGTTCGCTTGCCAGGCATTCTCGCTAGGGACCTGGATTGTGACTGGCGAGGATGGAAGTGCCACAGAGACTGAAGCTAATCGATATCGTCACTACAGATCATTTTTGCGTATGAGGACGAGAGGGGCGAGGACGTCGTCGAGGCGCTCGACTTCTGGAAAAGTCAGCGCAGATCTGAGGTACCGACAAGCCCAGAACGGGCGGCCGCGGCCGCGACCGCCGCCTCGGAGGCAGGACCTGTGCCGAACCACAGGTAGTTTATTCTGGGAACGATGCGTTGAGTGTTTTTATAGAAAGGGATTGACGACGCATTTTTGTTTTTGTTTTTATCTCAACAGCGGGTTCATGTGGCTTTTTCTGATTCAATTCACCTTGATTGTTTTTTCAACTTTCTTTTTCATCGGCCCTTTCTTCCATTTTAATACCTTTTTTTGGGTTCATGTGGCCTACTTTTTGCATGTAAACAAGAGTATTTTTTTGTGCATCTCTTCTCTCCCGTTATCTGCTTCTTTGCGGACGTAAAGTGGAAGGAGAACCGAGTCGAGTTAAGAGATGAGCGATTTGAGATCCGACACGTTCAGCTTTTGTTTTTCCCGCCATGAGGAATTCTTGTTGACCGGCGGGTTTAGGAGGGCGTTTCACACCATATTTTTGTTTTGTGCAAGGGATGGGAGATATGGATCTATGCTGTTTGTTCTCTTTTTCTTTCTTGGCTGCTGGAAATTCTTCATCGTTTATGTTTTGCCAAAATGGGGAGGCGTTTTCTCTTTTCTTTTGTTGTCTTTCTTTTTTCTTTCTTGCGGAGTATTAAGTCAAATTCAATATTTTTTTTTCATGTGTCCTTTGTTTTGCCACAACAAAACTCTTCTTCGGAAACAGTTGACAGTCTCGCCAAGAGAAGACCGAATATCTTGGCAAAACTGTCCATTGTTACGGTTGTGTGGAGATTTTGCCACGGCTTTCTTTGCGAGCAGTTTCTGATGGGTACAGCAGGATGGAGGGAATCTAGAATGTGTCAAAAACGTGTAGTGGTTTCTTGGCAATCTGGAGCAAAAGTGTCCAAGATAAATTAAATGGGGGTTGGGTTTTGCTTGGGCAACTCATGTTCGTTTTTGGAGTACTGGTCTTTTTTTTTTTTTTTAATAGATTTAGTTCCAGGCTATCGGACTGCGGGTACTGCACTAGCCGTCGTCTGGGAAATTTGCAAATACTCCTCCAGTAGTGCTCTTCTATTGTTCGACATTGTACGCTTCATCACGAATAGAAAAAAACAAGCAATGATCCCAAAACACTGTTTGGTCTCGACAAGAGATAAATTAAGTCCGCATATTCCCATCCGTCCCTTCTCAGTCTGAAAAACATGGCTGTGTCTTTTCGGGAGAGCGGAGATGCGGAAAAGCATCAACCCATTCAGATTCGCGTTCGCGAAAGAGTTCAGACTTTTGAGTACGCAACAGAGACAAAGAGGAAAACGACAAGTTGGTGTGTGGGTGGTATGTATGTGTCTGTCTACCAGCAATACTCCCTGCCTGGCTTTTTTTAGCACGGATTGTTCGGATGAACAAGAAAGATACTCTAGTACCTACGCAGAGACCGAGCGTGTGGTGAATGAGTTGGGAAAAGGCTCGGGATTGTCGTTGTTGCGTTTCGCTTGAAAGGGGGACGCGACGCAACATAAGCCTGTCAACGCAAAAGATGAGCAGGATTATTCCCACATTCCACAGTGTTGGCTATGTAGCTGGTAGGTAGACAGTCCACTACGAAATACCCTACTTGCTACTTCGTAAAAGTTGGGGGGAAAGAAGAGGGGGACAATCACCCGAAGTCCTTTTGGGTTCTAGCCCTAAATGTCAAAGCAATAGATTGGATTAAAGACGCGCATGCGCATAACTAGGAAAAGTCAGAGGCATGTTTAATAATACCTGATAATGTCATGTACCTTTAGACTACCTAGCAATAATGCTAGGGGCAATAATGCTAGAGCCAAAAGACCGCCTGAGCTGGTGTGTCTGTCCAGTCAAAAGAAGAAGCGATCTGCAGGATCTAGATTTCTGTTCTGCGGTCTATGGAGAAGGCTACATAGAGTAGAACCGAGAGCGAGCTTTGGGCGAATATCGCTCGGCACATTTTGCTGATCGCCTTCACACGTACTGTACGCGATTATGTTTACACGGGATTGCGTGGGGGTGCCAAGGGGGAGGGTTGTAAATAGAAACTTTAACTAGGAAAATGCGACGTTTTGTACAGTTATACCGTATACACCATGTTTTATAGGCAGGCCTCCCAAAAGATGGCAGTTTCGTCTGATATCGTCCCCTTTGGCTCTTTGTTGCAACTACCGACGTTTCGAAACCTGTATCAACCAACCACTTCTACCGACGGGTTTCGGTAAGGTGTTGGGGTATACGGGAAAGGTCAAATTCCTCCACAACCCGTCGAACTGTAGGGATGGTTGATAATTAGCAGAAAAAAAATGTTTCGGTTCTCTACAGTGGGGAAGAATAAGTGCTTAAGGTGAGTAATAATTTTTGTTAAGGAAGTCTGACAGGTAATAAACAAACTCCCGCCTACTTGAGCTTTGGGGTTTGCAATTTGCTGCTTCATCCCGACCGGCCCGATGCAATGAGGTGGTATGAGGCAGGGACAAAGAGTATATAGTTTGTTTGATGGGTTTCTTTCCTTTTTGTGATGTGTGGGGGCAAGATTGTAATGTTTTGCCGCAGTTCCCTTTTGTTCATTTAGAAAAGCAGTATCTACCGAACTTATTTTCGCCCCCTCGAAAATAAGGGACTCGCAAGATCTCCAAGAAAGAAAACTATAAGCCGCCGCCGCATCGCCGAGTGGACGCCGAGTGCCCTGTGGCGCAGCGTATGTCCTTGCTCTTAAAGTGGAGTTGTTTGTTTTGAGCATTTTACGACTGGCGTAGGGGTGTTGATGCAAAAGAAATAGAGCATGTTCTGTTTACATGTTGGATGTATTTTAAGGCTCGTAATTTTTCTGCTTTTGTGTACTGTATTTTCTTAACTCGCTGCACAAGTGGTCTGGTGCAGAGCTGGTCGCTTCCGAAAAGTAAGACCTAAGAATTTGGCAGAAAACGGTTCGGATGGTGATGGGGCCAAGTATAAGTTGCTCTGAAATATTCACAAAGGTACCAAGGTGATTGGATGTCGATTTGACAAGATAAAAAAATGGGCTCGTGTAAGAAACTATTGGACAGCTCTGCCTCAACGCATGTAGGCATAACATACATATTACTACCGTACTGTACATTGAAATTATGGAGTACGCTGTTTGTGTGGGAGGGGCGGGTATCCAATCGATCTCGTAAATGTGACAGATGCGGACGTTTTTTCTTTCCCCTATTGGTTTTCCCAAGTCTTGGGTGTGCCGGTAGTCGAAGAGTGGGCTCGGCTGATGCATACCGACGGTCTGGATCACCGTGCTTGATGCACAGGGCAGATCTCCTCCTTTTTGATGACTGCTTACAACATTGACCTTCTGTTTTTGAGTTGAACAAGCAAGGACTGGGAAAAATGTATTATCGCAAAAGAAAAGAAGAAGAAAAGGGGCGGGAAAACAAATTGCAGCCAAAACACCAAAGCAGACCGCAAAGACACGCTTGAGGTCTCTGTCCATTTCCCCAGGTTTCTCGACACGCTGCAAGCTCAGCAAATACCCGATCGATCGATCCACTTCCTGATCTCTTGCAGTCCTGCTATGGTCCAAATGTAACCCTACCAGCCTCCCCCAGATTGATATTCACAAAAAAGATATCCAACGTACAAAGTTAGATAGTCAAGGTGCCTACCTTAACGTAAACGATACGACCCGTGTAAATCAAGGCTGGATGTGATTAAGTCGTGGCTCAAGGCTGGATAGAATAGGCGGCAATAAACAAAATTACGACGCAAATAAAAAAGTGGCCCGGACCGGCTGGGCTCCGCGACCCTTTCCATTGGCCCCACTTCAGTTCATGTCTCTCCTGTTCGGGTCACAGACACACGCCCCAAGGTAAGGTACCTAAGACCAACCTAGCACTTACAACGTTGATAGGACCTGCTTACCCTTTGAGCCATCGTCTCCGACTAGCCCTAACTCTCTTTGTCCCGTATTGACTGGGTCTTACTATACGTGTGTCGTTTCTTTTTTACGGACGCAACACTCATGTAAGCCCAAAAAAAAACTCTACTTCTCTCACACCATGACGGTTGAGGCTTGACTTGTCGTGCTTTTTTCTGGCGTGTCTTTGGTTTTTTTAGGGGTTCAAGGGGAAACAAATGAAAAAGCACCTCTAGTCTTTTTCTTACGCTCGTTCTCTCGCTCTGTCAGGCTAATTCTGGCGTAATGGCGCTAACACAACGGGGTGGTCTTCCTTTTCCCCAACTGCCCGCGGCCCCGTGCCCCAAATTTCACCAGCCTGCTAAGCAAGGCAAATGATTCTAGCTTGGGCTGCTCACGTTTCTATTTTCAAATTTGGTGTCTTCGTAATCGCAAACGCCAGCTTCCATCGTCTCCTGTTACACGGGCGTGCCATATTGCATAGCTCAAAAGCACAGACTCTTTTTTTAATGTGTTCTTTAGTTTCTTCGGTCATACAACCTGCAGTCCCTTGATAAAGCAATTCGTTAGATCTGCTGCCTGAACAGGCTGATCCTTGGCTGAGCAATCTGGTAAGAAGAAAAGAAAAGGGATAAGGGATAAGGGTGGAGTTTCTAGAAGCCCAAAGTCCTATGCAACCCACTAACTCTACCTAGGTGAGGCACCCACCGAGTACGGTGTAGTGGGAAATTTTGGTCAAAAGCAACGAGCAACTGGATTCCGGCAATCACCGGCACTTTGGAAAAAGCAAATCTGATGCTGGCAACAATGGTCTCGTGACTGAATTAGTGCGCATTGTGGTTGTAGAAGAAGCAGAGAATTATGGAGGGCACTGGCCAAAAGACTTGGATGTCTCGGGATCACTCGCAATGGCGGATGAAATCCAGTGGTGATGCATTGCATGCATACCCAACCTACCGGGGGGATCTTATTTTGTGTGGGGATTTGAAAGCTCGTTGTCAGTTTGTCTTGTCTGGCTTGCCTGGTTTATCCGTACAGGTTGTTGCAGCTGCATTGGATTGGATACCAGCCAACAGTGGATGTGGTCCGGGCAAGGACTCAAACACCCAACCGGCTTAGTACGGCAAATGCTACAATCCACTTTTCTTTGGGCGATTACAAGGATCAAAAAGTTACCAGAAACGGGACATGGGGGAGCTAATGCACGTTCCAGGAACGTCACTTCCCCTAGCTTTGCCGGACAATTAATGCTCTCAGCAACAGCAGCTAACCCAGCAGCGGCAGCGGCAGCAAGCAGCAGCACCACAAAAAAAGAAAGGGAAAAAAACCCCCCAGTACGTACCTGCCGTAAACTTGCCGTACATGCTCCATCGCATCGCTCGGGGCATCTTTCAATTTGCCCCAATCAATGCTTGTGCTCCCAAGCCTGACCGGTCTCCCACCCGCCTTTCTTTGGGCTGGACTCGGCTGACTGGGCATGGTGGTCCTCCCTTGCCCAGGATAACTGTACATGTACCTACCTTACCTATGCATGCCTAGGCCCTCATTGAAAGCTTAAGGTGGTCGATCCCGGTTCGTCGGTTGGTGCTTTGACACAGGTCAAGGGGGGGAAAAAGGGCAAAAAAGAAAAGAACACGGCCAACGTCAATCCATTCCACTCCTCAAACACTTGGACGAAGGGACTTGACGGGAACTGGCAAGTAGCAAGCAAGCCGCAATAGGCCGCTTCGATCGATCCCGCCACAGCCCGTGATCTGATGCTTCCCTGTTCCTTACTTTGCTCTGCCTTTCCCCATAGTTCAAATACCCTCGTCCTCGCCCACCCACCCACACATCCAATACACACTTTTGTTCTGGCCCCGACACTTTCAACTTTCCTCATGTCTACCGGACTTACCCAACCAACTACAAAACTAAACTAAAGATTACATCTCAAGGGTCTGGTTCGCGTTGCCGAGGACAAGTCCCAAGTCTCCTTCCCACCATCCCTGGAGATCAGCCAAAGCTTGTCACTGCTTGAAAACAAAAACACCACGCAATCACCACTTCGGTCGCGGATATTGTTCTCGAAAACCACCTCTCTCAACCCAACACAAAGACCTTTTCTAGTCTCCTAAAAGCAGTTTTCTTCAACAACAACCCACGCCCGACAAAAACCGCACAACAAACAAAATGGCTTGCTACTGCGCAAACTTCTACGTATGTCATCCTCTCTTCCATCCCTACCTTGAACCAAGACCTCGGTGACGTGAAGGATTAGCGCTAACATTCCTTCGCCAACTAATAGGGCAGCATTAACTGCCACAACCAGGTGACCCGCTTCGGCGATAGGTGCAAGCTTTGCATTGTAAGTTCACTTCTTGGTCACCTTTCAGGATCACAAACCGGAAACTAATCGCCAACTCATCCTAGGCCCTCAAGTCCGGTGCTTCGATGTCTTCGGGTCTTCTCTCCAGCGACTCGGAATCGTGGTCTCAGCCCGTCTCCTCCAGCAGCAGACACCCCAAGCGTCAGGACTCGTATGGAAGCAGCGGCAATAGCAGTGGCAGCAGCAGGCCAACGAGGGGCGACACTCGCTACAGCAGGAAACAGTGACTCCCAAGCTTCGCCAAGAAGTTGATATGCGGACAAGATGGATGATGCAGCACTATCGCTGCCATCAACCAAGTACCGAAATCACCAAAGAAAACCTGCAGACAGAAAATGACACATCAACGGCACGAAACGACCACACCTAAACCCGACAAGGTGGTGCCGGGTCGGCTATCCTGCTTGACTCGTCCTTCGCGGCAAGCGGTCGCGGGACGATGCTCTTTACCTCACTACCAACTAAACTCTACCACCTCACAACAGACAACTCAGCTGAATACAGCAAAAAAACCTTGTCCTCTCCCTCGAGGCTCTAGTCATTCGGATGCAGATTCGTGTTTCTCTCTTCCAACTCTCTCTTCTCTGTGGCACCACCGACCACCTGGTGGCGGGCTCCACGAATTTTACGACTTATTCACTTTTAAACCCAAAAAAATCCAGGCCATCTTTTACTATCCGTCTCACATGAACGGCAGGGCTGTAAGGGGCGTTTTGATGTCATTGGTCACTTTTTTCTTGCAGGCTTGCATTTACTTGTGGAAGGGATGAGTGCCACCAGTTTTCGTATGGGCTTGGCTGATTTTATGTCTGGATGGGGGAAAACGAAATCCAACGACACCCCCAAATTGATTGACAGTCAAAAGCAGGACCAGATTGTTGTTGTTGTTTTTTTCCCTCAGCTTTTCTCAGTTTTCCTGTTTCTTTTTCAACGCTAGAGGAACCAAACACCGGGTTCTCTTCTGTACAATTGTCTTGGCACCCGTGGTGTGTCAACACCTGCCTGTAAATTATAGATCAAAAACAAAGAGACGACGCGAATGATCGACGAAACTTGTCCACCCTCGAGATGCAAAGTGACAATTTAGATACCCTTACTTGATTGGATGATTTATCGCAAAAGGCTCAGTCGTTGCGGGGGATCGACCAGCAAGGGACACTTGTGCTCAGCTTTAGCATTAATGGCAGCCGAG
This sequence comes from Pyricularia oryzae 70-15, assembly GCF_000002495.2. Lineage (NCBI taxonomy): Eukaryota > Fungi > Ascomycota > Sordariomycetes > Magnaporthales > Pyriculariaceae > Pyricularia > Pyricularia oryzae. The sequence goes on from NC_017854.1 coordinate 429,880, forward strand.
CTTGGGACATTTTGAGCCCAAAGCAACGTAGCCACGCAAGCAAAAGGACCCATTTTGGGGGGCGAGACTACAATCAAAGTTGTCCCAGAACAAGACACAAGCTTTCATGATGGGATGAACGGGAATACTAATCCTAATCTCTCTGTTTTTTTCTTCCCCCAGCATTAGTACCCCCCCCCCCCCCCCCGCTTTCTCAACGAAACTTTTTTTTTCTTTGTTATCTCCGGTTTCCCTTCCCCCCTTATTTCCTTTTGACATTTACTTACGAAGATGGGGTGGGATGGAATGAGCGATCTCGCGCAGGCTAGATGGTTTCGACAATAGCAGATTTGTATTTGTCAGAGATATAGATGAAATAAAACAGCAAAGAAGACAAAGGGCAAATGTGAGTGTAGTATGAGCCGGGTGTAAGATGACCGGTCTGCAAGTCTTTTGCGGGGTGGGTTGATGCTGTTCTGCTGTACCACCTACATCTTACTGTGCTGCTTGTACAGGAGGTATACTTGGGGTACTTGATAGGCCTGGGTATTATTGTCTCTTGCTTCTTCTTTGGTACCCGATCATACCTAGTATGTGATACGAACCAGCCAATGAAATTATTCACTGTGAATTCGCTTCCAGAGATGGCTAGGCTGCTTACTTGAGGCACCGTACCTAGGTACGTATCTTACCTACCTTACCTACCTATCAATAGCGAACAGGGGCTGAAATGCATACCATCAAAATACGATCCGACGGACTAAGAGAAAAAGAAAAAAGCCCCGACGGGCTCTGCGGAAGAAAAGCAAGCCACGGTTTATAGAGCCGAGAAGAAAAGGTAGCAAGAAAGCAAATAAAGAGGGGGAAAAAGCAAAAAAAGAAAGTCTTGACAAAAAGTCCCGAACGCTGAACGGCCGGCCGCCTTGCATATCGAAAAAAAGGCCACGCGTGCCAAGACTTTCTTGTTTTCCACCGGGCTTTCTTACTATTCTACTGATTGGGCTATCTCGTTTTGGCAACTCATTCGGGGGGTGTTTGTTGCCGTGCGTTTTGTGATGCAAGTTACAAAATGACATGTGTGTGTATGTATCGCGCTAGGCTTAGGTTGGGTTCTTTGCCCGTTGTGGTTACACGGCGCTAGCTTTATCAGCAGCCTTTTTGAGGGAAGAACAAGAGGGTGGTGTGAGCGATGATGTGTTTTCAGTCGGTCGGCTCGGCTTTTTGCTTCCCTTTTCTTTCCTTTTTCGTTCTTTCTTATGAAATTACACCATTACCCCCGAGCCTCCCCCAACAAAAAGGCTGGGTTTTGGATTTGGCTAAAAAATACTATGGTGGGAGAGATAAGACTATTTTTTTTTTTGAGATAAAAAAAGAGAGAGAAATAGCTTAAAGTTACCGCCACCACCACCCTCGGAAGCATGGGCCATATGTTTGGGGGATTGTTAGGCTTTTTCTGTTCTCATCCCGCGGGGGAATGTTATAGATAGATATTGGCGTCGCTGGAATTTGGAGGGGCGAGGGGGCTTACCATGGATGAATCATAGCCTTGCTGATACACCGGTAGAGTTGAGAGACAAAAAGTGCCGGGAGAAAAAGAGAGAAAAAAAAAACAAAAAAAACAACGACTACTACGAAGCACTACTACCGGTAAGTGGTGGCCAGTTATGGGAGGGAAAGAGACATGAAAGTCAAAACCTACAGTATACGTGGTAAAACGATAAGAGAATTCCCCGGACCTAAAAGAGTAAAAGATCAGACTCGGTGTAGATGGGAGCTTATTGTGTGCCCGCCGAGAATACTACCGCCAGAGAGAAAAAAAGAAAATGACGGGACGAACACCCCCATTCGCGGTCCTCTGCCCGGGCCGGTCCGACCTGTGGTTGGAGGGAGTTTTCGTCCGGTCGCCACGCTCTGCCATGTGAAGTACTTGAGGCTTTTGTGTGACGGGTTCGAAAATCTGAGCTGTTCCTTTTTTTTTCTCCCCATCTTCCTCTTTATTTTTGGCTTTCCGAGCGGTAGAATACATATCTGCCTAGGTAGGTAGCTACATAGCCCAAAGTAACAGTACAAAAAGAGACGTTGACCGAGATTTCCTTCTAGGGAAATGGTTACACCAGATTGGCCACGCGACCACACCCCAAGCGGGTCTACCCTGACCAACGGGGTAGCGGCTCAATGCTGTGCCTCTTTTTAACTTTGCTATCCTGTCTGTCGTCTGTCTTGTCTTGTCAATCTTTTATGGTTACCACAATGGGAAATAAAACTTGGGATGCCAGACTCGCCCAGATCCGTCTCTGGGCCTTTTTTTTCAGACAAGCCCGAGTGGTGGGTGCTGTTTGCGGTGTGCCACACGTATCTGTACGACATTCAAGGCTTCTGTCGCAGCTTTTTGAAGAGCAAAAAAACAGTTGTCTGTACTATATGTGTGTAAATGTGTTGTGTGTGTGCGTGTGCGTGTGTGTGTAACCGTCCCGCCGGTCGGCCCGACCGACTTCCATCAGCCCTGAAACCTTGGCAGCCCTGTCATCTGTCGTTCTACTTCTGGAAGGTCTTGACAAGGGACAAGAAAAGAAACAAAAGAAAATAAAACAAGGAAACGGTAGCCGGTGGCTTGCGGCAAGGTGCAGCCACGGAGGGCTTGTACGAGGGGACGAGAGAGAAATGGGGGGCGTTGTCTTTTTTTGTTTGTCACTCCAGCCTCACACTACAACGTCATTTTTTTATTTTTTATTTTATTTTTTTGTTGCGTGGTAGAGCTTGATTGGGGGTTTGGGGCTGAGATTCAAGAGTTTGGCACGGGGCTGAGCTACTGTCCGACTGGAGCAAGTCATTCTTTGCTAGCTTCTCCCGTTAATATTAACCGAGGAGGCTTTTATGCTTTTATTTTTACCCTGTTGGGCTATTTCTTGGAACCAATATCATTCATGGCTGTTTCTTCTTTTGTGGTTGTACACGAGCTCAGGTGAACAGTTTTTGAGGCGACGCCGCGAACACGATTACCAGCTGTTGTGAGATTTTGCATGTCGTCATCGTCCTACCGCCATTTGTTATTTTTTGGTCGACCGTCTTACTGGCCTCAGCTTGTTCGCTTTGACTTCCAGTGGTTGGCAAGCGAAAGGGATGCCGCTTTTAGTGTAAAAAAAAACAAAAAAGACGCATGGCTTTTGTTTGATGGAGGTTTTGCCAAGTCGAAAAGGGCTTTTGATGTACCCAACGGACGAACGAAAAAAAGAGCGCTATCGTCTGCTTTCCCGATCGATCGACCATAGTACAATGCACCATGTTCAGCTGTGATGCAACCAGCAGCCTTGGCAGGAAGCTTGATGACAAAGAACGTCAGGGCGAGTGTTGACGGAGACTGTCCGTTTCGAGGAAGAGAGAATCACATACAGACGACGTAACGAAAACGTTCAAAGTTCGCAAACAGAGACTGAAGGAGATGCGCAGATTACAGTATGAAATGTAACACATGATCGGATCTTGCCAAATTCAAGGAGGAACAAGTCTGTGCTTCTGTGTCTGTAGACCAAACCCATGGCGCTAATGTTGCCAACATTCACATCACCAAAGGAGGAGCATCGAGATTATCTGAAGTATTTGTTCTATTGAAAATCAGAGGGAGCTCAAGTCCCTGAAACATCTCTGTACAAGTCCACTTTCCAGGCTCCATGACCAAGAACTTCTTTTTTTTCTTCTCTCCCTGATGAGAGTCCCAGTCTCTCCAATTAATAATTGCTTGGGAAATATTAAGGGAGGGAGAGTGGCATACACGCTGTGTAAAAAAAAAACCAAAAGGAAATAAAAATGAAAACAAAAAATGTACAATGATTATAAGCACCAGATGCCAGATATGCCGCCCAATTCGTAAGGATCGTCAAGAATGAAAATGTGGGTTATTTTGTATATGAAGATACAAAATACAAGTATTACAATGGGAAAGCAAACCTAGTGTTTGGAAACCCGAAAGATGATGTGCCCGAAAAACCTTTTTTCTCCATCGTTCAGTCCGTCTTGGCACATGCTGAGTTTATAGCAAAATTGCTATTTACAGAGCAGCAACGACAGCCATGGCGGCAAGGGCCAGGCTGGCGTAGACGCGCTCACCAGCGGCCTTGACGGGGATGGTGCCCGTGGTGGAGGGGCGGGGAGGAACGCCAGTGCCGGCAGGGACACCGGGAACGTTGCCACCAGTGGGGCTGGCACCGCTGCCGGGAGCAGTGCCGGTGACGATGGGGATGGCGGTGGTGACGGGGACCAGGCCAATGTCACCACCGTTGTCGGAACCACCGGCAGGGCCGGTAGCACCAGGAGCGGGAGGAGCAGTGGTGAAGCCGAGCTTGGGCACGACGATGGTGGTGCTGATGGTCACGGTCGAGCTGGAGCTGGGGATGGGGTTGCCGGCATCGTCGGTGCAGGGGACGACGGTGGTCTTGTCAACGCTGATGGTGGTGATGGCAGCAGGGTTGGTGGCGATCGGGGTGGGAGGGGCCGTCACGGTGATGTACGAGGTGATGGTCGGGCCAGTGATAATGGCAGGGTTCTGGGGAATGTGGGGAGCGCAGATACCCTGGAAGTAGATGACGGCCTCAGAGATGACTGAGTCGGACTCGCCGTGGGCGTAGAAGCACTGGAAGACGTTCTCGACAAAGGCGGTGTCGGGGCAGTAGCAGTTGCTGTCGGTGTTGTCCTTGCAGCCCAGCTGGAAGATCCAGGTGTTCAAGCACTTGGGAACGACGTCAGGGCACGGCAGGGTGACGACGGGGCCAGGAGCAGTGACGGTGGTGCCGGGAACGTTGACGGTAGTACCGGGGACGTTGACGGTGGTGCCAGGAGCGCCAGGGGTCGTGCCAGGAGCGCCAGGAGTCGTGGCGGGCGCACCAGGGGTAGTGACGGGCGAGCCGGGCAGGCCGGGAGTGGTGACCGGGGGCAGGACGGTCGTCTTGGTCTCGGTGATCTGGGTGACAGTGGTCGAGACGGGGACCGACACGGTGATGACAGCAGTGGTGGAGCGGCCAGGGCAGTCCTTGACGTCCTCAGCGCACGAGAAGACAGTCGAGACCTTGGTGGTGAAGACGGTCGAAGTGCTGGGGATGATGGTGATCATGGTAGAAGTGATCGAAGTGGTAGCAGCAGGAGGCTGGCTAACGGTGTCCTTGGGGGGCTGGCTGGCGGAAGCAGTTCCCTGAGGAGGCACGCTGTTGGAAGCAGTTCCCTGGGGAGGAGGCACGCTGTTGGAAGCAGTTCCCTGGGGAGGAGGCACGCTGTTGGAAGCAGTTCCCTGGGGAGGAGGCACGCTGGCCGAGCCAGTGCCCTTGGGCGGCTGGCTGGTGGTATCCTTGGGAGGCTGGCTGGTGGTATCCTTGGGAGGCTTGCTGCTGGTGTCCTTGGGGGGCTGGCTAGTAGTGTCCTTGGGAGGCAGCGAGCTGGCGCTGGTGATCTGAGGAGGCTGGCTGGTGGTGGTGACCTTGGGAGGCAGGCTCGAGGTCTCCTTGGGGGGTTGGCTGGTCTCCTTGGGAGGCTTGGAGCTCTCGGTGGTAGCCTTGGGGGGCTGGCTGGTGGTAGTGACCTTGGGAGGCTGGCTCGAGGTCTTGACGGAAGAAGTGGGCTTAGGAGGACGGGTGGAGCAGTCGAAGCTGACGCTGGTGACAGTGATACCACAGTCCTTCTTGGGCTTGTTGGGCTGGGGAGGGTAAACAATGGTAACACCCTTGGCACCACCGCACTGGGTGTTCTTGATCGTGGAACCGCTCTTCTTGCAAGGAGAACGTTGACGGCAAGTAGATCCGTCAGGCATGCCGTAGTGGAACTCAAGGTCACAGTCGAACTCGGTCGACATGTGGAAGGTGTCCAGAGAGAACTTGTCCTTGGAGTCGAAGCTGGGGCAGTCACCCTTGTTGCTCGAGGCACGACCGTCGATCACCTTGCCCGAGGTACGGCGGTCGAAGTGGCCACGGCGGGTGAAGGACTTGTCCTCCTTGCACTCCCAGCCCTTGAAGTTGAAGTCGTCATAGCTGCTGAACTTGCCCGGGTTGAGGTCACTCCAGTTGAACCCACCAGCCTGCTTGGGCTTGCACTGGTTGTCAGTGTTGGAGGGGCACTCGAAGGGGTTGGCGCCCTTGAAGGTAGCCGTGGCCCCGGCGACCAGGGATAGGAAGGTGAATGTCTTCATTGCGACTTTCTGCAGATGTTTTGGTTGATATATATCAGATAATAGATGAAATGGAGATAGTGTTCTCAGCGAGAGTCTGCTAGTGTATAGCTAAAAAGGTTTGTTGTTGAAAAGACAAGTATTATCCTGTAGATACTTGTTTGGGTGAATATAAGAAGCGAATGTATCCAACTCGAATTAACGAATGATCGAGGGAATGCAAAGTAATGCAAAGAAAGGAGATATACTAGGAACGAAAGCTAGTAGAAGGCTGCACGAAGCATGAGGAAAAAGAGAGTACGAGCAACTGGATGGGAGACGCCGCGGTCGAGACTATATACGAAGCGAGCCACACAGAGAGCAAGCGGCCCCGGGGAGTGATGTGATGGATTCTGGTCCAGTCTACGGGGAACGATGCTTGTCCCGCCGATATCTCAGGACAAGGAAATCCACACATCCACAAAGGGGCGTGGCGTAGTGGACCAGGCCATGTTCGCTGCCCTGCTCAAAGAACAAAGCGGATGTGGATTCGCCATCCAGGGGTTTTTCTTTGAGCGAGAAGCCCATGTCCTACCAAATAACCGCACCCTGGACGGCGAACCTCATTTTTTCCAATTACCCTTGTTGCAATTTGGGTGTCCAAGGTGGTATTGCTGTGGACATATTGGACCGGCAAGGGGTCAGTGCTTTTGGGGGATCAGCAAAGCAACGCCAGACAGTGGTCCAGAGACAGCACTAACCTACATGCAGTAACCTATTCCTGTAGCCGCCAAGCACCCGTCAGCGCGCGCCAAATCGGTTTCTTTTTTGTTTGCGGGCGGGCGGCTCTGCATCTTCTCTGCCGTCCTGTTGTTTCACAAAGCCACCACAACAGTTGAGTCGCAGCGACGTTTGTGATTGCCGTTACGACGCCTCCTCCCTCTTTCCCCCCTCCAAATAAAACTCGGCCGATTAAGCCCTGATGGTGTTGTGATCTGGACCTGGCCGCACGCGAATACTACCAGACCGGATCCGATGTCAGGATTGAATTGTCCATCACGGGTGGAACCTGACAAGGTAACAAACAACAAGAGAAGGGTTCCCGGGGGTCCAAGTCCTATCGAATGCGACTGCAAATTCTGGCAAGTCGGCAAGGGCAAGGGACAACCAGTGGATCCCGTCGACGGCGGACCGCTCGCATGAGCGCTGGTCAGCAGGGATGCTAATTGTAGCGAATGGGCTACCGCCGGCCTCTCCACTGATTGCTTTGCTTCTAGCTGGCGGTGCTTGCCTACAATAGCAAAGTTTCTATTCCAAGGATCCTCATCGGTAGATGCTAATGCCCAATTGGAGCTGGTTGACCGAGAAAAGTCTCCGCCCCCTACCGCCTACCGAAAAGGAGGGAGCTTTTTGTGCTTTTGTGCATTCTTATGTAAGTTGGTGCTGTACCGTACGATAGTAATTCCCCAAAGCGTCAATATTCGCAAAAAAATCCTCCGGGATCATCATTTACTACCGAAGGAGCGAGATTTACGATGATTGGACCGAGATTTGTATTCCCAGCACGCAGGGGAACAGCGAAATTCGAAAAGATAATATTGATCATGGTTGATTTTGACTTCATTTTAACTTGACTCTTGTCTTTTCACCTTTTGCAACACCGGGTGCTACCTGTCAAGGCTTTTCCAACCGTTGATCCCCGCATGCTCGTGCCCAAGCTGCAAAATTGACAGCCTGTAGGAGGGATTGGCATGGACGGAAGATTCTGTCAAGTTTTGGCGGGGCTTCACTGGCTCGACTGGCCATTTTTTTCCCTCCCGCTAAATCCTGTCTAGCCCACCAGATTTTCCGCAGCTGGGTGGTTCACGTCACCTGTTGATTGAATTTGTGGGCCTTGGCGTTCAAAAGGCTTGAAACGGGCAGGCAAACAAGATTGCAAAACTCTGCAACAAGCAAAAAACATCTTCATGGATGGTGTTTCTATCGTCGCATTGCTTTTCAAACAAACATCACACCCATCACGAGGTTTTTGCCCCTGGGTCCGTGCCCCCAGGTGCCAAAGGTTGTCTTTGTCAACGACGAACCTGAAACAAGGGGAAATCGTTACAACGGTGGTGGGCTGTGGTTTTTTTCCTCTGTGTGACTGCGCTGCCGTTTGTGTGCCTGTGGTGTGATTCTCAACTAGCGCTGGCTGTCCTGTAACTGGGGACCCATAGGCTCAGCCTCCTGGTACAAGCCCCACCTACCACCTAATGCAGGTACGGGCGAGCACAGAGCTTGTCCAAGTTCGGATGGTAATCTTGGCAAGTCAGTTGTTGGAAAATCCGGATCAACTCCGGGTTGAAAAGAATGGATGCGAGATCGATTGAGAATGACGATTGATCACATACCCCAACAGGAGAATTTTGCTTCGTATCGTGAGACAAGGGCATGTTTTTCTGGGAGCATCTGGACCTCTCGGAGAACAAAATCAAGGTTGTTTCTTGGAAATGGCAAAGATCAACAAGGAAACTCGCTGACAACGGTTTGAGCTGCACACCCGCACTTAGCTTTTTTTTTTACGACTCGTTCGCGTGTTGTTGCTTAAACGCAGCATGAGCCGCCAGTCAACCATGTCCAATGAATTCCCCGTAGTCGAGATTCCTGGGATCGGCTGGGCGGCAACGAGGGGGGAGTATTCTCGGCATTGCATTCGCCGATAATTATTGCATACACGGTTGCGTGCTCAAGAAAACACAACCAATATAATATCGCTAGACTCCCAACTGCTTCGTAAGAACGGTACTCGGAGCATTAGATTTAGGATTACATCGGCATCGATAAAAATTGATTATTCCCGCTTGTCCCCTTGCTCTGTTTAATTTGGCTCCTTGTCCCAGTACGCATGCACCGTGAACGCTGTTGTCATGGTCACCCACGCAATTGACAGAGTCCTCCGCAGTAACCCGACCCACACCCGATCCGACTCTGCCGAAAGCGCTAGTTGGGCAGACCCTGGAGTAGCGTATCTGCAACGCGAGGTCTTTGATATCTGCAGAAAAACCTCATGGTAGGTTCTTGAGTCTTGGCCAGGTCTACATAGTACTCGGATTGCCATGTTGCCTTTTGCCCCTCCGCATTAGTCGTATCCCGGACCTCTACGTTGCACCCATAAAACCGTTCGCACCGAAGAAGACTCGACCAACGACTTCCACAACGGGAAGATCTGACCTCCCGCTGGGTCCTGTTAACAGGTCGACCCGTTTACTTTTTATGGCCCATCTACTACTTTGTAATATTAAAATCTGCAAACCAGTGACAAATTGCAATTCCTGTCGTCACGCCACCAACAAAACTCCTTTTTTGGGGTCTAGCGCCCTCGTGGATTACTGAAAAGCCTCGGCGGAGATGAAGTGAGCACGATTACTTCTTTTTAGGTAGTCCAGTCCTACCAAGAATCCCCCGCGGAGCCGAATGGGACGGAGGCCCAGGAATGTCTCCCGATGAACGAGAAGCTTAGCATGTGGTGATCACCGATAGCCGGTCTTGGGTTTAACGAAAAAGCACAGCCAAGTAGGATTACCCATCAATGCACATCACACCTGACTCTTTACCTACCTAGGTACGGTACTTGACTGCCTGCCGGCATTCCTACGTATCTGTTTGCCTGGGTACCTCTTTATCGGCTTCCTTGCCTAGCTACATAGGTAAGGTAGCTTGTCTACGTACTTGACTAGGAACCCAAGTTCTCGCTCAATACGAGCTCATCTCAAATGTAGGTGTCTATTTTGTACAACCTGAAGTCAAACTTAATAAAAAAACAGATAGCTAAATGTGACTTGGCCGCTGGACTGACTGACCCTCCGATCCTATTTTTACCTACCTACATCTACGGCGGCCCCCGCAGGCCACCTTGAATGGCCGACCTGGCTCACATATGCGCGTCGGTGGCGCCCGTCGACGGCTTCAGTGGGGCACGGAGCGAGGCGACGCCCTTTGGGCTGGGGCACACGAGACGCGGAAGAGAAACAAAGGTACCCTTCATCTACCGCCTTGTTGTGGTGTGGCTGACTTGCAGCCCGTACGTTTCGCATCTAGCTACTGCCTTGGTCTGGCAGTTTGCTTTCCTTGGATCATGAGCCCCTGGATAAGTAAGTGGCTGTGACAAAAATATACCTAGGTACCCTTTCGGTGGTGGGTGGGGAAAAATAGACCCTTATCACATGGGGAGGAGCTGATTGACTAAGCATAACGTCGTGAGCCCTCAGGTCCGTGCGCGGAACGGTCAGCCGAATGCGGACTAATCACAGTGTTAAAAATTATACGCTTATATACACATACAGTACTTGTATCATGTAGCATCGCAGACCTCAAAAAAACACATGAAAAATGGGCAAAAACTTTGGAGCAGCAGGGGATCGAACCCTGGGCATCTCGCAGGCACTAGATTGCCGTGGCAATGCAAAGCGAGCACTCTTCCACTGAGTTACAGCCCCTTCGTTTTGGTTGAAATGTATGCATAATTTTCACAATATGAGGGGATCGCAACCCCTACACCTGGACGACATGCTCAATTCAGCCACTTAAAGATGGGCACTACGTTATATTGGAAATAAGAATCAGAAAAATATCAATTCGGAGCAGGCAAACGTACAACTTCGGTGCGTTTAAGCCGAGTCCCAATTATAGGTACGAGGCTGTCTTCACGTGACCTAGCATGGGCCGCGCCTGATACCTTTTTGTGCGGAAGAACTCGCCCCAGCTCCATTCCTAGACGACTTTATGAGCGAGCACTCTCCGCTGAGTCACAGTCGCGTATTGGCGGTGGAAGGCTAAACCTACTGCCTTGGTTCTTGGAGACTTCTGGGAAACCGGTGATTATGTATCCTGATCGTAGAGTCAAATTGCATCTTCTTCGTGGCACTGCAACCAGGCGATGGACACAATGAAGATGAACTGGTCTTGAGTGTAACTGTGTAACTTACACTCAGTGAACCCAATAACCACCCGCCGGGTGGTGCGCCCGGCGCCGAAGCACCGCGTTTTCAGCCCAGCTCATCAGCTCGTTCATCCAATACCGAAAAATTAGGCTATTTGAACGGGCCCATTAATGGGTGTCCTGGCACTTTGGCGGCAGGAATTACCAACATGACATGTTTATCAACTTCATTCGCCCTCCCAGCACACGAATGAAAGCGCCCAACAAAAACGCAGCGAATGCAGTCCGTCTTGCGATCAACTGCAGCGCCGCGCATTTTTGTCGGTCAACTCGGTCCTGCAAAGAACCAAGTGTGTTACATAAAACGACTTGGAAAAAGGTTGTTATCACTCATCTATGCCATCAATCTTAATCCTCCTCGAACCCGTGCCTTTCGGCCAAGTTCTATTAACGGAAGGCACATTCTCTCCCAGTGCTTTTGCTGAAAGTATGGGACCCTTGTAAGGCCTTTCCATGGCCATGCCACGGTCATGCTCCTGTAGGTCCTTAAGAGTCGCGAGGGCCTGTCCCTTTGTATCTCTTGTCGCGTCTCTCGGGCTTGCCCATATCTGGATCTCCAGGTGTATCCCAGAGGCCCCTGATAGTGATTGGACCCATCCCTGTTGTCTTAGACTGACCGACAGGGACATCCCAGTTGAATGGTGGGCTCTCGAGAGAGCCTTCATCGCGTTGGAATCTCTGACGCCTGGCATTCGCGAGCAAGATCTGGCTCGCAGGCGTTCTCGTTCAGGACTTGGGCTGGTTCCTCGTCCAGGGGACGCTTCTGTTGACTGGAATGAACCATTTCTTCTTGAACTTGCCCTGGGGGTTGGTGGTTGGATCCTTCCGGGGGCAGAAAAGTACACTCCTTGCTCTTTTGCCACGTAGAATTGGGGGTCAGTCTTCCAGAAACGAGCTTCCTTCTCGAGCAGGCGGAAAGCGCACACATCACACTCGACCACGATATCTGGGCCTAGAGCTGCGTTGTCCAGCATAGGAGTCTTGCGTTGGGTCGTGGGCGCACCCTGGACCGTACCTACCAACTCAAAGCGTGCAGCATTCTCCTCTCGTTCCGCAGCGTTTCGCTGCATCCGTCTGTAACCCCGTGACGCCTGAATCCTCTCAAAAAGGGGGTTTGGGTCTCCTCGCCCCCTTGTGGCTTCAAGCTAGACTTGAGATTCTCTCCCTTTGAAGCTTTGGATCGCCTCAAGATACGATCAAGATACCTTTTGTCGGCGAGCAAAGGCATCTAGCTTCTGATGATACTCTGTCAGCTTGGCTCGCCTAGTTTGCATTGGGGAAATAAATCGCGTGGCAGAACAGGGTAGGATGACAGTACTTCCTGACCGGAGCCTCTCTAACTGTGCTCTCCAAGGATGGTTTGGATCTGGGTCAGGGAGCTCCAGATCGAAGATGCGATAGACCATACTAAAAACAATAAATATAAATCTCTAACAAGATAAGTTTGGAGCACATATTGTTGAGCTTTGCGTCCACCTTGGCAAGAGCTACCTCGAGAGATTGTGATGTTGTTTGTTGTATTGGAGTTTGAGCTTAAGTATGCAAATCAAAAGTGAGGAGCTTGATATCAACAGGCAGAAGATTTCGATAAAATTGACCACCTTCCTTGATAGAGATAGGTACCCACCCAGGTAGCCTGCGTGTCCCCAAGTCCGCGCCTTCCTTTTTGGGAGACATTCACTAGCCAGCCGGGCTCCTTAATCGGCCAAAGGGGTGCCGGATCGCCTGCCTGCTTGGTAAAGAAGGCCAACCAGATCCGGGTCTGATCCACATGAGCCACACCGTTCTTATTATTCTTTGGCTATTTCATATTGTCATCCCTTTTTTTTTTTTTTTTTTTTTTTTTTTTTTTTTTTTAAAAAAAAAGCGGGGTTTCTCACGAGATGACCAATATCGGTTCTGTGATGCAGACGGCGGCGCATAACTTGCTGTGTCAGGGACGTGTACGTGAAGCAGATTTAGCAGTGAAGGTGCTTGCCCTGGGTATATAACGAACGTAGAGATCTGGCGTGTATAGTCAAATACATCCCTTTATATGAGAGCTCTCCCATGCCAGTGGATTTTCATGATAGACTTCCCTTGCATTGTCCCTCATCGTGTAAGTTATCACGATATTTCCTACATTGCGTCGCCGACTGTTGACCTCGATCGACTGACTGATTGACCCTGCTTCTGCCTAGTAGCAACATACAGACAGTGAGTGAGTCGAGACATTCTGATGCTGGCTTTGGTATGGAACAAAAGACTGACAGAAGTTTATTCTCTCTAGTAGCCAAATATCAAAGTGAGTTTAGGCATCCGCGGCCTGCCATCGACTTGGATGAACTGACTGTTGATGGGTCTCATTCTGCATAGTATCGGAATATCACCTGTTAGTTCGGAGGCCCAGCTCGCGTCATTCCCACTAGAAGGTAGAACTTGACACTGACTTTAATTTTCTCCAACGCAGAAATATCAAAACCAGTGAGTGCAAAAGCATATGTCGAGGCGGTTTTGCAAGGCGCATTTATGACAAGATTTCATACTAACGCCGTGCTCTCTCCGCAAAATTGGAGCACCGATTACGCTGTAAGTTTAATGATGTTCTCCCCGAAATTATGAGCATGATGAACATAGTACTGACACAGCCTATCCTTGCCAGCTGATCCAGCCCTGTCAGTATGTTTGACTGATGACTGCTGGCGTTAACATCACCTGAGACAAGAGAAAAATGACTAAAAACATGGATAAATAGAAGAAGATGGAGGAGGAGAAGGAGAAGAAGGAGGGAAAAGGAGAAGAATGAGGAAGAGTCGGAGGGCTGGGAGAACGTCAGCTGGCCCGACGACAAGCCAGGCACTGGAAAAAAGCTAGGTCCGCCGTCGTGGAGGTCAACTAATTTTATCATTTCTTATTTTTTTTATTATGATAAATACAATGCGCTGATACCCACCGCTTCTTTATTCATCATCACCATGACACTGATATAGGATGGCTTATAGGATGAGTAGGATGACAAGTATGATATATGTTCGAAAAGGAGGTAGGTGGGCAGATGGGATATTGCAGTATTAGTTCCTATATCTGTATTTATGACCCAGACTGCATCCTCTTCAACCTCTCTTCAGCGGCACGCGCTCTCCTTTCTCTCTCGATCCTCATCTTCTGCTCCGGCGTCAACCCCCTCATCTCCTCCTCTCTACGATCCTGCGCTGTCTTGGGCACCGTGCCATCCAACAAGCCTCCGGCTTTCCTCGCACCACTGGCGCCGCCCTTCTTGGCCCCGGATGCCGCCTCCTCCCGCTTCAATCTCTCCTCCTCGGCCTTGCGCCTGTCCGCCTCCTTTTTGGCCTCTCTCTCCTCGCGCTGATCGGCCTCTGCGCGCGTCAGCGCAGCGGGCACCTTGGCACCATCCTCGCCCCACGTCCACTTGTCTTCTCCCAGCTCCGCCCGCGCCACCCGGAAGGCGTCTCTCGTCGCCCGGTCGCCCGCCAGCTCAAAGGCCGTGCGGCCCTGGCCGTTGTGTATCGTTGGGTTCGCGCCACCCCGGACCAGCAGGCCGTGTGCAACCGTTGCAGAGTTGAGCGAGGCGGCGAGATGAAGCGGGGTTGGTGCGTGGTGGTTCTGCTGTGTCTCGGGTGGGTGGAAGCGGAAGTCGGGAGTCAGGTTGTTGTTTTTGATGTAGGTCAGTAGTGAGGGGAGTTTGGATCGTCGGATAAGGGCCTGCATTTGTTGGGTGTGGAGCTGTGCCGTCTCCTCTTCCTCACTGAGCTTCTTGACAGGAGTCTGTTTGGGTCCCGGGGCCTGCTTCTGTTCCGGCTGCGGCGGTTGCTCAAACACAGGGAGGATCTCCCGGACCTTGAGCCTTGTGAGCTCGATAAAGGACCGCATGAGCTCGTTTTGCGTCGCCCTTTTTGTGCTGAACGGAAACCCCCTGAGCCTAGGGTCGTTGGCCCTCAACACCTGGCCCTCATACGGCCCGAACAAAGTCCTCCTGTTTGTCACGCCGGTTGCCCGTACAAACAGCAGATCGGCCGTGTCGAGTAGACCCTTCCAGTCTGAGAGTAAGTTCCTCACGTCCTCCACCAGGGCCTGCTCATTGTACCGTCTCAGCGACGAACCGGCCGAGTGCGCGGTGCCCTTGGCATTGTCGTTGGCCGATTGCGAACCACCCTGCTTGCGACGCGTCGTGTAACGGTGGAAAGTCTTGTGGGCAAGGACGGTCGCCTCGCGGTTCAGCGGGGCCGACGACTTGGACTTTTTGGGCGCGAGGGAGACCACCATGGCGGCAAAGTGGCCACCACCAATCATACACATGAAGATGTGTCGTCCAGTGTAGGTCGCTGCAGATGGGCCCATAGTGCCATCTTTGTTTGTGAGTGGTTTGGGCATGGATATTGGGTCGAGCTGGCGAGACTTGACCGCGTCTAGGATCTTGTCTTCTGTTGCCAGCTCCTCATTTGTGAATATTGCTCTGTAGATGCCATAGTAGTGGTTTTCCGGCAGCTGTGGAGAGGTGAACCATACTAAGGGTGGTGTGCCTGATCCGCGCGGGTTCTTTGAGGTTTCACGTTCTTCTTCAACACTCTTGTCTTTCCTGCTCTTGTCAACAATATTTGCCTGTTTCTTCAGGAGAGTCACGAGCGTCGAGTCACCCTTGGCCTGTTCATCTTCGTCCTCGCTAGAGTCGTCTTCTCCCGACAGACTCTCATCGAGGTCACCGATAAGCTTCTCGAACTCTGACTCAGAGACCGGCTTGAGCCCGCGTAGCTTCTGCTTCAGGTTATAGTGATGCCAGTCGGATTTGAGGTGGCTCCGTTGCTCCTCGAGGCCGTCAAAGGATAGACCACATAGTGAGCAAGCTTGGGATCCCACCAAGGTGGAGCTCGTTCCGGTACTTTCTGGTGTTTGAGGTCGCGATTCGCTCGGGATGGAAGTCTCGGTTTCTGGCTCGTCGGATGCGTCGGCGCCGGCCTTCAGGGCAAGTGAGCTGAGGACTTCTGGAGGCAGGTCGTAGACGTAGAGTGGGCGCCGCAAAAGGGCGTCTTCTTGTGGGGGCATTGTGAGAGTTGAGAGAAAATTAAATGACAGACGAATAAGCAGATATGACGCGCAATACTTCGGATATTAAAATGGCGAAAATACTGACTTCAAATTGCGCGAACCTCTATCATATTAAATCTGATCGCATCGACGTCCAGTCGCGCCCTTTTGAATCGGTTGGTTGGCGAGGGGCGATGACGATGTTGCCAAGTGGGGCAGTGCGTGCAGTGAGTACATGCTATGCACCAGTTCTGTTATCGATAATCTGGCGTGTGGGTTCTGCGGCAAGCCTGCAATCGGTGTGACTGTTTCATTGTCTTCATTGTTCATTCTGAATCATTTCATTTGATGGGTTTTGGTTAGGTGCACTGCCCCCCAAAAAAAAAACGTGACAAAAAAAAACGCCTTTGATACACTGCCTATCTATCTAGGTCCCTTACTTATCTATTCGAGCAAATAACAAAGAAAATCCCAAAGTCACCCATACACATGCAAAGTCGCTGTAGCTAACCATTCAACTGGCTAATCCGAGAGATCCGACCGCTCATAGATGCCCTCAAATCGCACCTTCTTTGGTGTCGTCGGTGTTGTCGGTCTCGGCTCATCTGTCTGGGTCGGGTATCTGGCTCCATGCTTCACCCTGTAGTAACGATATCTGGGTTCCGACTGCTGTCCGTTGAGATTCACCGGCGGCATTTGAGGCTTGGTTGACGACGTCGACCCCCTCTTGGTCCTAGAGGAGCGGTATTTGGACCCAGACTGCGCGTATCGTGCGTCCGTCTCCACCGGCTGCGCCTGTGCCTTCTCCCTGCGTCTCCGTTCCTTATCAAAGTAGTACTCCGGCTCGCCCCTCGACGGCCGCCAGTAGCTGTGGTAATACCCTCCCGACATCTCAGGCATCCAGGCGTGTGAAGTCGAAGACCTCCTCGAGGTACGGCTTGTCGCTGCGGCGGGGTGTATACACTGGTTGTCGACCCAGTGGTACTGTTGGTGGTGATACTCTCCGTACTGCGACCACGGTTCACTAATTCGGTCAGTAGATCGCCGGGGGTAACCATATTCATCGTCATGGTAAGCGTACTCCCTCGATGACCGCCTGGAGGCCCTGGCGCGGTCCTTGCAGTCGTCTTCGTGCCTCCGGTTGGAAAGCTGCAGCAGAGTCTCCATGTTAGCTATATCAATCGGATTCACACTAGGGACGGGAAACAAGACGCAAGGTGGCTTACATCGGCTTTGGATGTCGACTGTTTACCATACGCCCACGAGAAAGGCGCTTTCTTGGATCGAATGCTGTCGCCCACTCCAAACGACTTTTTGACAAACTTGCCGAGTCCTTCAGCCATCACCCCCAGCGGGTCACGGTGAAAGTCGGAGTGGTCACGACGCCGGTCATCCCGGTCTTTGTCTCGGCGGCGCCGGTTCGAATCTCTGTGTCTGTGATGCTCGTCACTATCGTACCCGTCAAGGTCGTCGTAGCTGTCACGTCCTCTCCAGTACGAAGAGGCACTTGAGTATATGTACCTTGACATTGATTGTTGTTGAGTTTGTTCTTGACCGTGGGTTGGTTTGAGTTTGCTGGTTGCTGGCTGCTTGTTGCTGGTTGCTGATCTGATCAGGCAAAGACGTGGGGGAAGGGTCTGGCATCTGTCTAGGACAAGCGTCCCTGAATTATACCCATCACCCCCGACAAAAACCCTTTCATCTCTGTCGACCTTTCCAAACGGTTCCGTCAATGAGGTGATCAGGAGGCGCAGCGGGAGCACGATTGTTCTTTGATGTGAGGCTGCGGTTTTCCATTGTGTCGCGAAGGCAACCCTTCTCGAGGCCCGTCTATTCAACTTTACATGTCTCTTTGCACCGCAGGGAAGCACAAGCCAAGAGGCGTCGTCAGACCCTGGAATCGTGCCATGACCGTGGAATAGAAAAATAAAACCTTGTTTGGGTCAAGGGGAGTCACAGAAGCAAAAAGGCATTCTTCTTTGTTTGCCAAGGTCCTGCATGGTGTCTAGCCTCGGTCCAACTGACCAGAGTTAGTCAAAAAGTCGAGGAATAGTGATATCATGAACCAAAAGAAGTGACTGAAGTGGTTCGCAAATCGGGCAAAATCAAGCTTGGACTGTTCATTCTCGCGGCAGGCTTTTCCTTCTATGGTATAATGGTCAAACGAACGTCTTTTTTTGTCAAGCATCAACAACTCAGAAACTAGCAACACGCGTCCTGTTCCGGATGATCTTTGTGGCTCTCGGCCAAACATCTCTAAGTACTCTTTAGGACAGGACAGAAGAGGACATCCCTTGCTTGACATGGGAACAAACCCACTAACGAAAATCCCAACGCTCGCAGAACAAAAGAACAATTCTTAATTTTCCTTGCTCAAAAAGTCACCATACCCATTACAAGATCCTTACGCCCTAAATAGGAAGGAAAGCAAAAAAAAAGGCCGTCAAGCCGTTTAGGCCAGGTGTCACGACATTATTCTCTCTCACTCACGTACACCCATTTTGCCTACAACATCCAGGCAACCGCTCACCGAAAACCCATAAATCCCGTCGTGCAAACAAAAAATAAAGGACGCACAAAGGGCGCCCCAGTCGACCGAGGCCTCCCAAGGTTCGCATACTGGTATCTTAACTTTTGGGTTCGTGTGCTGTATGGTGTTTGTGACTCGACCAATAAGATAAAAAATAAAAATAAAAAAGAGAATAGAGGCTCCGTTCGGATGGTCACACACATGGGCAAGAATAATGCGTATGACCACTAGACCGAAGAAGAAACATAGTCAAGGCCGAGGCGGAGATAAATGAGGTCAACCTGGCCCGCCACATCGAGATGAGGCAAGCAATGTGCTACGATGCACGATGGGGTATCCTCGTCATTCTTCCGAAAGAAAGTCGACAAAAAATACCTACCCACCACCGCATAGCTACATGAGGAAGTACGTTGGTCGGCTAGGTGTCGTCTGTCTGGACCTATAGTAAACGCGATTCCGGGTGGCGCCGGCACTTGATGTTTAGCACCACTATAAACTCGTGCAATGACTCTGAATATGCTTGCTTGCCCACGCCTTTAAAAAATACAATGGCACAAAGGGTAGATTATATTCGACACCGAAGCAAAAGATCAACACTCGAGTGAAATTGCTTCAGAATCTCCAAAAGGACACCCATGCGAGCGCCAAATCCAGTAGTTGATAAAAAGAACAAAAATACCCATGCTCTTGCTCCAGCCACAAAGTCAAAGTTACCCCCCAAATATGCAAACCAAGCCCCCTCCAGAATATTACAAATGCGACCTCGTTTCAAGCGAACAAAACCACGTCCATGACACTTTCAGCACTACAAGAACCCCTTGGTCAGACTAGGAGCCCTACTAATGCTGCTCTTCCGCTTCGGAATCTCCACTCCCCCAAACTCATCCACCCCCTCTAGACTCCCAAACCCACTCCTGGAGTTGATAGTCCCGTTGGGCCCCCTCCTCAGGCTGCCGTAGCCCGAGATGCTGCTGCTTCCGGGCCTCGGCGCCGAGGCCTTCCAGCTCTCAAGCTCGCGCTCTAGCTGCATGGTCTTCTCCTTTTCCTCGCGCAGCTCGCGCTCCGCCCGCCTGGCGTTGAGCTGAGCCGTCGAGTCGGCCGCCTGCAGCTCGTCAATCGTCTTGAGCAGCTTGTCGGCCTTGTCGCGCATCCGCGTTAGGTCGTCTTGTAGCTGCCCGTTTTGCTTGTCTTTGCGCTCGATTTGCGACTGCAGGTCCTTGACCGTCCGGTCCACGTTACGCACCGACCTCTGGGACTTGTTGTGCTGCTCTTCTTGAGCCTGTAGTTGTTTTTCGAGCTGTGTAGGCATCCGGATGTTAGCAGTATTCCTTTAAAAGTGCGTATTTGCATAGAAACTCACCTCTTCGATTCTCGTGTTCAAGAACTTGACCTGCCCAGCACTCGGGTAAACCTTGGTCTCGAGGTTGACCAGTTTGACCTTCTCCTCCGACAGCGCCTTCTCGAGGGCTGTCTTCTCCTTTTGCAACTTGGCTGCGTTGTCCCGCTCGGCCGCCATGTCCTTTTGCACTTCGGCCACGAGTGCTTCGGCCCTCCGCATCTTCTCCACCGCTGCAGAGGCCACGTCCTCGTGGTGCGCCAGGCTCGACTTGAGCTCGAGAATCTCCTTGTCCATGCCTGCCGCGTTGCGCAGGCTGGGGCTCTCGCCTGCTTTGGACAGCTCCTCCAGCCCAGCCTTGGCTTCCTGGAGTCGAGACTCGAGGCCACGCTTCTCGCGCAGAAGCGCGTCGCGTTCGGCCGACGCCTCGTCGACGTTGGCCCGCAGTGTGCGCACCTGCGAGAGGAGGTTGACAATCTTGCCCTGGGCCTCGTTGTGCGCACCAACAGCCTCGTCGCGGCTGGCCACGACATCTGCAAGCGTTGCCTCGAGCCTTGTCTTCTCTTTGGACCACGTCGAGCTGTTGAGAACCTCGTCGTCCCACTTGGACCGGAGTTCGTCCAACTCCTCGCGCAGCCGCACCACCTCGGCTTGTTTGAACAGACGCTCCTCGCGAGCCAGGTCCAGCTCCTTGGTGAGCGTGGCGAATTCTGCCTGGTACTTTTTGCGCGTTTGCTCCATGCTCGACTCCTTGTCTTCGATGTCGTTGGCCCGCTGTGCGCGGTAGTCCTCGAGTTCGTGTTGTAGGCGTCGCTTAGCCTGTGTCGCCGCCTCGAGATCTGTCGACAAGTCCTCGAGTTTCTCCTCTAGCCGTTGGTTTTGCCGCTGGAGGTCCTCGACCGCCGCATCCATACGCTGGCGCTCTGACATGACCTCGGCACACGTGTCCTCCGCTTCACGAGCCTGGCTGCGGGCAAATTGCTCGGCACGGTTGGCCTTGAGCACGGCAATCTCGGCCTGTTCTAGCTTGCTAAAGTATTCGTCTGCCCGACTCTTGTACAGATGTAGGTTGGCTGTCACGTCGGCGAGCTTGGAAGTCTCAGCATCAAGCCTGATCTGGAGGTCGGCAAACTCCTGCAGCAGTTGGCTACGGCTGGCGGCCTCTTGGTCTCGCGCCAGTGAAATGTCTTGCAATTCTGACCTGGCGTCGCGGAGGTCGACTTCGACCTTGGCCCGATCATGTCGCATCTTGTCAAAGTGCTCCTTGATATCAGTGAGCTCAGCCACAGCGTCCCTATGACTAAGCAGCAGCGACCGCCGTGACTCCTCCTGACTGTTAAGCAGATCGAGAATCTCCTCATGCGACCTTGTCTGAATGTCCCGCAGCGAAAGCTCTCCCGTGCGAACAGTCTTTTCCAGCGCCGAAACCTTCTTAGAGGAGTCGTCTAGCATATCCTGGAGTCGACTGTTGGCCTGTTCAAGCTTTTGCGCCCGACGACGCGCGCTTGGGCTTTCCTCGCCGTAGGTGGCATCGGGTCCTGGAGTTGCCCGTTCCAGTTGGCTTTCGAGGTGACGATTCTTCATCTCGGACAGCTGGAGTTGGTTCTGTAGCTCCTCAACTTCAGTCTTGAGATCCTGGCGGTTGTTGAAGCTCAGAACGTCGGCAGTGCGGTCAGAGCGCACAGAGTCGTGCGAGTGGTCACCATCTGCGCCATTGAAGCGACGCGGCGGTGTCGAAGCAGTCGAGTAGTGGCGACCATTAATCTTGGACTTTCTCTGCGTCGGTGAAACATTGAACGGAGCCTCGTTAGGGTTGATCTCTTCGAGACGCGGCCGTGGCGAGTCGTGCTTTTGAGCTCTGAGCTCTGCAACCTGGTTCTCGGCAGTTTGACGAGCAGCTGTCTGGACACGAAGGCTCTGCTGCAGCTCCTCAACCTTGCGGGCGAGATCGTAGTTCTTGGCTATGAACATCTCGTTCTTGGTATTGTCTGGGGCAATAGCCGGCAAGGCATCCGGGTCGACAGTCTTGAGAATGCTCAACATCTGCGCCCGTAGCTCCACAAGTTCTTTGTCTCTAGAGTCGAGCGTCGTTTGCAGAGTGCGGACAGTCGTCTGCGCCTGGGTCTTTAACTGACGCTCTGACTCAATGGTGCGGTTTGCTTCTGCCAGCTGGGCGGTAAAGTTTGAAGACGTCTTTTCAGCGTTGCGGCTAGCCTTTGTCTCACGGGAGACTTCAAGGTTGAGGTCTTCCAGGTTCAGCTGGAGCTTCTCGGCCTTCTTTTCTAGAGCGGCGATGGTAAGCTGAGCATCGCCGAGCTGCTTGTTGAGCTTGACATTCTGCTCCTCCACTCTGGCCTTCTCCCTCGACAACGCCGTGACTTGGCCACGAGATGCCTCGCTGGCCCTTGAAGTCGATCGCGCAATCTCCAGGCCTTTTTGCTGCAGCTTGTTGAGAAGAGCACGATTGTCATTTTCTGACGCCATAAGTCGACCTTTGACAGTAGTCAACTCCCGTTGCATACGCTCCTTCTCCTGATCATTCTTCAGACCGAACTCGCCAGAAGACAAGATCAGCTTGTTCAGATCCTCAACCTGGTGATTGAGTTTGGCACACTCGTCCTCGAACCACTTGAGCCGTTCTTGAGCCGCGTCCAAGTCCTTCCTGAGGCTTGTCTCACGTTCCCTGGCAATCTTGAGAGCCGCACGCTCGCCAGCATTCTCAGCCTCACGACGAGCCTCCTCGGCCTGGACCTTGGCGACGCGCAGTTTCCTGATCTCATCCCGAGCCTCGTCACGCTCTTTCTCGGCTGTCGCCCGCGCTTCCATGGTACGACGCAGGGTATCTTGCTGTGCGTACAGCTCCTTCTCGATGGTGATCTTGGACTCGTTGAGACGTTCGTACTCCTCCTGCAGCTTTTGGTATTCATGCTCGCCCAAGAGAAGCACATCGTCGCGAGACTGACGCTCGCGGCTCAGGTCCATCTGCGTCTTGTAAAGCTCGTCCTTGAGGTCCTTGATTTGGCCTTCGAGCACCTGGCGGTTCTGGTCCGCTTGGGCATCCTCAGAAAGACGCGCCTGAAGCAATTTCTTGGCATCGTCGGCCTCACGCTGAAGCTGCGACTGTTGTGACTTGAGGGCTGAGATCTCGGCCTGAACTTCGCGGAGACGAGTGGCCGCCTTTTCTTTTTCAGCTGCCAGCGTCTTCTTTTGCTCCTCGAAGGACCGGTGTTCCGTCTCGTACTTTTTGTTGTCACTGCGCAGGAGAGCAAGCTCGCTCTCCTTCTTGCGGACGAGATCCTCATAGTCAGTTGAGGTCTTGGAAAGCTTCGAAAGCTGCTGCTGTGCGTCCCGATTTTCGGCAATGAGACGTTGCTCCCGGCTCTTAAATGTCTGGAGCTCCTTCTGGGCAGCCACAAGCTTGACCTCAGCATCCTGGTCAATTTTCAACAGCTTGCCCTCGAGGTCGCGAGCTTTGCGATCCTTGAGAGAGAGCTGGCTCTGCAACATCTTGATCTCGTCCTGCAGAGCCTCCTCCTCAGCGCTTCGTTGCGACTGGCGCTGAGACATCTCCTTCATCTCCTTCTCTAGAGATGACAGCCGATCGCCAAGATCTGTCTTTTCTTCCTCAAGTTTGCCTATCAGAGAAGCTGCCTGCTCTAGTTGTGTCCGGTACTTTTCGACCTGTTCTTCGGCAAGCTTCTTGGCATCGAGTAGGCTGTCCAGCTGGTCCTCGAGACGCTCCTGATCTTCAATAGCGCCAGAAAGCTTCTCCTCGAGCTCAACCTCACGGAGCTGCAGCCGCTTGAAAATCTCTTCCTTGTCAAGCGCCAATGCTCGCTCGCTCTCCAGGGTCTGCTGGATGCGCATCATTTCTGTATGCGTAGTGCGACGCTCCTCCTCAAGCCTTTGCCTGTCCATCTCCTCCTGCTTCATCTTGTCGTGAAGCTGGCGGATGAGCTCGTCGCGTCGCTTGACTTCTGTAGCCGTTCGTGTTGCTCCCAGCAGTGGTTTCATGCGGATAAGCAGCTGCCACCATGGGTCATCACACAAGTTGAGATATACATTCAAGTTCCGCTGAATAACGCGGGTAGCCTCGGCTCTGTAAAGTCTCTTGTAGGCAATCCTTCGCTGCATAAAACCTCGAGCCACAGACTGGAACCTAGACATGATCTCGGTGATGAGAGCGTCACGCTGCTCTTCAAGCTCTGCAAGCACACCGGCCCGGAAAAATACCTTCGTAAGACCAACGCGGAAAAGTCCCCTGTCGAGTCCCAACTTGTCGAGTATGATGGATGCTGCCGCCTGCCCCTCGAGATAGCCCTTGGGCATGTCTCTGCAGAGAACTTCGTATCGTTGGCGGAACTCTGAGAAAGACAAGCGATTGGGAAACCCAGTCCGTGCAATACGGATACCCTCGAGTACACCGTTGCAGCGGAGTTGGTCGAGAACCAACAGATTGTTGAACATCTTCGGCTTCTTTTTGTGGTTGGGAAGGATACATCGTACAAAGTGTGGGTGCGTGGAGTGAAGCTGCGCCATAAGGCTTGACAGTTGCTCCTTGTGCCTTTGAGCCACAGTTCTGAAGAGACCCTTCTTGACGCGACTGCGAACGCCGCCATACTCGTCATCCTGCTCGGCGCAGTCTGCGAACAGATTCGCAACATGATTCTCAGTAGACGCTGCCAAAAGCCTTGTTACGTTGTCATTAAGGGGGTCCTTGTTCTTCTCCAGCCAGCCGTCGGTGGAGTACTCGACCTCCGCGGCGTAGTGGGTGAGAATAAACCCATGCTTTAACCTCGATGGTCGATACTTGTTTGACTTTTTGTCCCAGAGCGAGTGTAGCTTCTCTGTGAACGTGATGTCTGTTGCCTTTGGCATAACGCTGTCCTCGTCGAGGCATGAGAAGATACCTATAGGGTTTGGAAGTTCGATGAGGTCGATTGTAGGCTGCAGATCACGCCCGAAGTCGATAAACTGCCACTCTATTTGCTCCCTGGCGTACTCCTCCTGCTCGAGGACGAACATGTGGTGGTTGAAGAACTGCTGGAGCTTTTCGTTCGTGTAGTTGATGCAAAGCTGCTCAAAGCTGTTTTCCTCAAAAATCTCAAAACCAGCGATATCCAGCACGCCAATGAAGCGAGAGTCATCCATCCCCATGCCCGTTCGATCCAGCTGTCGGTTGATTCGGGTGACGAGATCACCGAATGCGCGTTCGTATATACCCTTGGATAGGGCGTCGATTCCTAGTCGGACCTGTTCGGGAGTTTGCACCTTTTCGACCCATTCTCGACCTGCCTTGACCTTTGGGTGTAGAAGGCCTTGCAAGAAAGGCTCCAGAGGTATACCCAGCAACCGGCAGACCTTTTCGGCAAAGGATTTAGCATCAGGGGCCAGCCTTGCCTGGTCCGCAGCTCGGCTCTCCTTTACGAGATTGATGTTGCCCAAGTGCAAAACCGCGGCGATTGTGCGTAGAATGGCAGCCTGATCCTGTCCGTTGAAACCCATAACATGAAAAGCCTCCATGAGAGTCTCCCATTCTTCGCGATCTGACACACCCGAGATGGTGTCATTGCCATCACGTGTATAGGCAAAATCCTCCGTGTCCATTCCGTCGATCAGGAAGTCCTCCTTCATCCTCCGGTCAGCACCCTTGAGCAGCTGGTAAAAGACGTGGTAGTTGCGCTCGTTGCTGTTGATGCGCACAACTCGGGATTTTTCAAGCAAGTACCAGTCAATGAATGCGCCGGCAATGGACCCGTTCTTGCTAAATTCGATACGAATAAACTTTCCGAATCGGGAAGAGTTGTTATTGCGAACCGTCTGGGCGTTTCCGAAAGCCTCAAGGATAGGGTTGGCACGCAGGATCTGGGCAGACAGGTTCGAGTGCTGAGACTGACCCTTTGCCTTGACGGGCGATTCGGAGTGAGCAACGGCGGCCAGGTACTGAATGACCTTCTTGGTGTTTTCTGTCTTTCCAGCTCCAGACTCTCCAGTAACCAGGATGCTTTGGTTCTCGCCCTCGTCGACCAGGTTCCGGAAGGCATGATCGGCCATGGCGAAAATGTGAGGCTTGGTATCCTCACGACTACGACCCTTGTACATGTTGACATATTCGTTTGAATAGATGGGCAGCGGGCAGTAAGGGTTGACTGTCACCAAGAAGAGTCCCGAGTACGTGTAGATGAGGTCTGACTGGTATCGCATATGCAAATTGTGCACGACGGATGCCTCGTTCAAATGCGTTAGCTCGGCCATGTCCTCGGCCTTGTCGAACTTGGCCGGGTTGACCTTGTCGACGCTTTCGGAGTCGACTTCGCGTTGCTATGAAAGGAGTGTGGTCAGCCATGCTGTTGTCAAGTCTCCCATCCTTCACATTTGTTATTATTCGATTGATCCAGAGGGCAAGCCTTACGGTGCCATCGTCGCATTGGACCAGTATCCTGCCAGCTCCCAGCTCCTCGACAACCCATCCCTTGACAAAAGCGGTCTGCGGATCCTTAAGCCACACGTATCGCTTGCCAGAAAAGTCGTTCTCGCCCTCGATGCCCCTGACAGTATCCGAACGCCTCATCTCCTCCGACTTGATGAAGGAGGGCGCAAAGGTGCTGGAAGATGCTGCTCCGCGCGACCCTTCGCGCGTATGCCGTGGTATCAAGACATTTGTTGTGTGTGATTGTGTTCGGGTAGGGTGAGCTAATGCGCCCGTGGCTGTGGAAGCGTTCGAGAATGGGAGCGAAGCCGGCGGAAATGCGGTAGACTTCGGCCTGCTTTTGGGGGTGCCAGCCGGCGATGATGAGGATTGTGATGGCGACGCACCCCTCATGAAAGGATTATTTCGTAATGAGCCCGACATCTTGGCTGAATTTCACCCACGTGGGTGATTATGCCGGGTATGTATGTAATGTAGGAGGTAAAATTTCGTCAATTCATCCAGATAAAATCAGTCTCGACGCAAAGAATCGCGCACAATCATGACGCCGAGCAACGGGAGAGTGCAAAGCCAAAGACAATCGACGGTAACCACGAAAAGCGGAACAGCGTAAATAGAAACAAAACAATGGCTAGAATGTAACGGTCCTCGTCCAGAAGAATCCGTGAGTGTTAGTCTGTCATGCAGCACTTAAAGAAGGTCCCTAGATTTGGGTAGACGATAGACGGATTAGAATGAACGCCGTTGTAAATAACAAGCTTATTTCATGCAGGCAATGCAATGCAAAAACGCCATGAAGTCACTGGCTGCCCTGTGCTCCGCGTAAATGCGGGTTGCCAGGGAGGATAGTAAACAAAGCTACTGCCACAAATGGGTTAATGCGAATGCAGATCAGCTAGTCCCAATTTGGATAAGCTTCTATCCGTCAAAACCTCATGAACTTGCCGCGCGCCTACTGGTTTATTCGCAAGCTAGGTAGGACTTGCGCGGCTTGGCGTCAAAGTGGAGACTCCAACCGAGGAATTTCGACATCGCGATTTTCGTGATTGATCTGGGTCACAAGACGAAACGCATCGTTCCCTGTTTGCCTCCAGTTTGCGACCAAAGGTCCCATCCTCGACGGCGACATTGAAAGTCAAGCATCCCTTTGTGATTCATTCCTATGATGAAACACGACTTGACAAAAAGCAACGATCCCTCCAATATTCGCCCCCCAAGCTACTCGCTTCATCATCTAGGCACCTCCAGGCCGGCTACTATCGCAATTTTCTCTCTGTCTTCGTTCGATGCCCAAGTGGTCTCTCGTCGTCTAAATTCCTACGGGAAATTTTATCCTGGGATACCATTGCTGTGTCTCACTTCCTTAGAAACTAGTAAGTCTATTGTTCCCTTCATTTTTAATCGAGGTATTGGTCTTCCGACTTGGGTCTGACCGTGTTTTTGACTACCACGAGAGCTCATTGAAGGAAGTAAATTTTTATCGCATCGTGCGTCTAACTCGAGTCGTCGGCCTCTATTCATTCAGCCTCTACTCTCTAATTCGCCGACTTTTCCAAACCTTTCCCAATGTCGCAGTATGCCTCGGGCCACGGGCAATGGCCAATCGATCCTTCGGGGTTCTATCCATACCCGACAAATCCACCGCAAACCCAGCAGCGTCCGACGTCATATCATAACACATCGAGCGAGCCAAGTCCATCCGCCAGCTATTTGACTTCTCAGAACTCATTCGGCTACAACTCCACTCAGATACCCGGTCTGGGCTTTGGAGGACCCTCAGCCTCCGCGAGCAACGGCCCTACACCGCAGCCCCATCAACAGTCATGGATACCTCCACCGCAACCCCCAGCAAACTACCAGCAGCAGGTTTCCAACGCTCCCGCAACTACTCTGGAGTCGGCGAAAACTTCATTCCAGCCAGATCTTTTGCCGAAACCACCCGTACAAAATACACAGGAGGGAATGGAGGAAGGGGAGTTATCCGACGCCGATTTCGATGATTTATACGATCCTCAGCCCGACGACGTGGCCCAGCCACAACCCAGCACCGTGAATCAAAAACCACGACCGGTTGATCATGTCCGACAAAACTCGTACTCGCCTCACTTGTCTCCCAATGAGGTCGGTCGGCCACAATTGCCATCGACGGTCTTGAATGGTTCTAGTCAAAGCACGAAGCCATCATTGCCTGGGCTAGGCTTGCAAAAGAATCCAGATACTGTTGACGATGTACCGGCACAGCCCGTGGGGCCAGTCCCTCAGTTCAGATCAGTCGATGAAGCCAAGAAGGAGGCACAAAAGTCTATTCTGAGGCTTCTTCCTTTGGGCGTCAAATACCAGACCTACCTCGACGAGGGCTTTGATGAGGCTACGGTCAAGTCGCTATTCAACGAATTGAATTTACTTCCCCCCAGCATTGCCGTTAAACCTGTCACACAGCCTGTGACGGCAGCAAAGCCGGTGCCAAACAGTGTGGCTGTACCGGATAAGAACACACCCGCGCCCAAAGACAAAACAGAGGAGCGAAAGGATCGTATTGCGCGGTTGCTGGCTGCAAAGGCGGCCAATAAAACAACTTCAACCCCAGCGGCCCCGTCAAAGCCATCGACAACCTCCCCGGCCCCGACGCAATCGCCAGTACCTGTATCGGCGGGGCATCCACCCGATGTGGGAACCCTCGCCGTGGCACCAACTGGCCCCTCGATTCCAAGCGGACCAGCGGCAATGCAAAATGCCCCGCCCCCGTCGGCTCCCACAGCTCCTTTGGCTCTCCGCAAGGAAATGGATTCGGTTGCTAAGCCAAAGTTTAAAGCGGACAAGGAGGCACTGCTCAAGAAGAAGCTAGAGGCACTGAAATCACGCCAGGCACAGAAGCAGCTGGCAGCTACCACACAAACCACGCCGCCAGCAGTAGACTCTGGCTCTTCTATCTCAAGACCGTCGGTCCCTTCCATCACCATTCCCGCGGGTAGCACCGTTAACCCAGTACATAACACACCCGCTGGCGGCCAGTCAAATATGGGTTCGAGCCCTTCCGTTCTGAACGCACAGACAGGCTCATCTATCCCGGGACTTTCATTGTCCACAGGAAATCTAGGGTCGGCCTCGTCCCGCAAACGACCTGTAGCGGCAGACTTTGTCGACTATTCGGCGACAGTGGGTACACCAAAACGCCCATATGGACAGCATCGACAAGACTCCTTCGTGATTGATATTAGCGAGGATTCGGACGATGATGTGGAGATGGAAGTCGATTCGCCCGGAGGCCACAGCGAGTCTTCTTCATCTCGTGTCGAGACTCCCAACCAGGGTCCTGTGGTTAGAGATTTTCCGCCACTATCAGACGGAACACCAAGGAAGAGTTTGACTAGGAGCAACTCAAACGTCCCACCTGCCAAGCTCAGTAGGCTTGATAGCGATATTCTCAGGATGAGAGCTAAAATTGCTGCCGCGGAGGCAAAGAAAAGAATGGCTGGTTCGGGGTCGCAGACGCCCGATGTTACAACCTCGACTCCGGAGCTTAAGGAGCCCCCCACGCGTTTAGTTGACCCCGCTGAACATACTCGAACCACAGCCCCAGGGCAACGAGCTGTCTCCTTCAGCGACATTGAGAGCACAGATCTACCATCTGCGCAGTTGATCTCTGAAGCGGCCTCTGCAAGCGTTCCTCGATTTCCTGAACAAACACAGGGCACGCGATCCATGCATGGCTACGGCCAACTTAAGGTTGCAACAGCCCCACCAGTGCGCCCGGCTACCCAGGCTGCTGCTGCGGTAGAAGGCGATCGTCGCGCACGTATCACGAGCGTGCAACTGCCTAAAATCGAGGCCAAACTGCTGGAGAAGAAGACCAAGCTGAAATTACTTGAACAAAAGGCTGCCCAACTGAGACGTGAGATCGAAACTGAGGCAGCTGAAAGGGAGAAGTTAGCAGAGGAACTTCGGCAATTAGAAGTCGAGCCCACTGATTCTGATCCGCCTAGCCAGAGCGTCATGCAGCATCAAGAACAGCAGCCGGTCGGACAAGAGTCCGATGCACAGCTACCTCAACCTTCTGTTGAAGCACAGGAACCAACCGAAAGCCGCTCAGCACAAGTTTCGCAAACTTCTCCTTCCGCCCCTCTAGCAGACGCTCTAGATTCTGAACCGATGCAAGTGGATACGGGCAAAATGATTGTCGAAGAGCTTGTCTCTGCTCAGGAGTCCCCGAAAGAGAAGGCAATAGAACCAGCCACCGCGGCGTCCGTTAACAGCACCGAGGTCGACGATCAAACCCTGACAGGACCCACTGAAGATGCTCCGTTCGCACCAAAGTCACCCGTACAGAGTGTGTCAGCATCAAAGGAGTCTCCTCAAATCGATGTTGTGATGGCCTCTACTACTTCCACCCCTGAATCGGGTCAGATCGAAGAAAGTGCGCCTGCATCACCTCGGGACACCAATTCGGGCTCAACCTCATCAGACGAATCTCAACTTAACTTTGAGACGACTCCAGCCCCAGCCACAGAGATGATCTCACGCGAGAGGGCCGAAGGTTCACCAGACATGCCAATGATTTCTGATGTCGTTCACGCCAACGACGACACAGAGCGCACGGTCGATGTGAATGGAGAAGTAAACACGGTTTTTCACCCCAGTGAGCGTGGATCAAGCAAGCTAACTTGCCAGCAGGCCCCTACCGATCCCAAAGATGAAGTGCCCTCCTTCACCCCCTACGAGAGTCCATTGACATACTTCAGAGCGTACCGCTTTCATCCGAAATACGCAGAGACTGTGACAGGTGGACTGAAATCACTCACCTACACTAACAAAATCAACCCAAAACAGGCATTGTGTCTGAACGAACTCACCCAAAAGAAGTGCAATGATCCAGAATGTGGTTTCCAGCACTTCAAATCCATGGTTCCCAGAGGTAAGTCAGCAAGCCATCCCTATCCGGACTGCTAACGAGGATAGCTCTCAAGGTCGCATCCCTCTCTCTGGACGCTGACTCTTCCCCCACAATTCCTTGCGACAACACAGATGATCAAATCTTGATGGAGCTAGGTCAAGCGGATGACTTTGCCGACGGCGAGGAGAAGAGCAGGTTTATTACCGGTCTCCGAGACCTGCTAGCCGATTGCCGTGCCCAAAAGGTTCGCGACATGGACGAAATTGGCCGCGCCATTATAGAATACCGACGCAAATTTATTGGAGACCAGTCGCGGGTCTTGACTAGCCTTCAAGACACCAAGATCTGAACCAGAATTAGTTGTTCGTGGGCTTGGGGAATATCAAGAAGAGCTGAAGGGCTTTGGTTTTAGTATAATCGGCAGACTGTCGATGGTTTTTTTTTTAAACAGTAATCCTAACTGCACGCAGCGGACGCTCCGGCAACGACTGTGTCGCCCGCCGGTAGGACCACCCTAGCATTGCACTTTGTTGCGATGGGTACCTGCGCACCGCACTACGGCCGATTCTTCGGCCTTCCCTCCCGTCGGACCCAGTGTACCATGTGCAAACTGGGCTGTGGCTCGTGGAGCCTATCAGTGGATGACGGTGCGAGACATCGTACATTAAAGTCATCGGGAAGAGGAGGAATTAATTATTGGCATTTGGACCTCGGGTTCAGTATCGATACCGTGCTATTCAGTACGGCATCATATGTGCGTTCTGGTCACGAGAGGACAAGATAAGGAAGAAAGCAAGAGCTAGAAAAGAGACGGGAGCACATGCATGCATGCATGCATGCCTGGGACGATGGGGTTTTAGGGTGGTGATGAGAAGTGGGGAAAAAATATCCGTCAAGAGGAGGATACCAAGCAGGTTCAAGTGAACCAGGCGCCGCTTGAGTGTATTACTATAACCAAGGGCTGGCTCCACGCAAGATCTGTTCAGCATCCGAAGCGAAGGGATAATAGTTTCCCGGTATGCAAGTAGGACAGCCCTCTGAGGTCAGCAACTGTTTGAGGATCGTGCACTCCCATGTGTGGACAACACCGGCCAGTTGTCATCATCGAAGTAAACAGCAATTAGGTCCTGGCGAGTTCGGGAGGGGATTTTCTTTTATCTACTACAGTGACTTTAGCGAGAAGTTTCTAAACGTAAAAGAGGAGGAATAATGTGTCGCGGACTGTACCACAAGTCAATAAATCAATCATTCACAATCAATCACTTTCATGGTGCCTTGAAACTCCACCGTGCTTTGTTCGGTCTATCATGACAGTGGAAAGCCTGGCATCCTGTCTAGACCCAAGGTTTGGTCTAGCGCTCAAAGTGTTCGTATGGAATGCCACTATGCCTTCTTGACTAGAGAATAAGCATTTCACACGAGGGGGAAAATATGTTCTCCTCTGATGACATTCTATTTATGTTTCCTCTCCGAGAGACCGACAACTAGAATAGCTATAATACCTGTAATCTTTGTGCGCGAACGTGTTCCAAAAAGGCTACGCACACTTCCCCTCCATATCCCCAGGGACTGGTGGTATCTTTCAAAAAAAAACAGTCCCGAAAAGAAGATAAAGTAAATGAAAAAAAGAAGAAAAAAAGTATTAAAACTAAAAACTATGCAGGCTCATTCCCCAAATCCCTCCCAATGATGAATCCGGTTCCCGCTGCTAAACTGTGCAAATTGTTGGACAAAAGAAATAAGTGAAATGATAAAATCTGTGAATCGCCCAAGAAGTGACAAGAGTTTTTTGACAAAGGAAAAGCGTCAGAGTCGTGAGTCTGAAAACTCGAAACAAAAAAAACGTGATAGCTTGAACAAAGGAAATCTGATGCCAGGTGGAGAAGGAGAGGGAAACGGAAAGGAGAAAAGAAGAAGAAAAAAAAAGTGATCATATAGTGGAGAAACCCCCCAGAATATACGGTATAAATAGTTTCTCCCCTTTTTCAAAATGCCAGCGTCAAAGGAGGGTGTGGTTCTTGATGATCAATGGTCCTTGGCTAAAGTTCTGAAGAGCATCGGTGGGAACCCACCCGCGGCGGACGCTGAACAGTTGAAGCCGCTGGCAGGGAGCTCCCTCCCATTAGGGTTCTCAGGCGGCACCCGTGCCCGTGACACGGCACTCGTGGGCGCCGAGGGGAACCCTGGGAAATGCAGGGACAGTTGGTTGTACTACCCCTCATAATGCCACATTCTTCTCCCTTCTAGTCAACCTCCTCGCAGCACTTGACCATCTCGCAGAGCGTCCGCACGAGCAAAGTGTCGACGGGGTCCGAGGCGCCGACCCTGCCGCCCTCGGGCGCGATGTCAATCTCGTCGTCGTTGGGACAGCAAGCGGAAGACGAAGGGGACGAGGACATGAGCATCATGGTCTTGATGAGGCGGACGATGCACGAGCCCAGGGCGTCCCTGAGCGGGCGCAGCGGCGCATGGTCGTCCTGCTCGGCCGCGCCGTCGTCTTCGCTGCGGGACTGCTTGCGCGGAATCTTTTGCGGGGACGAGGCGTTGCCGTTACTCGTCTTTTTGGGCCCGACGTCGACAATCTCCAGGTCCGTGGCGCTAACACGCACCAGAGATGCCCGCGTCGCCTCGGCCAGATGAGCATGGAAGGCGTCTGTGGCCCGTGGCGAGGACATTACCGTCGTGACCGGCCTGGCGATGCCAAGGACGTGGGCGGCCTTCTTTGGGACCTTGTGGTTTTGCTTGCTTGGTGAAGAGTTGCCGGTGGTGGTAGGGGTGGTGGAGGTGTTTGTGGTACTGCTACTGCTGCTGCTGCTGCTTTGAACTCGTGGCGCCGGAGCCGGGGAGAAATCGGCTATCGTCGCCGAGCGTGGGCTAGAGGCCCGAGACGGTTTGGGAGAGAAGCTCGCAGGGCCGCAGAACAGGACTATGTAGTTGTACACAACAATGTGCGCATAGAGCGCATCGCAGAGATAATCTGCCACACCCGGAAAGATGGACTTGAAGCGTGCAAAGTCCGGATGGGCCGGCGCGGGGCTACCGCGGCCAGCCTGGGTCTTGGATGACCGCCTGCCGGTGCGCGATGTATTGCTTTCTGTCGAGTACCGTGGCTGTTCACCGTGGTTGCTGCTGCTGTTGCCGCTGCTAGACGACATAAACGAGGCGGTCGACTTCATCGGCGACAACATGCTAGAGAAGCGCCAGCGGGAGAAGCCCGCCGATTGAGGTGGTGTTGGCGGGAGGGCTGGGTGAATAGGAGCGGAACCATCGAGGAGAAGCTTGCGGGCCTCGCTGGTTTCCGGAGAGTCAGGCCGCTTGATCTTCCGTGAGTATGTCCTGATGGTCTCGACGGATAGGCTGGAGCATAGCAACATGGTCTCTGGGAAAGAAGATGTGCACACCGTAAGCGTCTCGAGAACGTCCGGCGGAAGCGGAATGGGCGGTCCTTGCTGCAAATCTTGATGTGAACGCCAGACTGGTGATGGGAACTCCATATTGTTGATGTTGTTGTTGTTGTTGCTGTTGTTCGGCGAGCCTAGGCTTGTGTCTATATGTGACAGGGTGCGGACTACAGATGCTCTTCTGTTCGAGAGCAGGCTACCTTTCCCTGCTGCCGAGTCTTCAGTCCGCCTGCCGACAGAACTTGGTGTCTTCTTGATGCTCGATTGCAGTTCAGTCGTATTTTTCTTTGGGCTGGACTGCTCCTCGTTACCCCTCTCTGTAGATCGGGGCTGCTGAAGAGCAAAAAAGCGTCGTGTGCCTTGCCCATGTCCGCTAAGTGATGGCGATTTTTTGAATTTTCTGGCATTCTGAGAAATGCTTCCCTTTTTTTCCAAAGATAATTTGCCTCCCTCGCTGTCGGTTGAGTCGGTGTCCAGGTCTACCCAGCTCTTTTGGCGGAGGCGGTCATGATTCACCAAACTTTTTGAGGCGTCCGAGTTGCTCATAGACGACCTGTCGGAGGTGATTGCACCGTTCGTTATTACGGACTCTTGGCGAGGCCGCGTGGGAATTGATTCCATCTCAAATGAGGATCTCGATGATTCACTGCTTGTGGATGATGCCGGTTCTATGTCCTGTTCGAATAGCCACGTCGCCGGGTCAAGATTGGGGACCACGGCAGATAACTGGTGATTTTTTATGAGAAATGTTAGCTCTTAATATCACTGCTTCTTTTTATTGAAGCATTTATCCTCCCCCAGCAATGGTAGTAGTAGATAAAGAGTGGACTCAAGGCTAGGGATGCTTTCATGCATAGAAAGTACACTCCACCAAGGAAACATACTCTTTTAAGTTTAGGCAGTTGGTAGCAAGATGGGGGCCTATCTGATCTTGACATATCGGGGCAGTCGTCGTGTATTTCCGGTTCCTCGGCAAGTAGAGTTGGTTCTGGAGGACCTGATGAAATGTGCCTGGAGGTGAACATTGATGCCGAGTTCTTCAAGTCCTTGACCAGCAGCTCAGGAAAGTTGCGCCCCATTGCGTCGAATATAGCAAGATCCTGAAGAATGACTGTGTGGCGTGGTATGATGTAGCGTGAAGGTGTGATTGAGCAGCGAATTTCGTGTCCAGAGCAGTCGGGGCAGAAAACCACCTGCGTCGAATCCGGATATGATGGTTCTCGTGGTCTTCTTAATTCGGCGAGGGATGTCCGGTTCACATAGCACACCGAAAAGACTAGACCATTAGAACGAGGATGATGCGCAGCTCAATATAAAGACGGGTTCCTGCTGCGTTTGCTACAGCAGTTTATGTCTTGTGTAACGATAGCGACTTGAATGGCGTCGTCGCAGTATCGTCGAACTCGGGCCGGGTTGTAGGATTGAAGATTTGCGAGCG
The DNA here is from genome assembly GCF_000002495.2 of Pyricularia oryzae 70-15. Taxonomy (NCBI): domain Eukaryota; kingdom Fungi; phylum Ascomycota; class Sordariomycetes; order Magnaporthales; family Pyriculariaceae; genus Pyricularia; species Pyricularia oryzae. The sequence continues at coordinate 466,012 of NC_017854.1, forward strand.
CCTCCCTCATGTTACTTCTCTCATGGGAATAGATCCGGGCATGGAGAAATCATTTATAATATTGGGATCCGATGTAGATAGTTTTGTGCTCCAGACATCTATCCACAAAAGTAAAAGTAAAAAAGGACAAGAAGAAGGCTTGCACGATGGGGTCTGACACGGCACACTCAGGCACGCGGCCAGTTTAACGCCCTGTGGCCCGTTGCTAGTCCACAGGACCACGGGAAACGGGGAACCTTTTTTTTTGTTCACTCTATTGTTTCTGTCTGCTCCCAGGAATACAAGCTGAGAGCAACTAAGGCGCTGCATCCTTGGGTTTTGTGCAGTGGCACGGCTGAGGAACGATTTCTGGTAGGGGTGCGGCCGCGGGCTGAGACACGTGTAGTGCAATGAGGTACGTCAATTAGGCACAGTTAGTATCAAGGAATCGAATTAGACCAAGAAATAAGATAAAGCCGCAAGGTCCGTGGCAGGCTTGTCAGAATTGCAACTTGTGTAAACTAGTAGGTGCTGGACGGCTTGACGCTAGCTAGGTAGGCCTGACAGCTAGACCCCGGACTAGACTAGATCTAGTAGGCCGTTGATCCAGCACGCCAATCCCCCGTCAGGGACAAAAATATCTGTGCCTGCCGCCAACATGTGGCCTTTTGCAACATGATCAAGCCAGCCGTGGGCAGCTAGAGGCGCCTCTGATTTGTCTTGAATCTTCAACCCAGCGCCCCTCACTCGGCCTCTGTGAAACGCGGAGAAGAGGGAGGGTGGCCTCATTGAGAACTCAAAGAGGTCCGAAACTCGGCAGACGGAGCTTGAAAGAGGTAGATTGCCTCACCTGGGGTGGTCTCGAGGACATGCCGAATAAGGTGGGCGGTTGCATGGCTGCTTGCATGATGAGGGTGCTTCAAGGTGGTAACCTGTACAACCCTAACTCAAGGTATTATGGTTGAGCTTAGGGTCGACCAGACGTACAGTGGGTGGGTGTTTAGGTTGCTTGTGGTTTCTGGGTAGCATCATCGGGTTGCCATTCGTACATCCTTTCATCCGTCCATGTGCTTTGTGTAGATAACGGAGGTAGCTGAGAACAGTAGGTAGGTACGTATGCTTGCAAGCTACCTAGATTGTCAGGTTACGCTGTACAATATGCTCATAGCTACACTGCCTAAGTGTGGCTATTCGTAAGAGCCGCAGGTGGGTACGTCACAGCCTCAATGGTTTCTGAGGCGGTGAAAAAGAAAGCCTTGACGATCTTAGCTAGAGCCAAAACTGTGGATAACTCTTGTTTGACTATGGGCACTTGTATCTCGGCCGCTCCAAGATCGCGAGACATAGATGCAGACGGTACGAGGCGCTAGGTGAGGTACCAGACCGATGTGGCAACTTGACCGAACAAAATGATCATAGACAGGCGGACAATGGAAACACGACTGAAAGTTTCTTTTTTTTTTTTTTTTTCTTCGTCAAGCTTTTGTAGAGAAAAAACGTCCGTCTGCCGTTTTGTGTGTTTTGTGAAGGTATCACAAGCCAAGGCAGGTGTGCTACACCATGCTACAGGCACACGAGAACGAGAACGAGGTCGAGTCTCAGTCGGAAGGGACCATGCAGGATGCATTGCACCCTTTACCTTATGCAGCTGGTGTGCCTTGCAGCACAATTGCGGCAGGTCCGTAAGGTATGGTACGGTACCGACGTAGTTTTAGTTGCTACCTAACTTAGGTAAGCAAGCTTTTGCTCTTGATGAGATGATCAGTCACCCCAGCCTTGTCTCTCCCACCTAATAATTTTTGGCTGCTGTTTCGGGGGTTTCGATCGGAAAAGCGAGAGGCGAAAAAAAAGTTTCAACTCTGAATCATCGCTATTCCGATGGGTAGTGGCGCTTGGCTGAGGTAGGTACCAACCACCCAGATCGTGGCTCTCGCGGCAAACCTCATTGTCGGGACTGTGAAAAGCAAAATGTCATTGGAAACTTGGCATGTCGAAGATATCCAAATAGTCGCTGGATCGACGGCGCGCCACGAAAAGACGAATCGAAACTATGATCCTTTGGTAGATGATATGTCGCAAAAACAAGAACAGAAAACCGTTCAGGTTGATAAAACGACCAAAGGGAATTTTTAAAGGAGTATTTGTCCGACATTGTGGCAATGGTTGCAGCTGGAAATGATGAATACCTAGGTAGTCTAGAATTGCTCTAGAGTCAAGAGGTAACACGAAGAAGGTGAAGGTCCCTCCTGGCGATCCAGCTTGTGGCTATGAGGCGTTACTGTATTGCGTGACTGAGGCTGGCTTTAGGTGGGTTGGTTGCAGAAAGATGTGGGTCCAAATTTGAGGTACAGTGCTTTGTACAGTATGTTGGCATGGATTCTGGCAAATCTAGAAAGGGAATTTTTTTCCTGGGAGAATCCACGTGAATCCCTTCCAAGCCGCAAATTGCAAACACCACCCAGGCTCTTCAACCCCTTCAAGCCTCTTGATCAGGGCAAGCTTTAGTAGCACCGGCCCGGAATCCGGCCGAATATTTCTCAAGCTATAACCGTTAATTCAATTGACCTTGAAAGGAGCCGGCTTTGTTTGTAACGGGGAAGAACCGGGTTGGAACAGAGTGACCCAGGAGAAGAAGAAAAAGAAGAGAAAAAAAAATCCCCCAAGCCCAAAATGCTGTCCGAAGAATTCGTTTCGTCCCTCTGTGGCGGTCCCCTATCAAGCAACACCAGTATTGCCAAGGATGTCGGGATCTACGTCCACACATTGAGTCCGGCATACTCAGTCAAGTCGGCCTTCAAGAAAAACTCTGCCGCACCAAACTGCGTTGCCGTCAACGGAAGTCACATTTTCGCCGCCCAGCATGAAAAGGCTGCCTTGCACGTTTACTCCAGGATACGCGGCAACCAGGAGGCATACGTCCCCTTCCCCGAGAGGATACGATGTGTGGCTTTGGCAGGCGATGTCCTGATTCTGGGTACAGCTGAGGGAAGGATAATGCTTTGGGAGGTGAGATTCATGGCCGTTATTTTTTTTTTCTCCTTCTTGTCTCTGCTCCTTTCCTCTCGTCCTATCCCCCCATCAACCCATCATGGCTAGAGTGTCTTAGATCCAAGCCACCCACTCCCGCTAACTTGGAAACACGACCCTAGTTCTGCACAGGGAGATTGGTCTCGACTCCAGCCTGTCACGTTCAACCGGTAACCTGTCTGGCTGTGACACCCCACTCGGTACTAAGTGGCTCGGACGATTCCAATGTGCACGTCTGGAGTCTTGCCCAGCTCTTGGAGCTTGATATCGTCGCCGAGCAAGCTCCTGAGCGAACGTTGTCGAACCACAGGGCAGCCATCACGGCTCTCGCAGCGAGTTCCGGTGCAGACGGCGGATCAGGCGCCACAGATTCAACGCTCTGCGTGTCGGCCAGCAAGGACAAGACCTGCGTCGTATGGAACTACCGCACCGGTCTTCCGCTGCGGACACTACTGTTCCCGGCCTCTCCTCTCTGCCTCTCTCTTGACCCCTGTACGAGGGCGTTGACCCTCGCAGCCGACGATGGCTCAGTCTATCTGGTCGAGCTGTTCGGCGAGCCTGCACTCTTGGGACCCCATGCCGCCGAGGCCGCATCCACCGTGGTGCAGGTGACTTCGCCCTTTGGCATGGCACCTCCAGAGGCGGGCCCGGCGTCGTGCCTGGCGACGAGTTACGATGGCACTGTTCTCCTGTCTGGACATGCAAAAGGTAAAATTCTTCAATGGAGCCTAGCAGACAACAGCCCACCTACAGAGCTAGCGGATCTCAATGCTGCCGTCAGCAACCTCGTGTTTGTTCCTCCACTGCCGTCATCAAATTTCGGTCAGTCGACGACAAAATCGCCAACCATCGTCAAACCTGCCGCCAATGCCGACAAGACTTATGCTTTCACGGCACATTTCAATGTCGATCTCGGCGATTCTACCGAGCCGAGCAGGTTTGACAAATTAATGAACACACCCGGATTCTCCGAGGATGTGCTCAAGCAAGCGATTCTCGCATTCCAGCAGCCATCCGCTACTGCAACACCGGCAGTAGCGGCCAATGGATCATCAGATGATAGAAATGAAGTGGAGGAGCTACGTCGTCAGAACGAAGAGCTGCTGCAAATAGTCAACGAGCAAAAAGCTCTTTACAAGCAAGTTCTGCAGCGACAAGCCGGGGCGCAGAGCTAGCGCCAGCTAGACCTTGAGACGAAAGATCAAGGCGAGCTCGAAGAAAAGATAAGACGCAGCTCGCCCAGCAATTAGATACAAAACACTGTTACTGGACGTCAACACCGATAGATGAGATACCCCCCGAAACCTGAAGGACTGAAACTTGAATCATTAGCCGCCAAGGACAAGACACATGGAAATGTTTACAAACTATAATATGACGACTAAAACCCCTGACCGGAAAGCTCAGGACTTTGATTGGAAAACAGAGCAAGGTTTATATCCGAGGGAATAGCGGTTCATCTGATATTTCACGGAAGCTGACTTGTGTCCCGTAGGCCTTGAAACATTGAATCGTCAGATCCAGGTCGACTCTATTCACTTTTTGTTTCTCGAGTGTTTCTGTACCGTTGACCAATCAGACACTCGGCCGCGTCCAAACTCTCTGCGTGCATCACCGGGCCTTCCATGTCCTCCACACCGGTCTTGTCCCATACGAGAAATTCATCCCTATGCCGAGGTTCCTGAGCTGATCTTGGGCTGACAAGAAGACGGAAGCTTGACCTTATCGTATATACTTATGAAATAAGCATGAACTGGCCCGGATGCTTGGGATTTGCTTATTTTTTTTAGGCCTCCCAAGACGAAATTTATTGGAATTTGTATCCTCATCACTGAACGCACCTATCCACGCAGCATCGAGTCACGATCTGCTCGTGATCCGTGTCGGGACTCGTAAGCAGCAAGTGCGCGACACGACACGATATCCATCATGATGGACATTACTAGGTCTTTGTTTATTGCAAAGGCCAACATGTTTGTTTATTCCTCACAAGCTGCAAGGTGCAGTGTTCATGTGGCCCAGTGAAACCTCGTTTCATCCCATATCTCGGCATAGTCATGAACACGGCTAGTCCAGCAGACGCGTCTACCCGCTTGAGGGATACCAAAGTGGTGAAAAGCGGCTCTGCAATAAAGACATCTGTCCACCCTCGGCAATGCAATGTTTGTTAGTTGGCATTCCCATACTGCCATTGCTCTTGAGACTTTGTTGAAGAATAGAGCGGACTTGAAGATCCATTCCTTTGCTTTGGGTCCGTGTGTTTTTTTAATCATTCGATCCTATCGTTTGCGTGTCAGCAATCCTTGAGCAGGAGTTGATACTTGACTACTCCTTCTTGTTTCCTCTTTTTTTTTCTGGCAAACGTCATTCTCAAACATGAGGCTGGACTCGGTGATCTGCATCCTCTCAGCCCTGGCGGCGGCAGCGGATGGCAGGTATCTATATCCTGGTCAGGACTCTACCAAAAAGGCCAGCGATCATATTACCGCTCCCGGGCCCGACCACATCCTCCACGAGGAGAGGAATCCCCTCACGGAGCGCACCTGGACGCGTTCCCGCCGGCTGTACAATGGGACGATCTTGCCCATGCGCATTGGCCTGGTGCAGCAGAACCTGCACCGCGCCGAGGAGTTCATGAACCGCGTCTCGCATCCCTCCAGCCCAGACTACGGCAAGCACTGGACGGCCGACGAAGTCGTCGAAGCCTTTGCGCCGAAGCAGGAGTCTGTCGATGCCGTCATGGACTGGCTCGCCGCGGAGGGCATCGAGCGCCACCGGGTCAGCCTGAGCCTGGCGAGGACGTGGGTCACGTTCAACGCCACTGCGGCAGAGGCCGAGATGCTCCTCAAGACGCGCTATCACGTCTTTACGCACTCGATCCACGGGCATTCACACGTCGCGTGCGACGGCTACCACGTCCCGCGACACGTGATGCAGCACGTCGACCTGATCACGCCCACGGTGCATTTTGACAGCCGCGTGGGCCAAGGCCGCCGCAACATCCGGACGGAGCTGGATCAAGATAACGTGACGGAGCTGAAGCGTCGTTCTGAAAAGTCTGCCGCCGAGGTTCTGGCCAACCGCCCGGGGCACCGGGGCCACGGTCTGCTCGGACAGCCCGGCGCCGGGGGGCCCAAAAAGGGCGCGGTGGTGGAGAACGCCATGCTGGACCTCAGCAACTGCGACCGCATGGTGACGCTCGACTGCCTCCGGGCGCTCTACTCGACGCCGCCGGGCGAGACGGCAGCGTCCAACAACACGCTGGGCATCGTCGAGTACACGCCACAGGCGTACCTGCAGTCGGACCTGGACATGTTCTTTGAGCAGTTTGAGCCGCGGCTCAAGGGCCAGCCGCCAATCATCACGCTGCTCGACAACGGCGTGGTGCAGCAGAAGAACAAGTCGTTCGGCTTCAACGGCGAGTCGGCGCTGGACCTCGAGTTCGCCATGGGGCTCGTCTACCCGCAAAAGGCCACGCTCTACCAGGTCGGCGACCTGAACCAGGCCGCGTCCTTCAACAACTTCCTCGAGGCCATCGACGGCACCTACTGCGACTTTGACGGCGGCAAGTCGGTCGACCCCAACGTGGACGCGCAGTACTCGCGCCGCGTGGCGTGCGGCACCACGACGCCGACCAACGTCATCAGCACCAGCTACGGCTACAACGAGGCCGACCTGGGCGTCAAGTACGAGCAGCGGCAGTGCGCCGAGTACATGAAGCTCGGCCTGCGCGGCGTGTCGATGCTCTTCTCGTCGGGCGACGCCGGGGTCGCCGGCAACGGCGGCCAGTGCATCGACGAGGCGACGGGCGCGTACAACGAGGGACACGACGGCTACTTCAACCCGTCCTTCCCCGCCTCGTGCCCCTGGGTCACGGCCGTGGGCGCCACCGCCATACTCAAGGGGTCGACCGTGCACACGCCCGAGAGCGCCTGCGAGAGGGTCATCTTTAGCGGCGGCGGCTTCAGCAACGTCTTCAAGATGCCCGACTACCAAAAGGAAGCGCTCGAGGGCTACTACAAGGACAATGCCCCGCCCTACGGCCAGGAGAGGTACAACAACTCCCGCGCCGTCAGGGGGTATCCCGACGTCAGCGCCAACGGGGCAAACTACGTGACTGCCGTGAATGGCAAGTTTACGCTGAGTTATGGAACTTCTGGTGAGTTTTTTTTTTTTTGTGTCTAATTGTCGATTGTTCGAAATTGGTTACTGATGCAATACATCACCACAGCATCCACGCCCGTGTTCGGCTCCATCCTAACGCTCATCAACGAGAAGCGCATCGAGGCGGGCAAGTCGCCGGTCGGATTCGTCAACCCCGTCCTGTACCAGCACCAAGAGGTGCTCAACGACATAACCAACGGCAAGAACCCGGGTTGCGGAACGGACGGGTTCAACGCCGTCTCAGGGTGGGATCCGGTCACGGGGCTGGGAACGCCAAATTATAAAAAGATGTTGGAAGTGTTTATGAAGCTGCCCTGAAAAGGGTGGCATTTTATGAATGAAGAATGAAAGAGGTTGCAAGGATATTCTAGATTTAGATGGCGTTGGAGGATTTTATTTGCAGCGGTCTTTCTTGCAACAAAATAAAGTAGTCCTAGAATCAATTGTTTTCTTTGCTGGATTCAGTGGGCGCACTTTTCTATTTGCATACCTACCCAAGGTACCTAGACTTCCTAGCCGCATTTCATATGTTTTTTGTCCCAATTTTTAGAACAAATCAATGGACAAGTCGATTGGTTGCGCTGAGCTGACACTGGCGAAAAATACCGCCAAGCGCCGAAGCAGATCGGAGCTTACAATATCCAGCCACGACGGCAGCTAAACAGGGGCCCCACGCTCCCCCATCGCTGTGTTTGTTCTATCTGCCTTCCCCCAGGCGACGATTTGATGTTTTATTTTAATAGCTCCAGCTTTGAGCACAGGTCCCGCCGGCACACGCACAAATCCATTTTTTAAGCATAGAGACTGCCAAAAAAAATTTCACCTAATCATGGACGTCAATAGCAATTCAAGCACTGCAGAGAGCAGTGGTCCAGTGGCCGATTCGTCGCCGCAGGTTGGCGGCCCGCGGGTCAACAACGCATGTGAGGCTTGCAGGGCGGCCAAGGTCAAGTGCACGGCGAGCAGCAGCCAGTTGGGCATTTGTCGGCGGTATGTATTTGAGGATGTTTACAATTTTCCTTCTCTCTTTGCCCGATCAGTTGTAGATTTTGTTTCTTTCTTTTTTTTTTTTTAAGAAAAAAAAAACTTACCCTTTTACCCTGCTGTAGATGCTACGAATCAAAGCGTGAGTGCGTCTTCAAGACCGGCCCGCGTACCAGGAGACCACGGCAGTCAAAGCTGTAAGTTTATCCCCCTTTTGCTAGTTTTCTTCTCTTGTTGCAAATATTCTCCCCTATGCTTCCACCATACTCGGGCGCCTGGGAATATAGTCAACTCATTCCTTGGCGGGTGTTATTGTCTACACCGGCTTAGTTTACTCACAAGACTCGATGATATCCCGTCTTCCGTCTATCCAACCATCATGCCTCTTGGCTCATATATAGCCCAACCACTCATCCCAAATACCCTGCCTACCTACTTACACTCCCACAAAAAAAGCAACCCAACAGCAACCCGCCCACAACCACCACCACCAGGCCCCTCCAAGACCTTCACCATCGACGTCAGCCTCGCCCAGGACGACGGACCCCTAAACTTCGACATGCTCCGCGACTCGCACGAGGCCATGGTCGACCGCCTCTTCCCACCAGACTCACCACCAGCAACCACCGCACCGACGTCGTCATCATCCGCATGCACCCGCGACTCGACCTGGTCCCCATGCTTTACAAACACCACCTCCAGCTCCGCAGCCGCCACCTCGCCCTCGTCGTCGTCGACCAGCAAGCCCGCCAGCACGGCAGCGTCGGCATGGTCGGGCCCGCTCCGCCGGCCGCAGTTCAACCTCGACAGCGCCAGCTCGCTGCTCGCCACCTTTCGCGACGACATGTCGCTCTTCTTCCCCGTCTTCTCGGTCCCGGACGGCGCGACCGTGCCGGACCTGGCCCGCGACAGGCCCTTTGTCCTGCTCGCCCTGCTCGCCGCCGCCAGCGGCTCCAGGACCGCACTGAGGGGCGGCGGGAGCCTGTACGACGAAGAGTTTCGCAAGATCCTGGGGCTCAAGTTCGTCGCCGGCGGGGAGAGGAGCGTGGAGCTGCTTGTTGGGTTGTTGGTCTATTCTGCTTGGTGAGTCTCTTTTTTTTTATGTTCTACTAATATTATGTGTTTATGTTTGTATATATGAGATAGAAGTGTAGAACTGAGGCGTGTAGAACAAGTTCAGAGAATCCTGTGTCAATCTTACCAGATGCGTCTCAGCAAAATCCGGTCCTTTTATACTGACCGCTAAACAATGTAAACACCAGGTATCCTGTCCACCTGCGGCCCCGAAACAAGCAGTCTGCACAGTATATCCGCATGGCCGTCGATTTGATACAGGATCTCGAGCTCGACCAGCCCGAGTACCTCGAGCAGCACCGGGACCAACCGCGCGAGGAGCTCCTCGAGGGCATCCGCGCATACGTTGCATGCTGCTATATAGTTCTGGCGTAAGCTTTTCCCCGTGTTTCTTTTTTTTTGCTCTGGAGCTTCCTAACATCACCAAACCTCCCAACTGATGCACCCACAAAAAAAACGACTTCTCATCGTCCGCGGTGGGGGGTCTACAAAACTAAAACTAACAACGGAATCATGAAATAAAGACGAACCCACATGTACAGTCGCCCCTTGAACCTCCCATACACCGCCTGGACGGCTACCTGCTGCGACATGCTGGAGCGCGAGGCCCTCACGCCCGGCGACCGCATCCTCCCCTGGCTCCTGCGTCACCAGCACCTCATGCTCGAGGTCGTCGGCCTGGCCAAGGACGAAGAGAAGGGCCTGCGCTCCCCGTACCAGGCCGCCACCATGCTGAGGGGGTTGGACATGCAGTTTGCAGAGTACGGCGCGCGCATGCCGGAGGAGGTCGCCAACACCCGTACGTAGCTGCCGCGTTTGATCTCCTTTTTTCTGTCTCACAATTACTCTTCATTTATGACATAAAAAAAAGCTAACCCATATCCCCAAAAACTGACAAGTCGTCATGAGATTCACCACCCTCACGACGCAGATCCAGCTCCTGACCCCACACCTCTGGAAGACCTCCAACATGACGCGGTCGCCGCGCGTGGACCCTTTCCAGGACGCGTCGCGCATGCAGCTTGCGCTCCCGCACATGGCCGCCGCGCTGTCCTTCATGGGCGAGACGCTGCTCGGCGGCCGGCAGCTCACCAACATCTGCAACGTCGAATGGGGCCGCTTCGTCCTGCTCTCCATCGTCGCCTTTACCTTCTCCTTTGACATGCCCACCTGCCCTAGCTGGGACGCCACACTGGCGCGGTCGCAGATAGACCTCGGCTCGCTGTTGGATCGGCTCACCGACAAGGCGCAGATGCGGGTGGACGACAAGTCTCGCGGCGACGGGACTGTTGAGGATGACGACATGACCATCGTCGGGGCAAGTCGTGTCGTTTTTGGCGTCGTCAAAGCAAAGTTCGACAAGAGGATGGCGGCCGTGCAGCGGCAGCGGCAGCAGCAACAGTCTTCCATTGCGACGGGGATATGGTCTCTGTTCGGCAGTGGCGGTGGCAGCGGAGATGCTCACCCAAAAATACCGCACGACAAATCGACCAGGGGTTGCCCAATGTTTGATGGTTCGTTGGATAACTACATCCCGGTGTGGGACGAGGCCTTCACCGATCAGACAAGCTTTGGGGCAAGTGTTGCCCCAGTCAATGCGACTGGCGGGTTTGCAGAGGCGTTTGGTGACATTGATCTAGACAGCGGTATGGACGGGGCAGAGTTCCAGCCGGCTCATGACCTTTGGGCCACCATGACCATGGGGTGGGCGGAGAGCGAATTGGCAGGGCACATTCAGCCTGCTGATGGTGCGGAAATCAGTTGAGGGCTGCCCCCAATATGTGGATCGAATGCCGTTGGTATCATTTCGAAAGATCCGAATTCTTTTGTCGCGAAAAAGCCCAGAGACGCCAGAAAGAAACAAGTTGCATCTTAGCCTAGTGGTTTTCTCCCGTAGACCAAAACACTAGAAAAATAAACGGCAGGCATTAGTATTCCAATAGAAGAAAAAAATAAGGAGTATAAAGCTCGGAACAAGACTGACCCCTCAGAATAAGAATGGATACTTGTATCCTTCATGTCCCGCTTCACATCCTCGAGAAAGACCTTGAGATCATCAACATCCCAGCCCAAAACCCTCGTAAATAGCGCCATGCTGATGGCCTCGATCCCCTGCAGCATGTCGTGCTGCAGCCACAGGCTCAGGTACTTGACCCGACGACCTTTGGCCCAGGGGTTGAGGGGGAGCTGCTCCTTGATCTCGACGACGTCCGCGAACCCGAGCTCGCGCATCCACTGGGCGTAGTGGACCGCATTGTCCCAGCGCCGCCCGATGCGGCCGCTCGCCTCCATCGCGAGGTCGTTCCAGCGCGCCAAGGCGCAGCCCTCGGGCGGCGGCGTCAGGAACTTGAAGGGCATGATGGGGTCGCGCATCTGCAGCCAGCCGCCGGGCGCGAGGCTGGACATGGCCGACTCCATGACGGCGCGTGGGGAACGGAAGCACGTCACGACGGCGCGCATGTGGATAAAGTCAAAGGGGACCGAAAAGTCCCACTCGTCCTCGGCATCGCAGATCTGGAAGGAGCAATTCGGTGGGACGTATGTGGGTTGGATGGGCGAGAGGTCAGTGCCCACGACGTTGGAGCCGGGGTTTTCTTGAGCTAAGTCGATATGGAAATGCTGTCAGAGATCGGCTGGCTTTGTTTGGTCTAGGGGCTCGACCCCCGCACATACCAAACTCGATGGCCCATATTCCTGTCCCTGTTGCTACGTCCAGTACGTTGCGTGGATTTTCTACTGGAGCTTGGTAGAGTTTGCCCTCTAAAGACAGTTTGTAAACCTGATGCTGGAAGTCTACTCGTTACCGTGACATATTAGCTTAGGAAATTCCGAGTAGCTTGGGCTCATCATGGCACCAGAGACCCACCAAGACGATCTTGCTCTGGCTATGTTGAACAGACAATAAATGTGTAGGGCGTTAGCTGGTTTTACTACCGCTCGCCTTGGGGATCATGGTTGCATAATACCTCGTCGTTAGGCAGCGGGTATTCTGTCAAAAGTAAACATTCTTTAGAACTAGCACCTAGAACTCCACACGCACAGGCTAAGGTGGTTCATGGTGTCCATTTTCGGTTACTTACTGCCCTCTTTGAACTTGTGATAAGTCCGACCGTTTTCTACAACGTGCTCGTATAGACTTGAACTCAGACTTTGCGTGGATGACCTTGATTTGATGTAAGCAGAAAAGAGGCATATCAAGTCAGCACTTCCTTGCCGCAATGTTTTATTTGATGGTACCCCGTAGTAGGTTTGTACAACGGATGGATGGGCATACACGAAGCTCATACCCCCTACCGCCGAGTCCATTTCCCATTCCGCCTGATCAAAAGTTATCACCTACGTTAGTACCAGGAGGCAACTAAAACTCATTTGAGCATAAGATTGGATCCATAGATGCACTTACACTATCAACCTCAAGAGCATCCTCGTCGTCATCGTCGGCAATGTCGACCACATTGGGACTAGTATCTATGTTTGAGAAGAGGTCCTCAACTGTTCGGTTATCCTCTTGCTGCATAGTGCGTGCAATGACTTATTTTCGTCCAATGATCGAATTGGATCTAGCGTAACTGTATTCTCCTTGGCTTTCTGTTTAAATGGTTTCGAGACTCAACAGGCCCCTTGGGATTCTTTTTGACTGCAGAAATCAGATGACAAGCGTTAACTGTGGATAGACCAGCAGAGAGAGAATCGACCAAAGCAACAAAGATGGGGGTCATCATCTATTACAAAATGGTCAAACACAAGAAGAGATGAGCCAGCCATTGAAGTCATGACGAGGTAAAATTAATAATCCGACGCAGGTCGATCTGTACCCCATCGACCTCCAACCGGAACGTGCCGGCGGTGCAAATTAGCAAGGGAAAACCATGCAGTGAGATCGATACCCGCTCATAGACAACTCGAAGCGAAGAGCGAAAACCAGAGAGGCAAGCGAAGACAAGATTGTGGGGTAAAAAGAGAGAGAGAGAAAAAAAAAAAAAACAGTCACACGCATAAATGGATATGCATCTCCAAACCGGTATACTACCAGAAAGGGCATCGAGAATGAGGGACAAAAAAATCGAATGATATGCCGATAACGTTGCCCACACAGGGCCCAAACGAACCACTTTGCCCAGACGCGGTTCATCCGGGCTCGTTAGCGGTAACAGTTAAAACGGGCAAATAATCCATATCCCAGACAGGGCCCTCCGTCCAATGACCTGGGGTTGTTGGGTAGGCCTCGTTCGGCTACGCGGTAGGTTTGCAGGAAGGGAATGACAAGATCCTTGCATGCATGTGCTGTGTGGGTGGCTCAGCCTTCCTGACCAGGAGCTTTTCATAAACGGTACCCATCTCGATGAGGTATGTTGACGGACGGGGTTTTGGGGCCGCCGGGAGATCAAAAGGAATACCGGTAAGCGCTGCAGGATCCTGCGGGGTCTTTTTCTTGTCTTTCCTGTTCGTAACCTTGGGGCACTTCGTATGTCCCTACAGGAGGGGTCGCGGTGCATTGGGTGAGATGTTTGACGGCATTCATGGCACCTGCCTGCACTGAACTTCAAAAAATTACACTTTGGTTGAGTGAGACTGCCAAAATTCTCAACTTGCCCAACGTTATTGCGGGCCCATACGCACGCGGTACAGTAGATAGGCGGAGCGGATCCCTTCCACCTCGTACGAAGTACACAGAGGTGCTGTATCATAATTTTCGGGGGCCTGTCTTGATGTGGAAAGCGGGACCGGGGAGATTGAAGAAAGTGCCCTAAACCTTCTGGTTCCAAGTTTTTCAGTTGCTGCTCCGTTCCTTTACAGAAGACCGTAGTACAATAGTTGGTTTCAAACCAAACCTGGCAATTAATTGGTCACGAATCCAATCCCCGCTAAAAAAAAGAGGTAACGGCAACAACATCGTCACACTCCCGCTTTCAGACAGACCCTTGAAGCCATGTGACGGAGGTGCATCCAAACTCTACAGTACTGACAGCATGTACGATTCGACTTAAATTTCCATCACGCATGCCCGTGCGCCGCGCTCGCGGTACATGGGATCGACACCCAAAAGACACCAGACGTGCCTCTGTCTATAACTGATGATAATCTCTTGTTAATTCTACCATCACAATCACAGAACGACGATCAAGCCTAACTTGTGACTAATAAGATTTACATTTCAACCAAACATCAACATTCCGCAATTCCTACGGCTAATTGAAAAGTAGCGGCACAGCGGGAAAAGCATGTCGATGAAGCCAAGTCACTCCACAAGCAAGGGAAGCTAGTTGTCGGACATTTTGTGGTATTTTCTCCAAAAAGTAAAACCATGTACCGGTATTCTTAACTTACTACTTACCATTCGCGGGCCCAGTAGGGCTGCATCGGTAATTGTGAGTGCCAAGACCCTCCCTCAGTTCAAAATGATCAGCAAAATACCGTAGGGAAGTATGCTCGATTTGTTTGTCATCAAAAGCTTCCAAAAGACTTGCACATCTGGTTCTTGTGCCCCTCAAGCCGAACCTTCAAGGGGGCCCTTTCGGGCTGACGAATATCCAAGCTTTTACCTTTACCCGACCCTGCATCAATAACATAACATCTTTTCGCCCTCCTTCCCTGTAGGTCGATTACCACCAATCAACGTTGAACCTAGTTTGCCGGCACCTTAACCTCGGTGATTGTTGCGCGCCTTTTTTTTATCAGACCAGATTCTTCAAGGGCCACTTCGTATTTGAACTATAATTCCCTTGTCATCTTAACCCATATCCACCAAAAGCCTACCACGTAGAGGGGAGGGGTCCCCAACTCAGGGGATAGTATGCGCACATGCCTGCGGGGGCCTTGACCAACCATGCCAAAACCCTCGGCACTTTGCGAGTTTGAACTTTGATGTCATCGCAAGGTCGATAGAACCTCTTGATGAGAAAAAAAAAGGGGGTAGGATTCCTCGGCAACACTTGCCTGGATGACGAAAACCTAATAGGGGTGAGAAATCTCGAAGGTACTTGTAGATAAGCATTTGATAAAGACAAACTTTGTTCCTCGGCGTCCCTTGTCTTTCTTCGGACATTTACGGAATGTACGTGGTAAAGCCACGAAGGAGAAAAAAAAAGGAAGGAAAAAAAAGAAAGAAAAAACTCTCACACTCGCGATCACTTCCCTGGCAGTATGTGTCACGTCGTCAGAAAAAACAAGGCAAGGTTGACATCCTTGTTTGCTCCCTAATTAGCATGCGAGATTTTTCTCTCTTTCATACGGAATATACGATCCTGGCCATCCAACAGCCTGCATATTGATGAATGGATGGGATAGATGGATGCCTGCTATTACTGGTACAATAGGTACTTGTGACTTTGTTCCTCTCCCCTCTTCCGAGTTCCCAATTGGATCCCTTGGGCCTGACCTCCCTCCATCCCATCTATCACCTTTTTTTGGACAGCACTAGGTCAGGTCTAGTTCCCGCAGCCACTAGTGAGCCGTGGTGCAATGTGAGCTGTCACATGTCTTACCTTCCCTTCGTTGGCACGCACAACAAAATAAGCTGAGGGTGGGAAGAAAAAGAATTCCAACGGTAGGAAAGAGACAAGAGAAAAAGAAACTTAAAAGTTCCTTCCTAGTCAGACTAGCGCGCGGCTTGTACCGCGAATCAAAATCTCACCCGCTCCTGAATAAAATTCTGACTTTGTTCATTCATCCATCATCCTACCAGCAATAAACAAAATTGCGATTTGTGACAGAAAAGAAAAGATGCTCAGGGCCAAAACGAGAGGGGTGGCGAAGGTTGTAGGTTGTTGAGTGGTGCGGTTTTTTTTTTTCTCTCATTCTTTCTGTCTCCCTACCCCTTTCTCTTTCTCTCTCGTCCCTCTTCAAATATACCTACATAAATTGACCGTTGAGGCTGTGCCGCAAGCAGGTGTTCACACCCGTTGGCAGAAGCGGAAATGTCGGTGTGTGAGAAACAAAACACCTCCGTAAAAGAGGAAAACCTTAAACCTTTTCCTTGCTTTCTGGAACGGAACAATACATGCCTTGCTTTGGCGCAGGGGACCTTCTTCGCCCTGCCTACTTAGCGTATTCTCGTATCAACGTATTTTTTTTCATAAATCCCCGGTCAGCCACGCAAACCACGGCAGGCAACGAGGGGGGCGTATGGTGTTATCGGCTTGCGACTTTCTGTCGTCTTTTACGAGACAGGTAAAGAGGACAGAAGTAAAAGAAACAGAAAGCAATAAATCCCAGAATACCAGGCCACGGGGACAGATAAAATGATATGGAAAGATCGAGTGAGCGAAAAAGCAACCACTAGTTCTAGAGCTAAAGGAAAAAAAAGATCAGAAACCCTGCATGGCCCACGCACATGCCGGACACCAACGCTACTGGGGTTGATCTCTGGGGTGCCCCCCTCAGCATTCAAGGCATTGTGTAATAATTCGTACTGTATCTTACATGAGCCTGGAAGAGAGGTTCAACGAGAAAAAAGGAAAAGAATAGAAAACAAAAACAACTTCCGGGCTTTCCCTTGTGTACTTATCTAAACTTTACTTATGGGTTGAGGAACCCGATGAGTTCGGCTCATGCCCCTCGAAAACCTGAGGCGACTATCTCAATGGAAAAAAAAGTTGCTTCAACTTTCTTAGTATGTCTAATAATGAGACTTTCCTCCTTGCAGCAGCAATCTCTCACCTGGAGCCACTGGTAACGCAATTTTTGGGGTACAAACAAATTTGCATACCAGGTATTATTCCATCCTTGCCGTATAAGCGGCCGTATGAATCATTTGATGTCTATGAAGGAAAGGAAACAAAAAGAAAGATGTAAATTTTTGAACGACCCAAGGTTTGCTACCAACAAAACACCTCCCTATCCGTGAAAAAAAATCAGATGACTAGCAAAAAGCAACATATATCTTTATGTATGCAAAACACGTAATATGTGGAGAAAGAGTTGACATGAGAATACAACAAGTATGAGATCGACAGTATGATAGAAACAATTTTTTTTGAAAAAAAAAATCGCCCATTGAGCACCTCAACAATTGTGGCTAAGACATGTTTTGGAGTTGGGCCGAGTTTCCCACAGGTTAGACCGAGTTGGCGAGATGAGAGAAAAAACCACCATAAACCTCTTGTTCGTATAAGTCGAAAAGGGTAGAGAGGAGAAAAAGAAGCAAGTCCAAGACCTTTCCTACCCTATAGGTACTACCACGGAGTACCGTGTTCTCCAAGTGACTACCTGCGTCGGCGAGGACCTGACCCTGCTGTCGTCAATCTCGCCTTGCCCAAAATTCCAAAAATAAAATAGCAGGCAAACCACTCCGTGGAATCATATCCCGCTGCGGCAGGCACAGATATAAAAAAGGAAAAAAAGACAAAACATCCAAATATATTTCGTGACACAAGTCCAAATCGATCCCTCGCAGGTCGATCGGACAATTTTTCAATTTTTCCTTGCGTAGCTTGTAACTCGGCCGACTAGCATGTTGGGCGACGGGACGGATGTGTACCGACGTAAACGATGAATCGCTCGCCCGTCAAGCCCCTGGGATCCGTACTGATATCTTGACCCCACCTCCCCCTTGAACTCTATTCCGGTGATTAAAATCAAAGACAAGATCCATCAGGGTCTTGCTAGTGTGCAGACGAGCAAAAGAAAAGACATGTACGGGACGCTCGAGTACGTGCTGAATAAAGTGTTTATAGTGCTAGTAGGGAATGTGTAGTAGAGGACCCTGATGAGGGGCAAGAAACATCAGAAACCTCGCGCCGTGCTTGCTATGGAAACTTTGCAGTGCTGGATACAGAAATCAACGCAACGCCGTTAGACTCCGAGCTAGTGACAGATGGTAACAGTGCATTCGAAGCTTGCTTCTCCGCTTCTCTGCAATTGTGCTGTGTAGTGAACGTCGAACCCAACAGCCAAACAAACAAAACAACCAATCCCGTGCTTTAGGCCTTGCCTCCCTGTCCCGAAAACTCCATCCGGAACGTCAAATCGCGATGGGGGAATCATGCTTAAGGAGTAGTGTTAAGGTTTTCCACCGCTGCCGTGTAAATGATGACCAATGATGCAGAAACCCGACAGAAGACAGATGACCCCAAACTCGCTGTGCCAAAAAGAAAAATGAGAAAAACAAAAGGATAACAAAGATATGTGGACAGAACCCATGCAATGCCGAGTGAGGAAAAAAAAGAACAAAATAACAGAGAAAACACTGAAAGATGTGAAAAAAATTGCCCTTGGCGTATGATGCTTTTAAACTTCTTTTTCCCTGAATGCATCCGCATAGCAGCACAAATAATAGTAGAACCGATGTGTATCAAACAGTGTAGTGAAAAATGGACAAAAACCGATGCTGTATGTGAGAAAACTCTATTCCAGGAAGCCCAATCTATTTTCCCATCATGAAAGAAGGAAAGCTGCTAGAGCCGCCAGTGACTGGCGTTGGACCACCCGCCATCATGGTGTTGCCATAATTAGGGGTGTTCCAGATGTTGCTTGGCGGCGAGAACTGAGCAGCTGACGAAGGTGTGTTGTTCAAAGAGCCAGTCATCATGGAACCACTCGAACCCGAAGATGTAACGGGCGAAAATGTGGACAAGGAACGGCTGGTGCCCATACCACCCAGACCAGGTGGTGCAGACAATCCAGGCGGCGGTCCGTTTGCTGTGGCGAAATTGCCGACCCCATTGCCATTCATCATACTGTTCATTGAGGATAGAGGGCTGGTAACGCCGGCGCCGACAGGGTTTTGACCCGACCGGACTCCCAGAGGGTTTTTAGAGAAGCTGAGCCTGATGCCGCCCTTGACACTGTTGTGCAACATGTGACCGTACAGTTCATGTAGAGCCTTCGTCGCGAAGGATACGTCTTCAAATTCAACAAAGCACATGGGCCCATTTTGCTTAGTGCGGAAACACAGGCGCTTGTAACCACGCTGCTTGGAGAATGTGGCCTTGAGCTCCTCCTCCGAAGTGTCAATCGGCAGATTCCCAACATAGAGGGTGTTGCAGGGTGGATTCTGATCTGCAGGGTTGACAGGGGGGAAACTGTGGCCCGGGAATCTATGGCCCCCGAGATATCCCATTGTGGGAGTACCCGCCCCATTCAACATGGTGGGTGACATGGTATTTGTATGTGCCGACAACTGGCCAACGGGCGAAGGGCCGTATGGTGCCATCGGGTGGCCATTGGTGTTAAGTGACAGGCCGGCCATGCGCGAGATTGGAAGCTGCGGGGCTGTTGCCCGTCGTGCTTGTGTCGCCATGGCACCATTTTCAGCATACGCAAGGGGGTCTTTGAGAAGTTCTCCGGTCTCATCGTCATCTGCGGCGTCATTGATGAGGGACTTGCCCGACATGCGCGTGCGTTGGTCGGTTAGGTGGTTGCCAATGGGCGACTGAGGGGAAAATATGTTCTGGAAGTGATTGCTGGTATCCGAGCCAGACATTTCATTCCCATAAGCACCACTGATTGGGGGCGACATGGCTTCGACCGATCCGAAGGATCCTGCGCCGTTAAATCGCGACGGCTGGCGGGATGAAGTAGCTGATGAAGTGGCCGAGGATGATGCGGATGTAGGCGCGTCGCCGTTCGTGTATCTCCTGCCGTTCTGGGAGTTCCCGCCGAGAATCTCAACCATTAGCTCGGCGTCATTGGATATGTTAGACTTTCCATCGAGCATGCTCTTGATGTTTTGCGCTCCAGCAGGAGTCTTGACCTTGACCAAAGCACTGCGAAAACCAGGGTCTTCAGAGTGTTCTGCCGGCAGCACATCCACGTCCACTAGTTCCTCGCAGAAAACCAGCATCAAGCGTATGGACTCTTTCGACGTGTTGAGGGGTAAGCGTCTAATGAGGACCGAAGTTGTCGAGGGCGCTGCGTTGTTAAAAGGTGTGCCTACGGCGAAGGATGGTTGATCGCGCTCAAAGGCGTTGACTGTAGTACCAGCGGACATGGTCGCAAAGCTAGACTGCGAAGTCATCGACGGTCGAAAGGAAGGCGGCTGAGCGAGAAAAGGTGAGGCTGCCATTGCATTCTTCGTCGCGCCAGCCGATGCACCCGTGGGGCTTGAGCGGAGTGGGCGGACGTGATTTGGGGCGAACGCGGAATGCGCCGCCAGCGGTGTCGATGATGGCAGAAGTGGCTCTGGCGCAGGCGATGCTGTGGACGATGCCCTCGAGGGCGATTTCGAAGACGAGACTGAAATCGTGTCGGATGTTTGTCGACACTGCTGTGGTGTAGTGTGATCTTCGCTCATGCCTCGAGAGGGTGGTTTCGGTACATGCAATAAAGTAGCCTCAAGAGAGCTTTTGTGGTTGGGGGGAGGACAAGACTTGAGCAAATCGATGACGATCGCGCGACCTCAAATTATCTTGCGAAAAGCCTCGATGTGCGACCAGTCACTCTAGAGCTGGTTGAGTCGGCTCAATCGAGTCAAGCTAAGTCAGGTTTGACCAACAGGACCCCAGAAATAATTCGGGGAAGACAGGCGTTTCGGTCAGCGATTAGCAGGGACGAAAGTGGAGAGGAAGGCTTGGTAAATTGATTGATTGTTGTTGCTGAGAAATGTGATGGGTCGAGAAAAGTCGGGTCGCGCGCCTATGTTGCGACGTAAGAATGCGTGCGCAGTGCAGTTGCAGGTGCAGTTGTATGTAGGAATTGAACGATGCGTCAGTGTGTGATGGCTGTGGAGTGCGGTGCGTCTTGGTCTTGGCCCAAAATCAGGCGAAAGGTGAGAAACGGGCTTTCAGAAAACGATCTGCTTGGCCGATTGTTGCTGTACGGCGAAGAGAAAGCTGCTAATCTGATGCCGGGCTGTCAGCGCGGAAAGGAATGCAGCCAGGCGAGCGGCCGATGGAAAAAAAAATAAAATCAAATATGATTGATGAGGAAAACCAAGGGGGGTGAGGTGAAAAAAAGTTGGGAGGGAGGGGGGAGATCGCCCTGCTTTGTGCGTGTGAGAGAGGGCGGCTTGTCGCAGATTTTGGGGGTGACGATGGGTAAGGTTGAGGTTAGGCAGGAGCCTGGTAGGGTACCTAGGCTAGCTTGGTACCTTGATCAAAGTACCTTACCTTGTCTCGCCCAATCCAATCCCCAGCCCGCCCCCGTACGGGCAGCTTCCAAGTTCAGAAGAACGTTCGAACCCGCCCACGGGCATCAAAAGGCAGACCCCCCGGGGATAAAAAGGCAAATTAAAACGATAAAAAAGAACTTGAGCACCGAAACATGTCAGTTTCGATTGGGCTACGGTATTTGGACCGTTACAGCGGCCATGGCGCTCTTTATTTTATTGGCCATCTTCAAACTTTACAGGTCCCGTCCAGCATTGTCAAAAAGGCAAACTGCAACAACAGGCAAAAAGAGTAGCATTGTCAGATTGTTTCGTCTTCGGAAAGGAAAGTCTGCTGAGGTGTGTGTGGAATTTTTAAATTTTTTTAATATTATTATTTATATTATTACTATTTTATTCTTTGAATCTTCTGGCTGGGATGTAGCCGGGGAGCTTTTCAAGTCAAGGTGGTCGGTCCACGCCTGGGTGTGGTGCCGGTACCCTTCTCTCACTGCCAGATAAACGGGCTTGACGGCTACATACTGTATGGTACAGTGAGTAATAAAGCAAACAGTGGAGGTCGCGGCGAGGGCGTGAAGCCAATCACTATAGGTCCTTGGGTACATCATCTCTTCGTCGTATCAAAGACATTCATTCATATCTTATACTCGTACGTTTTGTAAAAGCCGGCGACGAAAATTAAAGCAAGCAACACAAAACAATAGACAAGACAATCTCAGTATGGGGTCTCGGAGAGCGAGATCATGAAAAATATCGAAGTGGGTGTGATGTGTGCTTGCGTGTGGATGATCAATCAATCAATTAACGAGAACCTCACTGTCGGGCAGGCACAGGGGCTGGGCGCGCTCGGCAGGGCTGGTTGGCACTGCCCCGTGCCAAGTTGATGGTGTCCCACTCTGGGGACATCAAGATGCATGCCCCACATGGCCATTCCGCTTTGGTCTGTGCTCGCCTATCTGCGTCTCTGCAGCGCGTGTCCTGATTCCACATTGATTTTCTAGGTACGGAGTAAACTCTAAGCATACCTGGCAAGCAAAACTGGCCAAGCCAGCCTGGACTCGGGTGGACTTGGAGGGCCAAACTACTGTACGGTACAGTTATTAGCTAGTGACTGACCCCAGTGTTCGCAGCAAGGCCTGATCCGAGTCCTGGATGCGATTTAATGCAACCCAAGAAAGCAAGCGATCAAACAAGCACGCACACCTTGGACGCGATAGATTACCTGAGGAAAAGAAAAAACAGCGACGCGTAGGTACATCCATCTAACGCCGAATTCAATCGCCAGTTGAGTTGCAAACATGGTCGGACCACACTGGCAACATCCCTTTCATTTGATTTAACACTTACGCCGTAGTTATGGTGGTTTGCCGGTCCAGCCGTTTGATGCGCAAGCAAGTGAATTCACTCTTTGCATTGGTCGACATCAGTCAAATGCTACTGAAGCCGAAGTTCAGTGGCTAGGCAGGGAGCACCCCGTTTTACCAGACTGTGCGACAGCCGGACAAGTGACACCGGCTACGGACGACTTTCAGCTCACACAGACAGGAAGGCTGGCACACAAAAAGTGGTCCCCAAAGTGGTCTACCAAGTCTACTTATCTAATTACTGTATACCTACCTACCCAGTGGGAGTGTGCTGTAATAGACTTACGGTTGACATGACGAAAGCAGCCTGGCTCGCCATCGAAAATAATTATCAGTGTTTTTAAACCACTACCAAGGTTTCATGCCATGGCACGCCTTCTTGACGCTTTATCTGCCCAGAACCGAGACTACTTCTTGTACTTCGTATATCTTCATTGTGGTCGGCACAAAAGAAAAAAGGAGAGAAACATAAAACCATGGCGTCAGCGCATCCTGGTTTCGGTAAATAACATAAATCTCTCGATAAAATGTGCACTACCGATCCCTAATTCGGCACGTAGCATGCACACTGTCCCTTAATGCCTTCTAGGGCGGGCTAAATAACGTTTCGGCCTCGTGGTTCGTCAAAGTCGAGGACCGGGGTAGTCTTCTACCGCTGTATGCTGTATGCACGGATGGGACCGGTGAGCCGTCATGGAGGGGCACTCTGTTCTCTTATACGTAAACCTTCACCTGCGGTTCTCACACCGGAGATTCAAAACCTACATCGTACACTAACAGATTGGTGGTCCATGCTCGCCAAAGCCTTCCTAGCCCTCCTTGATGTCCAAGGTACTGTGGGAATCTAGGCAACCCAACAAAAGATAGCGAAAAAAAGACACAGTACAGACATTGTTCCTCACTCTGAATTATGAATGGTCCCAGTCGAGCTGCCTCCTCATCGAAGATCAGATGGTCAAGCGCTTTACAGGTTGTAATGATTGCACACAGAGTTTTCAACACCCTTGCACTGATACATGACCAACGGCCACATGCGCCGAGCGCAGTTCACAGCTTGAAAGTGATATGTTTGCTTCGGGCACCAAGTAGCCAATCAGCCAATGTACGTACCTTGGTATAGTATGTAGGCTGTTACTTTTTGCCAGCATTTGGTATGTCAAGGCCTGTAACTCAACATGGAAACATCCGGAAGCCTAGGCAGTTACCCTTCCGTCCCGCAGCTCTGTTCTTCTTTTTTCTCCTTCTCCTTGCTACTCTCCCACTTTGGTTTATCCCTTACTTACCCCGGTATGATTACTCCGGAACTTGGCAAATACACGCGTGACACGTCTGCCAGCAGCTCAAGTACACAGCCAACAGGGACCACAACAGATGCGCATCATCCCGCATTTTACTGTCATCATTATTTTTTTTTCACTTCATCGACTGGCTGGCTTTTTGATTAGCCACATCCGTTTGGGTCAAATGCCAAACTAGAATGGGCTGCACATGAGCATCTGAACTAGCCAACCAAGCCCTCAAAGTGAAGAAAAGGCCCCCCGCTGGTACCTAGACTAGGGAAGATGGCTGCCACACCAGCTCGCTACCTGTCCAAAGCATCCTACCCGTAAACCTCCCCCTCCCGCAACTTGGTTCGAACCGGTTAAGCGAAGTCAATACGTCTGAAGTACACCCGCCCCCTTTGGCCCGATACAGAAGAGAGTTAGCCGGCAGGAAGCAACCGGCTCCCCGATTCTGGCATCACCCCACATAAACATTTCGTTCTCTTTGGGAACCAAACGGAGGCCATTCCATGACGAGCCCGTGACCAAAGGAAAGACTACGATTTCGTGCAGGGGCCCCGCCGAGTCTTGGCCGCAATTTTTTCCATACGGGTGAAATCATGGGAGAGTGGAGCGAATTTTTTTTTTCTTTGCTTTCTCGATCACCTGGAAGTTTCTTCGCTGCAAATGACTTATTGTTTTTCTTTTGTTTGCTTTATTTAGGCTTTTGTTTCTTTGCCAGTCGGGCGGGACAACAGGGGCCGATTTTAAACAAGGATTAGGAAACCTGGCTTGCCTGGCAGAGCGATTTGCGCAGAGGTTTGTTCTCCGTACCTCCCCCAGCTTGCCTGGCTCAGGATCCCATGTCGAGAATTTGAAAGAGTAAAGAAAAAAATCGGCAAACTGCCCACACTCCATAATGCGGGGTTTTTAGAGTTCCACTTGTTGATTGGCTTGCGCTGGGTTAACTCGTCACCCACCCTCTTTCGAAAAGCCAAAGTGGAGCCGCAGGGGGGTTTTGACCAAAAGAGACAAGTTGGGCTGAGAAATGGGATTTTGAAACACCGACACTGGACGCTGGGTCTCGATTTTGCTATCAACGGAAAGAGAATTGGACGTACACGGCGCCGCCCGACATACGACACTTACCTTGCGCGCCGGGCACTGTACCGATCTGTTCAGCAAACCATGGCCAACAACCGCCCTTGCCAAGGCGGCGGTTCTGCTCCCCTTTTTGTCTCGGTTTTTATGTGCGTGTGTTTGTTTCTTCTGCGCAGTAGATAGCGCTAGTTTTTCCAAGCTATTCGTAAAAGCCCCCCACCAGGATCGGCGGAAGACCAGTCGGAATGATTGTTGCATCACCAACCTTTTCTGTGCCTTGTTGGTGGTGCGCCGCATTGCACCTCTCCCGGGCTTATTCCTCAACGGCCAGCCCTTTGAAGGCGCAAGTAACCAGAGCTAATCTAAAGGGGGGATTAAAATCCTTATCATGCTCTATTGCGCCATGTTTACTCCGTATCTAGTTGAATTTATTATCAGTCTTTTTTTTTTGTTTTAATGTTATTTATTCAACTCTGATTTACATCAGATCCTTATCTTCACATGTTAGCCAAACTGGCTTCCCCAGTAGTT
Source organism: Pyricularia oryzae 70-15 (assembly GCF_000002495.2). Lineage (NCBI taxonomy): Eukaryota > Fungi > Ascomycota > Sordariomycetes > Magnaporthales > Pyriculariaceae > Pyricularia > Pyricularia oryzae. Next base: position 491,544 of record NC_017854.1, read on the forward strand.
TTTTGATGGAGAAGACTAATCTTTGCGTGAGCAAGCCTAGAACATTTTAGGTCCACCCAAGGTTCGTCATTGGGGAGATAAAGTACAGTAATAAAAATAAAAAGAAGAAAAAAAGGCTACCCGCTCGCGCCCAAATAAAAAACCAAAAGTCTGACCGTACGCCTTAAAATCCTTCGCCTACAGGATGACATCTACGATTGACCTGCCAGGCACGCATACACAAATCATCTAGAAGAAAAGCCCTCCCCACGCACAGTTCACGTCAGCCCGTGCACACCTTTCCAAGAGCCCCTACCTAAGCTTGCGGGCTTGCCGCTCTCGTACCTGCGCGAGGTTTGGTTTGATGGTAGCACGCGGGTCGCACGGGACTGGAATGCACCATCAACAAGTGCTTACAGATCACCTAGTCCGTTTATCCACCTTTTTTTATGTCTCTCCTTCTTGCGCCGAACTCTCCCATGTTCGTTGACTTCCCGGCTTGCATCCCCCCTTTGCCAATCGTCTGTTGTCAACTGGAGGCAAATATTGAGGAACGTACTTCCTGGTCGCTTTCTTCCCTGCTTAGCGTATCATATGTCGGCGAATCAGAAGGCTGAATTGGCTACACCATCAGTTCGACCGAACTCAAGTCATCGGGATCATCAAGTGCTAAAATGCAGGCTTCCGAAGGGTGAAAGGCAGAGATAAAGAACAGGAAAAGAAAAGAAAAAAAACCGGGGAATAGACCATCAAGACAACATTCGGCGCCCCGGTGTCATGTTTAGGCGTTTTTACTGCAGTGCCAGTAGTGTCCCATTCGGTCCCCTTTTGACACACCCGTCCAAAAAGAACTGTGATCTGCCTTGCTGCTAACTCGGCGCAAGGACGGTGAACCTGCCAGGGCGCGTCGGCCGATGAAATACTCGCTTGTGATGTACATCTGCAATGCAAGTCCAGGCCCGCGGGAACCAACGAACAGACGAAGATCGCCCAGTCTCAATCGTCTTTTTATTTTTTTTTTCCACTGTCATGCAAGCAACCAAACAAAACCCGCTCAAAATCATACCAGAAGGGAAAAAAAGTCCGGGGTAATTTACCAGCGAGTGACTCGTCAGAGAGAATATGCCCGTTTTTGGCTGGCCCTTGAATTTGGTTTGATGGGCTGCGCCGCATCGCGCTCACTCCCACCCCGGCCGGAAGATGTCTCCAACGGTGTGTCACGGTGTGAGAATCACAATTCGTTCATCAGGTGGACAATGGTCATCCAACCTGGGAAGCAGGTTGTCATCCGTCGCACTGAAACTTTGGTTCATCACGTCTCAGCGCCCACTCGGGCCCGGGGTAGCATCTGTGTATTGTGTTCCCCAGCCGGACGCCGAAAAACGAGTCTCGTTTGGAACGGTATCTAGATCTTTGTGCCGTAATCGTCAACGGCGCAAATTTGTACGACGTTTTCTGGTTGCTCATAAGCTTGGAAGATACTTGAGACATGTGGGCATGGAGCCGCGTGTGAAGGTCAAAGATGTTTCCTCGCCGATACCATTTCAGTCTGGATATGCCAGGCGCGTAGTTCACCCGGAACGTAGGAAAACATGCGATGGGTAACAAGCCAAGTGCTTTTGTGTATTCCTATAGGCCTAAAAAAGTAACCAAACAGTAATACACTCACAGGTAGCCCTTCAGAACGGCTGCCTCGGCATTCAGAATGGATGATCCTGCTGCTCCGATTACGGCTATCAAGGAGTCCCGGTGTTAGCTTAACTCTCTGGCAGTAGACACAATTACTATTATCCGCACCAAGAAGGACCCTAGACTTACTGTTGTGGCTCAACGCAACAAACTTAATGTCAAAAATCCCGCTCTCGTCCTCGCGGACCCGGCCCACGCTGACGGTATAACCCCTCGAGAGATCCCTATCGAGCCTGGGCTGAGGTCTATCCGCCTCCTCAAACACCATTATGGACGGCGACGGGGCGGAAGGGCAGCCCAGCGACTCTGCCTCACTCACGTAGGTGGCCATGGCGGCTTTGACGGCCTCGGCCGGGGGAGGGGGCCTGTTTGCGAAACGCAGCGAGACGCAGGCCGTGTGGCCGTCGAGCACGGGGACGCGGTTGCAGCTGGCGCTGACGCGCATCGACGTCTGCTCCTCAAAGGCGGTGGCCTCGGCGTTGATGCCGCCGAGGATCTTTCGGGCCTCGCTCTCAAGCTTGTCCTCCTCGCCGGCGATGTAGGGCACCACGTTGTCGATGATGTCCATGGACGACACACCCGGGTAGCCGGCACCCGAGACGGCCTGCATGGTCACAACGGAGACGGTTTCGATGGGCCCGAAGCGCGCCTGCAGCGCGGCAAAGGGGATGACGAGCCCAATGACGGCGCAGTTGCTGTTGCAGACCAGGAAACCTTTGTTCAGGCCGTGGTGCTTGCGCTGGTGCGGGATCATGCTCAGGTGCGGCAGGTTGACGGTGGGCACAACCAAGGGGACCAGCGGGTCGCGCCTGTAGTTCTTGGCGTTGGAGAAGACGGCTAGATCCGCCTTGAGGAACGCCATCTCGACATCACCGGCCACGTCCGAGTCGAGGCCCGAGAAGACGACGTCGCAGTCTGCAAACTCGGAAGGGCGGCACTCGCGGACCACCAGGTCGGCGACAGCCTGCACCATAGGGGAGGACTGCTTCCAGCGCACGGCATCCTTGTAGGCCTTGCCGGCGGACCGGGATGAGGCGCCGACTGCGACGAGGGTGAAGGATGGGTGCTGCTGGAGAAGGAGAATAAAGCGTTGGCCAACCGAGCCGGTCGCGCCGAGGACGCCTTTTGGTGGTGATACCTGGAGTCTTAGCGATGTGGTCTTGTACTAGGAGTTTCTGCTAGGTTGAAGATGTGCTCATCCAATCTTCTTGGTGAGGCAGAGGTTCAAATGAGACATACCACACTTCTTGGTGGGGAATTGAGACGTCATGGTCGTAGATGAGGATGAACTGCTACTTGCAATTGAGTGCGATTGATCGTGGCACCCTTTCTTGATTTTCACAGTTAAAAGTTTGTCAGCCTATTCAGGGTAGTCCCCTTGTTTTCGAGTTTGATATTGACTGATATTGGTGACTCAGTCGAATCAAATTGGACCCTCGACTTTGATGTTATTCCATTCTTTTTTGCTCCGTCTTCGCAGGCCCAAGACCCCGCCACCCTACAGCCAGCCCCGCCATCGGAGCCAGCACCATCGTCATAGTGGAGTGGACCCTGAGCCTTGTGGGGTGTGAAAGCTTGACCCTTTGGGGTTGGAATCACTGCACGGTTTAAATAGGTATTTCGAAGGAGCGGCCAGGTTTTTTTTTCACTACTTTATTTACTTGCTTAAATCATCTTTGTTGTTCTGGTTTCTTCCACAGCGCTCCCAATAGCAACTCTCGACAATGTCGCCTGACCTATGTTAACTACGGTGCCCGCGGGTCACCCTCCCTTATCTTAAAAAAATAACGGACGAAATGGACCCCCTGCAAGAGCGCGGTACTCTGCCGTTGGTTCGACCGCGGCTGCCGAGGCTGCAAGTTCAGCTGGGAAAGCGCCGTTTCAAGTGCTTACTATGGCCAGACCGTTGATCTGGCGGTCTGGCACGGAACTGAAGCCGGCGGGGATGTCGAAGTCTTGATTATAAGGGACACCCACCCTTCTTATTCTTATCTGTAGGACCGAACCTAACTGCAGCCGGTACAGCTTGGCCTTTTGGTTCAAGAAAGAAACACTGCTCAAGTTAGCTTTGCTGGCTACACATACTTATCAAAAACTATCCGTATACAAGAGTGTACTTTTGCCTCTTTCAAGACGGTCATACAGTAATTTTTGTTACAAAGAAGCGAAAAGTTCCTTTAGCATGGAAGGCCTTGCCCCCGCAGACATGAACCGACTGGTGGAGGCCATTAAACAATCCGGGCCGGTTGACGTCTCCAAGCCGCTCAAGGTATCGGGACTCAAAGGGAAAACCATTCTGATCACGGGAGGCGCTTCCGGCATTGGGGCCTCGCTTGCGCGCGAGTGGGCGGCTCATGGCGCCAACATGATCATTGGCGACATCAACTCAGCCGCAGGAGAGGCGTTGGTGGCCGAACTGCGCGGGTCGGCGTCGCAGGGCCAGTGCCATCACTTCCAGCACTGCAACGTCTTGGAGTGGCAAAGCCAGGTCGAGCTCTTCAAAGCTGCGGCCAAAGCAAGTCCGACTGGCGGCATCGACGCCGTGGTACCCAATGCGGGAATAGTCGACCCCAACAATCCCATCAGGGGCAAGCCGGGTTTTGAGAATCCCGTCGGGCTGGACGGTGACAGACCACCGCCGCCAAACCTAAGAGTGATGGACATCAACTGCATGGCTGTTTTTCATACTGTCCATCTGGCGCTCTTCTGGCTGGCGCGAAACAAACCTGGGTGCGATAGACACATTTTGCTTGTCGGGTCTATAGCATCCTTCTGTCCCGTCGTGGGAGAGTCTCAATATACGGCATCGAAACACGCAGTCATGGGTTTGTTCCGATCGTTGCGAGCTACGTCGTGGCGGCAGGGCGTACGGGTCAACATCCTGTGCCCCTATTTCATCGACTCAGGCCTCATGTCCCCCGTGGCGTTGTCCATGATGGCGGGCGGACGCATGGCGAAGATGGCTGACGTGGTGCACGCCGCGACGCGGCTCATGGCGGACGACCAGATCGTCGGCCGGGGCTTGGTGGTCGGGCCCCGAATTAAGGTTAGGGACGGGGAAGACGGGGAGCCGGTCGTCGAGTTGAAGGAACCAGACGGTGAACCTGCCGTGTGGGACCCGTACGCGCACGATTATGAGACCGTGGAGTCGTTCACTCGCAAGTACACGCGGATTTTGAACACGATCGAGTACCTCAGAGGATGGGCTGGATGGGCGAGCGATATGGTTTACATATTTCTTGTGCGCAAGGGGCCGGAGAAGCCACAGCCCACCAAGAGATCATGAGAAAGCTGGTGGCATCTGCCCTGGGGAAGTTTGTCCGGGGGTTCTCATGTGATAAAAGTGCGATGATTTTTTTGCCGTGAATCTGTGGCGGGTTCAGCCCTCGCGTGCATCTGTGATAAGCCACGAACCAGACTGTGTATGGGGAAAAAAGGTTTTTTTTTTTTGTCAAACTCGCCAAGCCTTGAGGATTTCAACATTCTCTTATCTCCCTACCACTCCTTCGGGAAATCAGGGCTGGGGTCCAGGATCTCTTATTTCTTATGCTATCTTTTTTCTTCTCTTCTTGACCCCTCGCTGGGTTAGCTCAGACAAGCACAAATTGACGGGTTCCGACGAAGATCATCCCGCACAGACAGTGCCATCTCCTTTTCTTTTCTTAGGTATTCCCCAGGAGGCGCCCATCAACCCAACATCCTGAGACAAGCTGTGACCCACCAGATCGACAAGTTCGGAGTCGGTGTGTCGGTGGCTTGCATACGATGCCGGTTCGTCAAGAATATAAATACCGTAAATCAGACATGTGTTGCAGCAGCATAAGAGTATGAAATGCCTTTTTGCAGACGCGTAGCAACTAATGAGAGCGGGACCGTTTGTTGTTTGAGTCTTTACCATAGGATTTTTAGTCGTACCGTAGTGACAGAGGGAAAATGGATGCGATTAGATGCCCCACCGGGAATGAGCCAGCAACACGGACGTGGCATCCAGGATTCTACCCATGGTACGTGGTAGGGGCACTGCTTTGGGCGAGGCATGCTACCCCAGATCGGCTATCGACCCGGGGGTGGGCAGCCGAAATTGCAGTTGAGCACCGCAAAGCGCTCCCTTCTTTCACAATTTGTATATGGTAGGGCATGCTTGTTTCAGGGGCATCTGACACTGCAACGCTGGTTTGGGAATGGGGGGCCCTTCAAAGGCATCGAAACCCAAATGATGCGGCTTGAAGTGCTATTTTGTGCCTCGCTTCCCCATATACATATTCTTTTTTTTTGTAGTCCGAGGCGTGGATGCGGCGTCATGTTTGCGGGTAGACCGTTTGGGAATTTATCCTGAAATTTCTCGGCGTTGTGACCGGTGGTCCCGGGCCCGAATGGTTTTCTAGTTTTAGATTAGTTCTTGTTCTAGATCTAGAATCTAGAATCTAGACCAGGTGCCTACCTTTGGTACGGCGAAGAATCTCAGATGGAGAAGTGCGCATATTCATCTGATCTAACAAACTTTTTGTCTAGAGTTTAGTTACCAACCCATGATCAAGTGGCGCCTGCACAGAATGAGTGGGGGATTGCCCGAACCAGCATATTTGATGCGATGAAATTTGTACGTGTCTGCCCGTGTTTCTCGAAAAAGTCTGAATAAAGATAGATTTATGATTTGTTGAAAACAACTTGACACAGCAAATCAGTCGTGCGACCATGGTTCTGGCATGCAACTTTCTTTTTTGGTCAATCACAAAACGCGGCTGGCATCCTTGGAGTTTACCTACCTAGTTGTCCACGCGTCGTGTTGGTCGTCAGTCGGACTTGCTTTGCCACGAACATCTCCGCCAAGATGCCACCACAATGGCGCAGCAGCTTAGGTGGAGGGACAATCCGTTCCCTTCTGTGGGCGCTACTTGGGGGCTGTTCGTTGTGGGCCCCCTCAAAGAGGGGGTTACAAAACCTTGATTTTCGAAAAAACCGTGGGCCAGCAAATTTGTTAGCAGATCGCTAACAAAGTAGCTCATGAAAGTTCGATTCACGTTCGTAAACACTACACCCACGAAAAAGGTTAGAATTTGCAGATAAATTGAAGCCGTGAATTGCGCTGTAGATATCTATTTCTGGAGTTTTGGCTCAATCGCCCTTTTCCGGTCGCTCAAGCGGTCACAAGGCGACCCGGGTACTTCCAACTCATCCTTTCTACCACCCGGTATTGGCGGCGAGGAACGGTCTTCAAGCGGTCTCGTATCCTGAAGTTGACGGGGAGAGGGTGTAGCCAATGGTATATACCGTGGGAACGGTTTGGAAGGCCTGTTTGGGGCGGGAGGTGAGGCTGATTGCGAGGATCGTGATACGCATATGCTGATAGAACAGGCAAAGTCGGTATCCACGGTAATATTGATCTGGGTACTTGTATTTCCAGCTGAAATTGGCCCTTTATCGACGAACCATGACTGTGAGGGCTGTGAATCGGTCTTCTTCCTTTTTCCAGGGCGTTCCCTGACCGCCGGAACGTTCTCCGGCGTGAAGCCGAGGTCCTCCAGATATCTCTTCTGTTGTATCTTAATCCCGTTGGGCATGCCCTCTGTTTCTCGCCAGCGTTGAATAGCCTGATTCTTATCCCTATACCACGCATCTCTGACGAACTTTTCTTGTTGGTATAGGGCTGTTTCCTCGATCAACGCCTGTTTGGCTTCGTGAGCGACCCGCATATCTTCTAACGTATTAGCGGTCTGGAACTGCTTGTCTTTTGACTTCAACGTCATTTTGACTTTGTAACGTGAAGCGCGTTGAAGGCGTTTTTGCTTATTCGTCTGCTCTTGGGCAACGCGTTGCTGTAGGATGATCGCCTCGTTGGCAACGGCTTGTAAATCCGAGATAGCATCAACGGTATCTGAACTAAAGTGGTGCGCCTTGGCCGCCATACGGCTTGCCGCATATTTGGCCCGTGAAAATCGTTCAGCGGTAGGAAGGGAGTCCGGATATCGCGGTGTATTCGCTGCCGTGGCGTGGCCACGCAGTTTGGCGAGCACTTTGGTGCCGTCGACAGGAAACAAGCCTGTATCTTGGAAACCGCTTATTACGTGGCCAGTTGTGAAAGCCGTTTGCCAGCAGCGCTAAGTTAAGGGAAGATATATCAGTTTACCGCTAAATTAACCTGTAGATCGAAAACGACTTACTCGAATCGCAGCAACGAAATCTGAGCGGGTGAACACCGGAATACCGGTGTTTATATGCTCATGCAGGACCGCCTGCAACTCGTTTTTCAGGTGAGTGAACACGGATACGTCCATGGGCTGCATATAATGCGTTGAATGAGGCGGTAAAATAACGATCTCGATATCAAATCTGAGGCAATAATCAAGTATCTCCATGCCAAAGTGGCCGGTAAAGCCGTCGAGAAAAAGCCACCTCCAAATACGTGTTTTGGCCCGCTGTGAATTTGGATCGATTTTGGCCGCAGTGCGGTTCACAAAGTCGAATCTGACGTCAAAGTCATGACCAAACCACTCTTTCAACGTGGGAGATCCGATCGATTGCACGGCAGCAACTTCTGGCCACGAATACCGGTTGAAATGCTGTATCCAGGTGAGCTGGATATCTCCGTTGGAAAACCCCGTTTCTGACCGCGTAAAAACGATACCCTCAGGCAGATCCAGATCAAGCCAATCGCTCGTTGGCCACTTTGTGAAGATACAGAAGGGCGGTAGCGACTGCCCAACAGCGTTGCCACCGCCTATCAACGTACAACTCTCACGGTTAGCCGGATCCGCGGTGCGTGGCTTTTCATGCCTCTTTTTCGTCACGACCAATACCGGTATCCGGCCATCTCTCACACCGATTCTAGTACCACATTCGTCAGCGTTCCAGGCCGCTGAAGCCGTGATCCCAAGCTCTACCGCATGAGCCGCCGTGCGGCGATACCAGGCCTCCACAAGATCGATCTGTTGCTCCCAACTAAGGCGAGTAATCTCGACGGGTTGTTGTTTGGTAAGTCGCAGTTCCGGGTGTTTTTTACGCCAACGGCCGTACCAGTTCATTTGAATTGGACCACAGGGCGGTATACGTGACTGACGCATCAGATTGGCCGCAGATATTACGTGTTGTGAGTCGGGATATGCACCAAGTTTATCAAGCTGCATGATATACGCAACGAGAGCTTGATCTTCAGCATCAGTCAACAATGAAGGCCGCCCGCTGCGCTTTATCGATATCTTAGGACTGCCATTGATCAGGAGATTACGAGCATGCCGCTGAGTACTCGAATACGGGTAACCGTTCCTTTTACAGAACGATCGTAGCGATTCTGGCTTGGATCTGCCCTCCCGCGCGGTATCCGCCCTACTGCGGTGAGTTTCGACATATTGGGCATACATGCGGGCTCCTAAGATAGCTTGAGATTCTGGGGACGTCATGATATAGGTATATTTGCGGTAAGTGCAATTGTGTTGTTATGGAACGGGATTACACTCGGCATAAGTTAAATTGTTAACGATTTTCTAGGTAAAAAACTGATGCGGGGTGGCCCACGGTTTTTTCGAAAATCAAGGTTTTGTAACCCCCTCTTTGAGGGGGCCCACAACGAACAGCCCCCAAGTAGTTACGTCAACTCTGCAGGGTCCGGCTCGTATCGCAGGCAAACATGGCGACGCTGAAATTCCGCAACAAATATGCCAGCAAATGAAGCAGAAGAAGGACTCAACAATCACGATGGCAATAGTAATTTTTTACAATTAGGAATTTGATAACGAGTAGCAGCCTCTGAACAAAAGAAATTGATCTAGAAATCCCACTAGCTCGGCACGCATATCATCCGAACCAACGCCTGAAGTCTTGGGGAAGATTCAAGGCGGTTGACATGGAGCAGGGGGCAATGCACGTAGTACTGTAGGTAACAGCAGCGCCTCAATCAGAACCTAGAAAAAGTTGCTGCCCCACCAGCACATCCGTCAACGGCTGGTGGCACCACCAAACAGCCAAGACACTCCACGACTCGCCCTCGTCGCTCCTGGAATGGAAAGGTGGGTTTATATGGGATAAATTTCTGGTACAGCTGTACAGATGGTGGAGGTCAGGTTTAAGGCGTGTGCGTGGCGGGCTTTTTTGCACCCAACCATCAATCTCCACTGTCTCTTTAAACACACGACGAGGAAGAGACGAACATAATCCTCAACGGCCGCATAATTTCCGCATGGTTCCAGACTTTGATTCCTTCACTTCTTTTACCAAGAGAATAATAGTTTTGAAATTCTATTTGCTTTCCACGGCACAGACGTGATCGACAAGCAGCAGCCGCCTTGCATCCCATCTAATCATTGTCTGTTTCTTATTATTCACTGCCTGCGCAAGCAGAGTCAAAATCTCCAACGGGCGGGCGTTACTGCACGCCAACGGCGGCTCTTCCGCCTTGAACTAGATTAGCCTGAGCGATAAAGCTCAATTCCAAGCCAAACGGCGATTAAACCCGGCTTTGCCGGCCCCGAAGCAAATAGAGCCACCGAGCGCAGACGATCCTCCAAGTTTTCCCACACGAAGCCTGCAATGGCAACCGAAGTTTCGCAACATCCCCCAGAGGGCCTGCCACATCACCCCAGGGATCGTACCGGCAGCATGTCAGTGGGAGCGCTGGCGTCGGCCGCCGGTGCTGCGCCCGAGAATGGAGGCGGCGCCTCCCAAGACGGCTCAGCGAGAATGTCATCACCGGTCCCCGATGCCGCTACCAGCGAGATTGAGAGGCAGGTGCAGGAGGTACTGTCGTCCGAAATCGGCATTTCGACTCTTCTGAACAGATTAAAACAAACAATAAGCTCCGCTAAGGTGCGTTCGCGCCAGGAACCCTCCCCACAGTTGGTGTTGGAACAGACATACCATATGCAGCATGTAAACTAACGAGATGGCGGCGCCCACGTTACAGGAGTTTGCGCAGTTCCTTAAGAAGCGCGCCGCGATCGAGGAGGACCATGCCTATGGCATGCGCAAGCTGTGCAAGACGACGCAGGACATGATGCAGCGGCCGGACCACAAGCAGGGTAGCTTCTCGGACGCCTACCACAGCATGATGATGATCCACGACAAGATGGCGCAGAACGAGCTGCAGTTCTCCTCGTCGTTGCAGCAGATGCACGACGACCTGGTCGAGCTGGCTGCCATTGCGGAGAAGAACCGCAAGGGGTGGAAGGTCAACGGCCTGGCGGCCGAGCAAAAGGTGGCCGACATGGAGGCGTCGGTGCGCAAACTCAAGGCCAAGCTGGACTCGACGGCCGACGAGTACGAGCGTGTGCGCACCGGTGACTCGAGCCAGAAGGGCGCCAAGATGTTCGGCTTCAAGGGACCCAAATCGGCGGCCCAGCACGAGGATGACCTGCTACGCAAGGTGCAGGCGCTTGACCAGGACTTCCGCTCGCGTGTTGACATGCTGCAAGCCGAAAAGTCGGAGCTTATCAACTCGACAAGACCCGAAGCTGTGAAAGCTTTGCAGGATATTATCAAGGAGTGTGATGCTGGATTGGCTCTGCAAATTCAGAAATTTGGTAAGAGCTTCATGCCCCTTTGTGGCTCACCGTTTGGAATGTTTGGGACGCTTGTGTATACTAACCAGGAACATGGTTGCAGCATCGTTTAACGAAAAGCTGTTACTGAGCAACGGTCTGAGCATAAGCCCGCTGAGGAAAGAGGGGGATATCAAGAGTTTGCGGGATGTTGTCACTGCGATCAACAACGAGAACGATCTTAGCAATTACCTGGCTGGTCATCATCGACAGCTTCCCTCACGAGCAGGGGAGCTCAAGTATGAAAGGCATTCGGTTCTTGGTGGAGGACAATCGATGGCAGGAGCCTTGGCAGGAAACCAGGGCCCAACACCACAACCATACGGACAACCAGGGGCCCAATACAACATGCCTCAGCAGCAATTCAACTCTGGTCCTGCTCAACAACAATCGAACAATTCTCCCATGGGAGGGGTCCCACCGATGGCCGGGGCCCAGCGACCATCATCAAGAGGTCATGAACGTAACTTTAGTCATGGCAGCCTTCTGAGCAACCCACCGATATCTCAACAGCAGCAGCAACAGCAACAGCAACAGCAACAGCCGCAGCCTGCGCGAAACTCGGCACAGTCGGCTGTTCCCGGTCAAGGATTCAATGGACCGCCGCAGTTAGGTGCTCTATCTTTCCAGCAGCCAACAATGCCGCAGATGCAACCCCAATCGCAGCCACAGCCGCACCAGCCGCAACCGCAGCACAACATGGGCCCGGTGAACCCATTGATGCAACACCCACCCCAGCATGGTAACGGTGGACGGCCAGGATCACCAGGCTACGGCCAGGGAGGACGAAATCAGTCGCCACCACATGGGGCTTCAGTACGGCCTGTCTTTGGCTCATCATTGAACCGACTGTACGAGAGAGACGGGCTCGCCGTTCCGCAGGTCGTGTACCAGTGCATCACGGCCGTGGACTTTTACGGTCTGAACGTGGAGGGCATCTACCGACTCTCTGGATCTGTGCCGCATGTGAACAAACTCAAGAACATGTTTGATACTAGTAAGTTATGCACCCATGAGCAGTCCTCAAGGCGTCGTTAGGAGAAACGGTGGGCTAACCCCAGTTGCAGCCTCGGACTCACCCAGCCTGGACTTCAGGAACCCTGAAAACTTCTTCCATGACGTCAACAGTGTGGCCGGGCTTCTGAAGCAGTTCTTCCGTGACCTCCAAGACCCGCTCTTGACAAGGGAACACTACTCAGCATTTATAGAAGCAGCCAGTAAGCCCCCCCTTTCGTTTCCCGCCTCAAAACTCTATCACCACCACAATGAATACTTGATTTCTCACATGACTACTTGCTGCTATTAGAAAACGAAGATGACATTGTCCGACGTGATTCGATGCACGCCATTATCAACAACCTGCCCGATCCCAACTATGCTACTCTCCGCGCGCTCGCCTTGCATCTTCACCGTGTTATGGAGAACAGCCACGTCAATAGGATGAATTCGCAGAATCTGGCCATTGTCTTTGGACCGACTCTCATGGGCACGGGTGCTCACAGCGATATTTCGGACGCAGGCTGGCAGGTTAGGGTCGTGGACACAATTCTGATCAACACCTTGGAGATTTTTGACGATGACTGAATTTGCTGATCATCGCGTGGGGGAAATTGGGGCTTTTTCGATGATGACTACGACAACGCTGTTGCTGTTGGGTCTCTGTCAATGATGATATAGCGAGTTTTGGGGGAGTTTGGCTTGCATTATGATCCAAACAGATTCATTGGTCGGAGTTGCCCTTCTTTATATATTCTTATTCGGAGTCTGTCTTAACATGGCTCCTTGTTGGTGTAATGGCATAGGTGAAGGCATACTCGACTTCTGCTCCTGTTTTCTTCGTTTTATCGCTTGGTTCATCTTTTTGATGCCCTTGTCTGTGACAAGACCATGCTCACTACAACGTTTTTTACTCCTTTCTTGGTTTTGGGTTTGATGGGTGCAACCATTAACTGTTGATATCTTTGGTATATATGATATCCTACATATTGTTTGCTGTGTCTATTGACATCGAACTTTGTCATCCCCACGAAAATTACCAAAGATGGATTTCTTTTCTCAGTCTCTTGTTGGAGGATATCGGGAGGGATAAGTATCACCCCCTTCCTCCCTCTTGCGAGCCTCAGCCGCCATCCCCCTTTCGGCCCAGTCATCCATCGCACCACTATCAACAGGACGCTCCCTCTCAGACCTACCGCCCCAGCTCCCGCCATTATTGTTATAAAAGGCTCTACCAATCCCCTCACCACCGTGACCATCTCCCACAACCCCCTCGCCACCCCCAGACACCTCTCCATCCTTGCCACCGCCCGACCCAGCAGCGACGATCCTCCCATTCACCTCGACGCCCCTCGCGCACCCGTTGCTGAGCGCCAGGAGCCCCGCGCTGGCCAGCAGCAGCACCATGACGACGATGGCGCCGGCCTGCGTCCAGTTTCCGCTCACGGCCGCGACCAGGTACACGAGCAGCTTGGCGGCCGCCTCGAGATAGCCCTCGTGCCTCGTCTTGGCCCGCATCCACGTCTCGGTCGTCACGGCGTGCAGGTCCGCGGGGCTGCCGCGCAGGCGCACGCGCCCCCCGCTGCTGGGGAGGGTTATGGTTATCTGCGTCATGTTGCTAGGTGGTGGTGGTAAGGACGCCGGTGGTTGCGGTAGTGGTGGTGTTGGGGGGTTGGTGGCTGCGGCGCGATGCTGTCGTTCGTGCCTTCGGCGCTGGCGCCGGACTCGCGACGTGATGGACATGCTGGACTCTGCTGTCGTCATTGACGGCTGTCGCCAGGGCGGCTGTGCTTCTGGTTCGGGTGGGTTGAAGTGGACTTTTTTGCGAGCCCGTTGTTTGATCACCCAGATGTTGAGGATGCGGGATATCATGAGTGTGAGGATGCAGCCGAGAGCCCACCCTGGATTTTGCGTCAGTCTTGCCAGTCCATCTCAATCTTCCTAGATTTTGGTGGTGTTATTGCGGTATATGGCAGGGGGTGAAAGGAAAACCTACAATCCTCAACCAGGATCAACATGACCAAGGCCGCGATAGTAAGGATGGGACTCATCAGGTACAGCCAGTGCGAGAGCCATCCCAAATCCAAACCATGCCCCTCGTCGCCATCACCCTCATCGGCCCCACGCTTCCCCTTCCCCCTCCCTGCGGCCTTCTTACTCTTCCTCTTGCCCAAAGCCCCAACATCCAGAAAGACAACACCCTCTCCGCCTCCCCTCTCCCGCGCCTGATGCACCACCTTGTTGAGATACATCATCATGGGCGAGTTGTTGACCATGCCGACGAAGCCCTCGCCTGCGGAAGAGACCACACCAGTGTTAGCGGCAGTGGCAACACCTCCACCGCCATAATCCCACCCCCAGCTCCATCCGCCCCCGCCGCTCCGCGCAATCTCGTCGGCCGCCTGCTGGTAGTGCAGGCCCGGCACGAGCAGCAGGCTGTCCAGCCACGACGACCCGCCCTTGATGGCCGTCCGCTGCGCGACCGTCGTCAGGTCTGCTAGTGCAAGTAGGCCGCCGGCGGAGAGCGAGACTCCTGGGATCGGAGTCTGGGTCCAGCCGGGAAAGCCCGCTTGGCGTGGGGCTTGTGCTATATGCTGATTTTGATGATCCAGGTAGGTTTGTGTTTGGTTAGCAGGGTCTTCTTTGTCTTTATTTTTTTCTCACTGGTAATGAAAATATAGACGTTGGGAATGGAATGTCACACCTCATCCATTATCTCAGGTGTCTACCGCATGTATTTTGTTGTTGGTCAGTCTTGTGACGACTGAGGAATCGTCAACTGCCCACCCATACATTTAGCCGACCCCTCCCTCCGTAGCACTCCTTGCGTTCGAAAATGATAGAAAAGCACCTCGGAGATTGTTGGAGAGACCTCAAGTTGCAAATCATTAAACGTAAATTATTTTCGAGTACACAAACCCGAAGAAGAAAATGACCCAGGTCTGTTGTGTGGTAGAAACTAAGGAAAACATCTCAAAATTGGAGCTTCCCTCGAGTATGACAAAGGTAGACAGATAAGGTATTTCTTTTTAAACTTGAATCAGTTCACCCCCAAAACAAAGCTAAGCAACGTCAGACTCGCAGGCCTCTAATCCCCGCGCCGCTTACATGCATGTTTTGGCACCGGCAAAGCAAAATCGACCAACCAGAGCAGCAACATGTGTCCGTTGGAGTGCGCCAATCTCAAGCCAGATGAAAACCGCGACGCCCCTTTCCTTCAATACGGGAACATCAGCTGGGGAAAAGCAAATACCGGTCTTTACCGAACAGGGTTTGTCATTCATTGTTTTCTTCTTTTTTTCTTTTTTAACCGACACTTCCGCATGCGCGGCCCCCGTCGTATATAACATATAGAATGCCAACACTGGCGATAAGAAATAATCACAAGACGATATTATCGAGAATGAGTCTGTGTATACACATCTCCTAATCCAAAGACAAAAGCCCTTACAAAAAAAAAAAGCACAAAAGACAGCCTGACCCGCAAACTTCTTTCGAGCGCAACACATTACGAAGCATCTTCGTAAATCGGCTCGCAGCCCTCCCACGCCTTCTTTCCCTCGACGGCCACCCGCTCCCTGGCTTCCCAGTACCCGCCGTTGAACCGCCAGTACTCCTCGCCTGTGATCTCGCACCGCGCCTTCTCGAACCACTTGGGCACGAATTCTTCGCCATTTTCCTCACGCTTCCGCCTGCGCGCCCGCTGCGCCTCCTCGAGCCTGTTCTTCTCCTCACCGGCTTCGTCGTACCGTCCATCCTCCATGGCTCGCTGATCCGGACGGAGTCGCGAGTCCGTCGGCGCCAGCCAGGGCTCCAACTTGTCGTCGATGTGGTTGAAAGTCAAGACAAACGGCGTCAGGTTGAACGGTATGTCTTTGGGCCGCGGGTTTGCCTGCCACACCAGAAACGCCTTGTTCGTGTCCGTCATGCTACCACGGTATACCCCGACCGTGTCGGCGTTCTTAGGCTCCTCAACTGTCGCCTCGTACCCCGGTGTCAGTCGCGCGTACAGGCGTGAGTTCCATCGTCCGCCCAGGCTGACCCGCACCCGCCCGTCCGCATCCACAATCTTGCCGCTGATCAGATACGCTGACGACGCCTTCCACCCGCGTGCTTTGAATTCGAGGTGACAAACCTCGCCCGTCGTCCAGTTCTTGATCTCCATAGGCCCGTAGTTGTCCACTACGGGATTGCCGGTCATGATGCCAACCACACTGGTGGTGACCTTCTTCCACGTGTACAAGTCTTCTTTGCCGCCCGACTTGGGTCGTAATCTCAGGAACCAAGTTCCGAGTGGGTTGACATCAAATGATCGTCCGTAGAACTTGGACTTGACCGCAGATTCACCCCAGTAGGTCCAATTCGGGCTCTCGGCCCATGCAGCACCCACAGGCGGATGGTGGCTGACCTGCTCGATGAAGAAACGGTAATTCTTGTCAGGCCGGACGTACTCGAACGTCTCGCCCAAAAGCGGGTTGAACGGTTTGGCCACTCGGTCGATTGTCGAAGCGTACTCGGAAGCTGCAAAAGCTGCCACATACACCAACCGCTCGATAGAGTCGGATCGCTCAGCGGCAAGGTCGAGTAAGTCCGCATACTCCATATCTTCACCGCAGCGATATAATAGTGATGTGGGTTCGTTGAAGGTGACAGGCAGAGTCATCTTGGTCATGTCCTTGCCAATCATTGATTTGAGAATTCCCTGGAGAAATCATGTCAGTCCAACTGATCGTTATTTGAGAGCCCCAACAAGGGGCAGGGTGAATGGCTTACCCAGAGTGAGATCTTTGGCCTGTTGTCAGCCTCAATCTTGAGCTTCGTCCTTATGCCGTTTTCGTAACCCTTGAATGAGCTGCTGATATCGACACCGGAGGAGACAACTATTTTGTTATTCTCCTCAGTAGGCGACGTCTCAGAGGGTGGCATAGCGGGATCAAACTCGACTTCACCGGCATCAATGGCGTCAAAAAACTCATCCTCGTCCTCAGTTTCCGAGTCTGACAAGTCGGCCACCTGCGCAAGCGCCGTCTGCCGTCGCTGAATGCTAAGAACGGGCGACTTTGCGCGAGTAAAAGCTGCATCAGCTGCAGGCTTAGGGGTATCATTTGCATTAACCTCGACAGCCTCGGACTGAATTAGCGCCGGCGACGAGTCGATGCCCAACCCTGCGGCGGCCTTCTCCTCGAGCCCGCCGGAAGCAATAACCTCCTTAAGGATTCTCTTTGCAGCCTTTTTCTTCTCCTCCGCCTCTCCTACCCTCGCCTTGAGCTCCTCCTGCTCCTGCGCAACCTGTGCCATGCTATCCTCCCACATTCGCCGCATGTCCGCCTCGCGGTCCAGCCTGTGCTGCCAGTATGCGTCCCTGTCCCGCGAGATACGTAGAAGATCACCGACCAGCCCCGTCAGTGAACGGACAGCCGCATCGTATGCCTGCAATGCCTGCGTCACCTGTGGGTCTGATAGAGAAAGGCTTGACTGCTTGCTAGACTCGGCAATCATGGCCGCGTTGACCGAAGCAAGAGTCTCCAGCTGTAGGCGGGCTGATTGCGCCGTGATGTTAAACGCATCCTTGGTCACCGGCGGCTGTCCACCAGCCCCGCTCGAGTTGTTGTCTTCGTCGTCGTCATCGTCAAGAGTGTCATACATGGTTGGCGCTGTACCAGTACCTTTCCCGCCTTCGTTCTCAAATCCCCCGTCGTTCACAGGAGCGTCTCCAGCCTCGCTACCAGCAGTGCTAGCACCCATCTCGCTAGGCCGGTGCGAAGCGGTTGACTGCATCCTGTTTATCTGGAGGCTTGTCCTCGATTTCGACTCCGCCACACTAGCAGCCTCAGAAACATCCCCGGCGATCGAGCCACCGTGGTTGTGCCCCGCCTTGGCCTGAGCCAGTAGCTCAGCGTCGCGAGCCCGCTGGCGGTCCTCTTCCTTCTGTTGGTCTTTGGAAAATTGGATCGAGTTGTTCAGGGCCCAGAACCAGCGCTTGGCCTCAACCTCATGGTTCGCTTTTAGGGTGTACTTAACAGACGACTTTCCAATAATCTCGAACTTGGTCTTTTCGTCCGGACTCATGTGCAGTCTAGCGATCCGCATGTTTATCGCGCCACGGCATGCAGAGCCGGTATCGTCCTGGTGCTTGTAATAGCTAAGCACCCCGTCCTCGAGTACGAACCAGCGTAACTGATAGCCCTTGCGGTAATTTGTCCACTTCTTCAGGTATCCCTTCATCTCTCGAGCCTCGCGACCTGCCAACGGGTCCCCAGGGGATGCCGACGCCACGCCTTGGGACGCGGCCTGGCCGAGAACCGTCTTCTCCTGGATGCCCCGCTGGGCTGCAACTGCGGCTGGTGACTTCTTGAGCATGGCCCTGGTGACGTCGTCCTTGGTCACATCCTGGGGCAGCTTGCCCTTGCGGTCTCTGCGGAAGGGGTCAGCCCCGTGCAGGAGTAGCACCTGGATGAGCTTGTTGTTCTTGCGCCTGGCGGCCTCATGGAGCAGCGTTCCGCCCGATTGGGAGGTGATCGGATCGGAGACGAATTCGGTGCCGTTGATGTCGAGGACCAACTTGACCCGGGGCTCCTCGAGTAGCTCCTCCAACTTCTTATAGTCGCTGGCCGCGATGAGCTGCTGCACCTCCTTGACCTTTTCATCCACAAAGATGGACCGTGACAGCTGCAGCTGCTGGAAAATATCAGGGTTGCGGGCGAGGTCGATCGGGAGACGTCCCTGGAAGTTCGCAATGGAATCGTTGATGCCCTCTCGCTCGAGCAGCATCCGCACAATCTGCGTGCGGCCCTGCTGGGCTGCGATGTGAAGCGGGGTGTTTCCATCCTTGTCGCGCGAGTTGATGTCAATGTAGCCGGCGCCGTCAGAGAGGACGTATTCGACGACTGTGAGCTCCGCGCACTGAATGGCAAGATGCAGAACCGTCGTGTCGTCGAGTATTAACCCACTCCCACCCGTCAAGGACACGGTGCTACCGCGCCGGCCACCATCTGCCGACTCCCTGATGGCTTTGGAGATTGATGCTGAGTCGCCGTTGCGCAAGGCCTCGACCACGCGAAACTTTCGTACGGATTGTTCTAGGGATGCAGCCTTGTCGACCAGTGTCATGTTGGACTTGGATGCAGATGCTGGGCCCTGTTGGTAGGATGGAATACTTGTCGAGGATACTCTAGTATGTCCCCTAGAGGAGGGAGGAGCGATGGATTGTTGCAACGACATTGTTGTAGATGTCTGCGAGAGGCTTGAGGTCAGAGGTGGCGCGAGGCTAGTCGAATTTCGTGACTGATGGGTTTGGCCCAGGGAGGAGCCGTCGTCGGAGATGCCGTCGTCCTCGTCGCCGCTTTTCCGTTCTTTTCGACGAAGTATCGAAAGGCGGGCGGACGACTTGGATTTTGATCGTTTGTGTGAGCTGCAACACAGTATAAACAAGTAATCAGTATACCGAGCTAGTGTGTTAAACCTTTGACGGTTGTCGGATCATCTCATCTCGACGTTGCGGTACAGCAAAAACAGCCAAGTCTGTGCTGTGCTAGGCTGTATAGCTAAGGTACATACCTATCGCCGGCTTCCGACATTGTCGAGGGTTAGTTTCTGTTCGGTCACCGAGCCGAAGGTTCTGCAGATTTCTTCCACACTTCCAATGGCTGCCGCCTGCATGCAGTCAAGCTATTGCTTGCGCTACCTTTTTCCGTGCCCTGGAATGGTTGTTGTGTCTTGTACGCGATCTAGCTGGTTCAAGCAAGACTGAGTGCAGCTTTCCTTCCCCAATACGTAGCACTAGCAAGTAACTGCTCCAAGCTAAAGCTGGTCGGAAAAGCCCCTCACTGTGCCTGAAAGGCTGAAAGGTTGCGCCCGGCCAAACTTTAAGATGTGGGGCGGGGTAACGGACGAGTGGCTCGTACGTAGTACAGGTTGACGACAATGTCTGAGGAAGATGAGATGAAGTGTCGCAGATTCGGATTGACAGACACGGATGACATGAATGATCGGGAATTTAGTTCAATAGTGATTTGCTGTTGTTCGGGAGAGGGTCTGTCTTTTCTGTTTTTGACCTCGAGGCATGAGTTGGTGTCGTAGCGGGATGGAAATCGGGGGGAAGCTACAAAGTTATTGCACTCTTTGTCTGCAACAAATGACGTTTGCACCACACCACCTCTTTAATGCCGACCTACCGACCCTTGGTTCTGAAATCCGCAAAGTTGGTGAGAAATAAAGTAAGGTAGGCAACCTCAATTTTCCCTGTGCCTCGCGCAAGGTGTCCACTACCTGTCTAGATTACGCGGTCGGTGCTCAGTGCAGGTTTATCGGGGATGGATCCTGTGAGGCAGTGTTTTGGCAAAGGCTCACCAGTATGAATGTAATCTTGCGTCTCTCCACGACTGCCTTGGGCTACACTTTTGCCCCCACGGGAAATCGGCTCGCATCAATCACAAATTGGATCCAGTACACTGCGTGAACCCCGAAGAGATTTTCTTGGTTTTGGGGCGAGGCAAGCGAGGGAAGAGCATAGCCCATATAAACTGCTATTCTTAGTCAACCTTTGGTCCCGAAAACGAGCCGTAGCCTTTGATACGTCGCAGGTAAACTTTCCATTGGTAATCGCGGCTGTCAACCATCCTTGCGTAAACAATCAACCATCAAAACCGCCCCATCTTCGTATTGAGGACTCTGCACATGAAAATCGCCAGCGCAACAGTTCGACAGCCTGCATCCAGCAATTCCCTGCAGCATCGGCCCCTTGACAACTGCTACTGCTCTTCTGCGAACTTGACAATCTCATCAATCGAGATGACTTTGAAGGGCCCCATATCCCAACCCAAGCCTTTCTCCTTCTCTGCCGGCGTCCGCATCGCCGTGCAGACCATGTAATCCGGCCCCAGCGCCCGCAGGCAGACGTTAGCATCGTCGACCAATTTCCCCTGAAACCAAATTTCATGATCCCTCACGATAGCTTCGTCGTCACCCTCTAGACTCCCGGCCATGCTTCCGGCACCGCTAGGAATGGGCGGCGGATTAAAGTCCCTAAATTCCAGCTCGCACAGCCAACTGGCCAGCAGGGCCTCCCCCGTCATCTTGACGTAGGCCTCGCGCAGGCACCACAGCGTGTAGAAGGATCGCAAGTTGTAGTCCACCAGCTCTCCAGACGTCCCGTTGAGCAGCCGGGCCGCCTGGCCCGGCACCACAAACTTCAAGTAGTTCGCCTCGGCCGGTGCAAAGACGTCGGCGTGCATGTCCACGAACCGCGCCCAGCCGTCGCCGCTCTGCGCGATCATGGAATGGTCCCGGGTCCGCCTCTCGCTGGTGCATACGACGTCGATGCCAACGTCGATGGCTCCAGCGTCGCCGCTGTCATCACCGGCAACGGCGACCAGGGCGACAATGCCGGCCTGGTGCGTGACGTTAAAGGCGACAGGCTGCCTCCCGGTGTTCGGGTCGACGTAGACGGGCTTTGTGCGCGCGTTCCGCGTGATCGTCGTCTCCTTCCATGGGACATGGCCTTTTGACGAAACAACGTAGTGCTTCAGCAGGTGAGATGCCAACGACATCTTGGCGTCACGAGCAAAGACATATTTCAACACCGCGGTGCGCTCGTCATCCGGCAGCACGGAAAGAGCGCGAGACTTTTTATAGGCAGAAAAGGTTCAAGTTAATAAAAAAAAATCTCGGCATCTCCGTTTCGGTCCATCTCTTCCCGTACATGGGCGAGCCAGGTGAAAGAACAATGGAGAGCGGTGGGGATCTGGTTCATTGCGTGGGTGGAGGCATGCAGGGTAGGAAATACACATACCGAGCTGGGAAATGTCTCTAGCTGCTTCGTTTCAGCTACTTCCGGCCATAGTTTCCGGGTGTCGACGAGCCATTGAATGATCTCGGGGCTAGACTCTGAGCTCATATTTGTGGTTCTGGGCCCTTTTGGAATCTGCCGAGTTAGGCGGAGAGTTGCACTTAGTATCCTGAGGATGAAGGTGATTTGTCCAGAGACTTGCAGGGACTCCCCTCAGATCATCGCAACATCGTTCGATTTACACTGTCGCTGAAACAAAGCTGCAAGCCGGACGAAGTGGGGCAGACCGACTTAACGTAACGTCAATCTTTGTATAAATTAAACTTGAGCCCACTTCTCTTTCTTTTCTTGAACTCTTTGGTCTCCAACCGTCCACGCCTCCTCTGGGCGGTTCATCCTCAAGCCTTGAGCATGAAGCTAGAAGATTCTTCATCTGCGCCCTAGTACGCCTGGCCAAGCTCGTCACAATGGCAAGAATTTCTGCGTCTGCTCTTGGAATACATCTCAGGCCGCCCTGTGCGCGATCCGTGCATATTCATCTACACACTACTGCCTGACTATCTCTGTTCCGTCTCTGCCGGTTCCGAATGCAGAGGTGAAGAGTCTTTTGGAACTGATGCCAGTTAATGAGCCAGCCAATCTACGAACAACAAACTTGGCTGCATCGTCCACCAGCAAACAACAAGGCTCACTAGCTCGAGCTCTTCCAAAACGCCCACATGACTCTTCGCATTCTGGAGCCTACAAAAAGCAAGCGATGTCGAGCGCCAAAAGAGATTCTGCGACACTACAAAACTTGCTCCGCTGGAGGACCGCTCAGCGAGCCCGCGGCCCCGACCCTGTCTCTCCCGTTTGATGAGAATGGCTGCGCGCAACAGCCCGCTTCTCTCCGGGGTTTGTAGACCAGTGTTGTCGGAGATGCCGCGCCGGCCTCGCTTTGACGCTCGTGTCTGGAAGCGTCGTCAGCAACCCGTCTCAAAAACTCGGCAGCGATCCCCCGGACCCAGTCTTCCTGTGGTCCGTGGCGCGCGTCGCCCCGAGGATGGGGGCCCGCCCGTTCCCCCCTTTACTGGTTTTGGTGGGACGGCCCGGTCGTTTTATCCGTAACACATGTCAACTGGTCCCCCTGGACCGTCTCCATCATCTTTTTGTTGGAGACGTCCCGCGACCACACACACACCCCGCTTAAGATTTCAAAAAGACCAAAAGACTCGTCGCCGGAAAAAAGACCCCACGACGCTGGAGACCCTGGAAGTGTTTTGATGCCGTCACCGATTCCCTCACCTTGAGAACGCCGAGCGGATCCGCCTTGTGGGACGCCACTGCCATCCGAAGCCTCCCCTTTTGCGCGGGTGAGGCTTCATTTTCGGATGGTGCGGGCTTGGTGTTCTTGGTGGTTTGAGGTTGAGTCGTTGTTTGACGCGTCCGCTGGAAGGTTGTTTTCTGTGTGCTGTGGTCTACCGAATCTTGGTGTTTTCTTCGCACCTTTAAAACCTTTCCCATGTCAGCCCATCTTTATGCCGAGTGTTGGGCAGCCCTTTGAAGCACTTGGGATTGAACTCTACGAGTTCTTGAAACTGTGTGGAGGGTCCCTTGTTTGTTGAGTCTGAACCTTTACGTGGTGCGAGGGATTATTAGATTTCTTGAGCAGATATCTAAGGACTAATGCAGACTCTATTAATGAAACGCTTTATTACTATGACGATATTCATACATTACTGCCTACTGATGAAATGATTAAAATGCACATTCAATTAAACGCGCAGTCATAGACGCCGGGGATCCTAGACGCAATTGATGAAATGACTTGACAAAAATCGCAAATAAAGTCATCACAATTTCGTGCAAACCTGCAAGATCTGAACTGTTCCAGAAAAAGACATTATTCCATCTATAGACATGTACGCAGTCAAGTACAATATAAATAGAATAAGCACTCCAATAATAACCTTGTCTGCCGGATGGTAGCACTGTATTGTCTGGGCTGTACCCCGCCCCCACCAAGGAAGGCTGCGCGGGCAAGGCACTCTGAAGCAACCAACCTGACCCCTGACGCCATGCGAAGCGGACGGACGTCCACTTGCCCCGTACTAACAATGGAAACCAACCGAGCTTACTACCACCAACATTTCCCTCGGAGCTGAACGCGCAAGCTGCCCGAAAAACCTGCTACGATATTCACTCGAACGAAAAACAAAAAGACGACCAGAAGCAAGTGACCAATCAGTCGCTCACAGCTCAAAGTGACGTCAACGTGTAGCTCTCGACCCACCGTCCATTCCGAACCCCTCCTCGACCGAGCGAATACAGCCCAGCCCGACTTCCGACCTGTTTAGCATCAGCTCTGTCTTTTGAAGGCAGATACTCGGCAACCCGAAGGAAACCGAACCAGGGGGGCGAAGGAAGCAACCGAAACCATGGCAGGAGACGGCGAAGAGCACGAGGTACATAGACTACATCCTTGGGCCTTGTTCCTGGGCACAAGACAGACTCGCCTGCGCGAAAGGGGTTGTCTTGCCGTTCTCCTGTTTTAGCTAACGCGCAGCTTTGTTTTTCTCTCGACACGATTTAGGGCGCGTCGGTCCAGGAACGCCTGATTCACGCGTGCAGGACAAACGACGTGGGCATGTTGGAGCAGATCGTCGAGGAGATAGGGGACGAAGAAAAGGTGGCCAAGGTGCTGAACGAGACCAAGACGGTCATGGGGAACCATCTTTTGCACGAAGCGGCCTTGAAGGGGAATTGTTAGTTTTCCTCCCTCCAAACCCCCCCTGCTCTTCTACCAAAAAGAAATCTACGCAACAGCAAAGCTGAAAAGCTAATCGGGAATCAAACATGCACACACAGACGACGCAATCGACTTCCTCTTCTCCCAAGACGGCCTCGAGTGCGACCCCATCAACCGCGCCGAGGGCGACACGCCGGTGCACAGCGCGATCCGGTGGACGAGCCAGCAGACGGACGCCGAGGACCGGCAGCTGGGCGCGGCGCTGGTCGAGATGATGCTCAGCGACGGCGCCAGCACCCGCATCCGCAACAAGCAGCGCAGGACGCCGCTGCAGCTCGTCGAGGTCGTCGACAAGGGCAACGAGGCCCTCAAGGACATCATCAGGCGGCAGGAGTACGAGGAGCTGAACCGTGGGGACTTTGTCGACGCCGACAGCGTGGCTGCTCCGGCATCGCGGCAGCAGGCTAGGGAGGAGAGCAGTGATGACGATGCCGAGTTTAGTGGCAGCGATGATGAAGAGAGGGCAGAGTGGGAGAGGAGGAGAAAGGCCAAGGGAAAGAAGGTTTAGATGGGCCGATCGTTTGACCCTTTTTGTGTTTTTACTTGTCTGTAACCTGTCATTTGGGCTTGGCTTGCATGTGATAGTGCCGCAGGAAACTATCTAAACTGGGGATTCCATATTCGACAAGGCTTAGGAATGGACAGAAGATCTGTCTGGTTTGTCTGTGAGCTTGTAGGGCGTGTCATTCGAGTGCTGTAGAAATCTGCATGACCTAACTGTCGGCGCATCAGTTATTTTCCAAATGTTACACAAAGTAAAATGTAATGGTCCAATTTAGGCATCTAGGGTATCTGCATCGTAAAACAAAGGGGGGTATAAGGAGCGCGTGAAACGTAGGACATAAAAATCTGCCCCTGAAGCAAGAGATTTCCAAGCCAAAAGCAAAAGAAATAAAGAGATGATGGCCAGCAATCATCCACCACCCCGACCTTCATCAAAACGTCAAATCATTCCAACCCACGGTATCCAAAGCCACCCATACTACCACATGATATTCAAAAGTCCAAGCCCCAAAGAAAAGACCAGCACATTCCTCAGAGACACAGGCGCGCTAGGTGATGCGGCACCACTTGGACGACTCTTGATATACTCGGCGCTACGGAGTTCCTCCAAATGCTTCTGGCTGATCTTGCCAGTCTCGCCCAGCTGCCTCAGCTGGTCGCCAAAGGTGCGGAGGATGTTGGTCGACCTCCCCTGGGGGCAAAACACCACCTCCCAGCCGCCGCCCGATGGTATGATGAAGGTCGAGGTCTGGTCGTCAAAGGCGTAGCTGTAGGCGTCCGGGCATACAGCCTTGGCGCTACCGCTGTACAGGCCCGGCTTGCAGACGTTTGGGTCGGCGTGGTCGCCCGAGCAGCAGTCCTCCTTTGAGCCCGTCTTGCTGCACGCGCTCAGGCACGGGTCAAAGACCGGGCGCTCGATGTGGTCGTCCGGGTAAGGATAGACGCCGCTGCCGGGCTTCTCGGGCGGGAAGCGCTGCAGGTCCCAGGGGCACCAGCGGGCGACACTGTTATTGTCCTGGTCTGGCTCGTACGGCATCGGGTACGACGAGTTGGTGTAGTGGTCAGTGCCCGACCGGGCGCGCGGCTCGAGCCAGCCGGAGGTCGCGATGCAGCTCGGGTTGACGAGGTTCGGTGGTATGTACGTCATGTTGGGCGCGGGAAGGTAGACGATGGCCATCGGCAGGTTGTAGCCGTCCACCAGGCTGATGTCGTAAAAGGTTTGCTTGCCCGACGAGCCGCCCCAGAGGGTAAACTCTGCCAGGGTGGCGGGGACGCCGCCTGTGAATTCGCAGTTGAGTCGCCCGAAGCAGTCGCCCGTCGTGCATGCCGTGCCAGGCCCAGCGATGCTGCCCCCAGGCCCTGGCCCGCTGCCGTCAGAGTTGAAGGTGCAGTTTGTGCGGCCCCAGATGCGGCCTTGCCAGTCCCAACTGACGTTAAACTCGCGAGACTTGCCCGCCTGCAGCTCGAAGCCGCCGGTGCCGGGCCCGCGGCCGTGCTGAGTGCCGACGCCGGGCCATATCGTTTCTCCGCACTGGTTGGAGACGACTATAGGGACGGTGAAGTTATCATTGAAGGACATCTTGTGATGCTATAGATGGTGGCTCGAAAGCCTGTATCACAACGATACGTATGGTGCAGGTGGGGATATAACAAAGTAACCTGAGCGAGTCGGTTGATAAGGCATAACAGATAAAAGATGGTCTAGGCTGAGCAAGGTGAGATCGAGGACCTCACGCGGAAAATGCATCCGCGAGAGAGGGAATATGTTTTTGTTTTCTTTCAGGAAGATCAGCTAAAGAGGCTAAGGGTATTTCTTCCATTCCAAGAATAGACAAGCAATGAAAAAAAAAATGAAAAAAAGAAAAAAAGAAAAAAAAAAAAAACAGGATCCCGACACATCGTCACGGCCATCGGTGGTCTCATTGGACCCCAGGCCATTTGCAGGCCCAGACGCCTTGAAAATGGATGAAGCTATTGGGGCGCATCTTCTGCATCTGGCCTGCCTTTCGTCGCTACCCCTGGAATGATGGCGAGGAAGCTGGAGGCGTAATGACGCAGGTCCCTGCTGCCACGAGGGGACGCCAGGGCAGGGTGGTAGCTGCCAAGCGATTGGTTGCGACTGTGCCAACGACGAAAGCGAAGACGGTGGTCGTCCGGGGTGGTGACCAGCAAGGGGGGTTGTGCACTAACAAATTCCTCGCGAGCGCAAGTGAATTTGCGTTAGTGCTGTCGGGGTAGTCTCCATCGCTGACATCACTGGGACCCACCTCTAGATCGGTTAATTCAGGATATTGCTTGGACTTGATGAACCACCGCCTTTTTGCAACCACAACGGCGAGACCAAGCCTCACAGATTGGACCTGACCAGCATGTTCAATCGGCGCATTAAAGAGAATCAGACGGGGTATACGATATCACCTGAGTATCTAGAAGTAGGTGATTACCGGATTCGGTCGCTCTCAAACGGGTGCAGGACAATTTGGTAACGGAAAAAAGAAAAACATTTGCCGCACTTTTCCAGCCAGTATCGTCACTATCGTGTGGTTGAATGTGGATACATTCTGCATAGTGCATCCTGTCATGGCAGACCGGCTTATAACGACATACCACCATACTCACCTAGAAAGATGTTGAGCTAGCCTTTAATAACTGCTTGGACAGCAGATAACTTGCTCACGATATGGGAGGTCTTAACCCCCGAAAATAAGAATGCTAAAACGCCAACAATGCCAGACTCCTAGCAATTTGCACCGGCCCGTCCAAGCCTAATCCCCCTCACTTGGTATCTGCTGCGGTTTTTATTGAGTGCAACATTGAATCCCCCTCTAGAGCTTAGAAGAGTCTGCAATATATCAGTTGCGGCTTTCGTCTGAACCTCTAAAACCGTGCCGCAAAGTGGTCCAATACGAGAGCCGCCATCTACCATTGGGGTTTAGCGAGTGCGAGGGTCTGGACAGAAGAGGCGTCGGCATCAGGGACCAAACTGTCAGGCATGAATCACACGACGAGTCTTTGAGGCTGCTCTTAATTATCTTAATTATCCGGAGAGCAGAGAGATAAAAAGGCGTATAGTCTAGGACCATGATATCGTGCTGCAAAAAGTTAGGGCAATGGGCTGAAACTTTGCTCTGGGTGGCTGTGGGATAGGGAACGCTGATGAGATGAGGAATTTTGATGAGACTCGTAGCAGTTTTCTTTGGCTTCAAGACGAAGAGCTTGTAACTAGTCTTCTTTTCCAATCTATTTGCGAAGTACCGAATGTTTACCACACTTATAGTTCACCTGCACAGGCTGATGCCGCTGAGCACTGAAGATGCAGCTCGGCTAGAGACTTTTGCCATCTGCTCGCCATGTTCAGCTCAAGCAACCGGCTTACATGATTCATGAAAAGACGTGCATAGCCTGCCAGGGATGCAGCGACTCGTCGGACAATAATAAGGTGACGGCCCGGTGATAGTCTTCATGGATAGCCTCGTAGGGCTATGGCATGACCCCCCAAATTACGACCGAAGCTTCCGGGAGCGGTCCAGAAAGCCCTGTCGGCCGAATACGAACACTGGGGTACCGGTACGAAGGCATCTCGCAGTTGTCTTTAAAACGCTGCCGACGGTATCAAGACAGAATGTAGTGCCGTCAGGGACGCTGGAGGGGCTTTTCCCCAATTGAAACATGGTAGTTCACCTACAGTGAATGGGCCCTGTCAGCCGGTTTGCACAGGGCTTTGAAAGTCGAGTCATTAGACACCTATAAGAGAAATTGTCTCGATGTTAGCTGTAGATAGGAGAGAGGGAAAGTATCACAGGCCGGGCCTCATCCCCACAACGGGCATCGATGCCTTCCATTGTTATTTGGCGCAAGGTGTGTTTGACATGTTTGCCATGCTTTTCGTTTATAACCAAGGTACCTAGGAATAGAATATTCTCCCTATAGGTATTGCTACTCAGGAGCGACTGATGCAACTGCCGATTTGGCTTTATTAAAAGAACTTGAGATGCCTACCACCTATCCTAGTACTCGACCATGCATCGCTGGCGAACAATTAGGTGAGTTCTCGTAGTTAGGGGGTGACCCCCTATGTGTCGCCTGTTGACAATTCCAGATTTTTTTCTCTCTCGCCTCTTATAGTCCACTAATACTCTAGCCATCTCAACTCTGTCCCGTACTGCCCAGGGAGGACCCAATCCTACTCTTGACCTTGACCATAGTAATAGTCGGACCAGGTGAACGGGCCTAAAAGTCCAAATGGACGCATCTGCTCATCCATATTCGATGCGAGGCTTGCAGGACTCTTCGGACGCTGGCGTGGTATTCGATGACCTGATTTTTCCCTGGAGAATGTTCTAAATAGAAGCGGTAGACTTGATTTGGAAGAATCATTGACTAAGGTAATATATCTACCTACCTACCTAATTGAGGCTCATTGACCATCCTTGTTTTTTTCTTCATGTTTTTTTCTCTTTTTTTTCTTCGCAATCGAATCATGTGGCTGCGTCACTGGCCCCCAAAATAAGAACACGGGAAATTGCGCAAAGCAAGGTCCTTCCTCCACTGTAAGCAAGCTGGAAGTCACTGATTTCCAGCATCAACCCACGCCGCGCGCTTATCGCGTGCGAGTATTCCACTTGGCGCCTCTTTTTGCAAAGCTGTGGCTCGAATCCAACCAAACAGACCCAAAGGATATCGACCTTGGGCAATTGGGATCTGCGGAGCGGTATTTGGTAGCGAGTCGTGCCACCAAAGAAGCCCCCTTGAGAGGGCAGAGGACATTGCCGAGGAATGAAATCTCCAAAGTAATGCGGCAATGCAAACAGGGAGTCGGGTACTTGGTAGGTTATGCGGAAGCTTCTATTGTGTAAACAACACAATAATACTTCCACAAACATACCTAAGCGAGTACAACATACTATGCCGTTATTATAACTACCTATATGGTAAAATATATACGGATTTTCAAAGTATTTAAATACAGCTCAAGTGTATTGAAAAGGTCACGAAATTTTTCTTTTTGCTCACCACTTTTACATGTGAGGAAACCTGCACAGACTTCAAATTACGACATTATTCATCTTCCAACCTTCCTCTATTCTCTTGTCCTTTTTTGCATCGTACTTTTTTCAATTCCATCTCAAGGTAGTAGATGCCCCACCCACACGCATTGTCTATTGTCTTACAAACTATGTGACTAACATACCAGTAGAACAACCGTCATTATGCATTCCAAATCCGCCCTTGTTACCATCCTTCTTGTTGCGATGCAAGCCATTGGTATCGCGGCCACCGAAGTCACCATCCTGAAAAAGGGCGAAAGAATCGCTTGGGTTACTGTTGAACCGGGCTCTTCCAAAAGTGTAAACATACGCGGCAAATATTTTACTGTCAGTGTTTCAGACAGTGGTGAAAAGAGTATATCTGGCTCCAAGTACAGTGTGGAGTAAAATATTCGGTTTCACGGTAGAGTTGGGAACTTTTCGTCTTGTTATATAGATTTTGGTACCATCCCCTGCGTTAGATTCCTCATGTTTAACGCCATCCATGAAGAAATTAGAGGATTTTCTTTTTTTTCCAAATACATGAGCGGATCAGGATAAATTATCGATATTGGATGAGCAAACAAAACGGCCTTGACTCGGCCTCCTGATGCAGATTGCATTCGGCTCCAACAACCCTCTCTTATCCAGAAACCATTTTCTCCAAAACCCGTACAGCCTCTATAATATCTATACCCATGCAGCAGAGGCCAAAGCAACCAGCGCCCAGCCCATCCATGACCATGACGTGACGACCGGGGACGCTCCCACGCTCAAGCGCTGACAGGGCGCCGAGGTCGTCTGCCGCGCGTCTGCAGCACAAAGCTTCTGGTCCAGAATCGTCTTGACGCTGCCCGCCAGCTGCTTGGCGAGCGGCCTGTATATACACTTCTCGGGCGGGATGTCCTCCATGACCGGACATGGCCTCCCCCCGTCGGCGGAGCTTTCCCGCACTTTTAGAATGCGAACGGCGGCCGAGCTCCTCTCGCTCGGCTCAGGGCACGAGGCGATGGACGTCTCGACGTCGGGCAGCATCGCGCCCGGCGCGGTGGAGAAGCTCAGGTTCTGCATCCTAAAGGGCGCGGGGTCGTTTGTCCAGGACCTGGCCTCGGTTGTGTTGGTGTCGTCGTCGTCGTCGTCGTCACCACCAAAGCACCTGTTCCAGATCCGCAGCCGCCAGACGATGTTGTAGCGGTCCGTGGCGCCCTCGATCATGTTTATCGCCGGCATGTGGAAGTAGTGCCTCTCCGGCGTCGGCACCGAGTACAGGCCAATGTCCTGCCAGCTCACGTGCTGGGTCTGGTTCCTGCGCGACCCCACGCTGAAGACGTCGACTTGGAGGTCGACGTCCAGCGGCCACGCGGCGTCGAGGTTTCGTATGGCAAAGATGATGGGGAACCACGGCGCCGGCGCATATGTTTCGTTGCGGGGGAACAGGAGGTCGACCTGGACGTCGGTGGGGAGTCTGCGCTCGGCCGATGTGGCCGGCGCTAGAAATATAAAAGCTGTTGGTATTGACCACCACATGGTTTTGGTTTGTTGACTATTATTATAAATAAATGTTTTTTTTTCTTGTAGGACATTGGAGTAAAATGACGGAATAACGCTATCTAGTCTCCACGAAGCTGGAGGTGGCAGCCAGGCAGGTATTGTTAAGTACTTTTAAAGCCGCAGCCAGTAACCTCAAAAGCCAAGATTTATTTTGGATGTTATTCATGGTACAGACAGCGACCAACAAACTCAAGTAGTCACCCCCAAAAAAGAACCATCGTCACTCATGACAGACTCGGATTGTCAGAGTACCCAAACGTCTGGGTTTTCCCCCCTGCAGGCCAAGCGATTTGGCGCCCTGAACAACCCTCCCGGAAGCTCACTCCAGGACAGCCAAGGTGGAGCTCAGGCCTTCTTTGGGGGCCATCAAAAGGATGCACTTGTACAAAGTAAGACAAGGTATGGAATACACATTTGGAAATCCAATCAATCCAGCCCCGGGCCAGCCTGAGCAAAAAGGCCTGGTAATTTTAGATCCTGGTTCGATCGCGATTCTTAAGGCTGAGCAAATCAAGGTCGGTTCCAGGATGCAATGCCCGTTTTGTACCTGTGGAACCATTCGTTTGCTCTTTCAACCTCTTCCGAGCCTTTTAGCCGCCATGCTTGGCAAATCATCGCTCCTGCCGCTTGCCGCTTGCTTGCTTGCTTTACGAGTCTAGTGGAACACCCCTGTAGCATTTTCAGGGCCAGAATTTACAAAAAAAGAGAAAAAAAGAGAGAAAAAAAAAAAAAACTCTGTCCTATTAGCTTTTCACTCGCTAACCACCAAGTCTACTTCAATACCCCCGGATCGATGCACGAGGGGTTCACCAAATATCTGCCTGGCCGTGACACTATCCAGCCAAGGGTACCTGCCTCATCTGCTTGCGGTTGTCCTTTTTTCCTTTCTTTTTCTTCGCCTCTTTTTCTTGACATCTTTTTCTTCATCTCTACACAACTTATTTATTACACGACATTTCATGCCAACCAGTTTCATGACCAAAACCCACAAACATTTACAAAAACGCCCCCTTGCTCTCCAGGATCTTGTTCAGCTCCTTGAGCCGCACCGGTTTGGTGAGCAACAAATCAATGCCGCTCGCAAACGCCTCCTCCTGCGCGCCCGCCGACGCCAGGCCCGTGAGCGCGAATATGTTGCACCGCGGCAGCCCCCGTTCCATTTCGAGGGAGCGCATACGGCGGGTCGACTCGAAGCCATCCATGACGGGCATCGATATGTCGGTCAAGACGAACTTGAAAGCGTCGGCACCCTGACCGATGCTCTCCCTGAAAGCCTCAAAGGCTTCCAGTCCGTTTGTGGCACAGGCGAACCGGCGGCCGAGCTTTTTGGCATACGACACCAAAATCTTCAGATTGATCGGGTTGTCGTCGACCAGTAGAAACCTCGGCCCATTGGCGTCGGACTTTTCAGCCGTCTTGGTTGGAGCATCTGCGGGCCCAAGAGCTGACACAGAGCCTTCTTTTGGTCGTTGAGGGATAACGCTGCTTTGGGTTTCGCTTTCCTTGACAGAAGAGTCGACTTTCACCGCTGTTGCTGTTTGTACAACGGTTTCTATGCGTTGTCGAAAGGTTTGCGCAGTCCCATCCTCAATTTCAGAGCCTCTGGGTGTCAAACCAGAAGTGACTTTTGGAGTGACCGGCGACGACGGAGTTGCAATCGAGGTCGCAGAGGTTTGCGATTTTACCCGCCGCCTCAAACTTAGCAACAGGGCCTTGGCAAGTTTTCTAGGACCGATACTTGAAACAGATGGGCAGTTTAGCAGAAGCCTCAATGCTTGGACCAAGGGGTCACTTACGGCTGTGAGACGAACTCAAATATGGAGTTGCCATTGTTGAACCTGGCCGAGGTTGCCATTTGGCGCGCAACTAGCGGGCTTTGACAGACCACCACCACAGGTGTCGAGACGCTGCCGTGGCTTTGGTCGGCCAACAAATTTTCCAAGCAAGCTTCCGTGGTTATGATCAGATCTGCGGGCAGCGGTGCACAAGTCGAGCCTTCGAAAATGCGCATTCGCAACCACTGCGTGCAAAAGTTTGCGAGCAAAGCACCTTCGCCACGGGTGCCCTGCAACCAGTCAGAATCGCCACCTCCTCCGTGGCCGTTTTGCTCGGTCGGCAGCCCAATCAGCGCAACTTGGAGACCCTCCAGCTGGCCAGTGAGTGCTTTGAATTCTTCAAATCCCGCCGAGGAGAGGTTGCCTGTTGGCGACGACGAGGCCGCTCCTCGCAACGGAAGAACGACCGTCACCTTTGTTCCCTGGCCCAGCTTGCTCACGACCTGGATTGACCCGCCCATGGTGGCAACGATCTTATTCACCAAGCTCAAGCCGAGACCCAGCCCCGACGAAAGGCTGTCTTCTTGGCAAAATGGCGAGAACAGGTTGTGACGAAGAAACTCTTGGCCGATCCCCCTCCCGGTGTCGGTGACGATGATTTTCACAGGAGTCAAGTTTTGAGCTTTCCCTTCGTCTTGGAGCATCTGGACCACGGTGACGTCGACCGTGCCTTTGCTGGTGAACTTTAACGAGTTGCCCAGAAGATTCATGATGATGCGGCGTATTGCACCCGACTGAGCATGAAAAGTCCAAGACACAGCTGGGTTGATGTCGAACATTACGGCAACGTCTCCGACATGCCTCTCCGACTTGAGAGTGGCGTCTTGAATCGATTCTATGCCATCCGGTTTCCGAATCATGTTCTGGTCTTCGACGCCTTCTGTCGACAGCCGTTGGTGGCTGAATCCAGCGCAGACGCTCTCGATTACCTCTTCGGTGAGTACATCGAGTTCGAAATCCGAGGCAATGGTCATCATGCCTGCCTCAATCCCGAGCTTTTCACAGTCCCCTGCACCCCTAGAGTTGAAACCCCTGACTCCGCTTGGAACCCTGGCGTCTCGTGTGGCTTGCCGACGTGATGATGCATTGCCGAGGAAATTATTGATTTTGCTCAAGTCCAGCAGGTGATTGATGGTTTCCAGCAGCGTCCTGCTGCAGGTTTCAATCAAGGCTAGCTTCTCGCCCTGAAACGCGTCCAAGGGAGTGTCGCTGAGCAGCTCTGCGCCGAGGATGATGCCGTGCAGGGGAGACCGCAGCTCGTGGGACAGCGAGCTCAAAAAGTCGATTTTCGACGTCTCCATAAGCTGAGCTTTCAAGCGGTCGACCTCGGACATGATGACGATGCCAAAAGTCCGGAGGTAGCTCAGCTCATGCTCGACTGCAAACGTCCGACCTGGAGTCGTCGAGCAAATAAAACCTCCGGCGTACCAGCGGTGCTTCTGCGTGTCCCAGAGGGGCACAATAGCCACGCTTCGCGCCTCGGGAAATATGGCAGCAATATTTTTCGCTTCGTTGAGGCGAGATATCCGTTTCTTATGTCGCTTACGGCACGGCTCTGGCCTGTGCCCAAGTCCATTTTCCGTTGCGGTCCAGGCTTCGCTCGACTCGACCGCTGCCAGGCCCGAGATGGTCTCACCGCTTGAGTTGTCACCAGATAGGATCTTGTACTTGGTGTCAAAGTTGAAGATTTTGCCCTGCGGGTAGCGCCGCAAAAGCCTGACGAGGAATCTTTCCGACACCGACGAGCAAGCCTGGGAAGGCGAGCCGCCATCGATGCTTGAGAATCCGAGAACCCGACAAGTGTGCTGCTCGCTTCTTTGGCTGCGGATGCCTATTCCATTTCGTTGATGATAATCCCTCTCGTCATTAGATGAAGAAGATGACACGTTGTCTTGCACAGGTCTGGCGGCGTATGCTTTTGGCTCGGCCAAACCGCCAAAAGATCTGATGCTGGCTTCCAAGAACAACACACTGTCCACATCAATAACCTCGCGAATGAGATCCGTAGCTTTCGAGAAGATACGCCGAGTTCCAGGCTCCTGTAGATGGCTTTGCGTTTGTGCAAAACCGGAAATGGACCGACCGATATTGGAAGATGAATTCGGATTAGATATCGGGCTCGGGCCTGGCCGCCGCAGGGGCGGTGCTTGGGATGGTGATTGGCAATTTTTCGAAGCTTCTGTCAACTCAAGGTCCAGATCCCGCTTAGCGTGCTGCTGCTGCTGCTGCTGCTGCACCTTGCCCACGACGCCTTTCTGAGCCGAGTGATCATCAAAAGCCCCCGGACCCTCGGCAGTGCCCCTTTCGGGAATGGTGCTTTCGCCCTCGACAAAGCTGCCAACCCCACGAATCATGCGGTCCGCGCGGCGGTTGTTTTCCCTCTGGCGCTTAAAGTCCAGGTAGTCCACGATGACCTGGGAAAGATCCCGCAGGAACTGTATCGAGACGTCGTCCAGGTCCTCGCGGGGCCGCGTGTCAAAGACGCAAAAGACGCCAATCTCGATGCCCTTGGGGGTTCGCAACGGGACGCCCGTGTAGAAGCGGTTCTCGGGCGCAAGGTGGCAGAAGGCGCGCTGCGAGGACCTGGGATCTGCTGCGAGGTCTGGTATTATGGTCACGGGAATGTCGGCGTCGTCCGTAGAACCATTGCAGGCGAGAGACCCTGGAACGCCGAGGGCAAGCTCGCAGATCCCAGCAACGCGCGGAATGGCTGTGCCGCAGAGCACGAGATGCTCCCCCGCTTCATGATTCTTGATCTTGGCATAGGGCGCCAACGGAAGCGAGGGCGTGGCCTCGGCAACAATGTACTGGTAGTTGCGATCAAAGAGAGAAATCAGAGCACGGGAGGTCTTGAGACGCAAGACGGCGAGCTCAGCAAACGTCGTCAGCGCCGGATCTGCGGAACCGCGCAGTTCCGCCGGCGGGATGAGGTTATCCAGATCATTGTAAACAGCCTGAGCAATCAGGGAAGGGTCGTATCTGCAGCAAACAGTGAGCACACATGTCCATCATGAAACCGGACAAGACGCTGACCTAAATGTTTCCCGTTCACGGCGGCCTTCGGACACTGGCCGGAACCTCTGAGACATGGGCACGACTGCGGTGAAAGCAGCAGCCTACGAGTATCCTGTCACACAGGCGGCCAGGATGGGAGCCCGGATGCGACAATCCTTGACGCCCAAACGTGTCGGTGAGATTTTGGCCTAGCCGGAGAGGCTGTCGCACGGGTCAGCGAGTGGATGGCGAAGCGTATCTCATACAATGACCAAAATTGCAAATACGATGTACGTGGCTGAGAGGAGGTTTCGTTATTCTGGTCTTTTGCGGTGAGATGGATACAACTGCCCTGCGGATGGGGCTAGCCCAAAAAAAGAAACACTTGCTTTTTCCCAAGAGGCAGGCGGTTTGGGCTAAAACCCAGCGGAACTAGGTAGTTTTGAACAATAAGGACCTAGATTAAGCCTCACTGCCGCGAACGGGGGAATCGGCACAAATGCCCAGATTAGTCGATTCAGATTTAGAATGGAATACTGGAACGCACTGCTCAAGCCGTCATAGAATAGTACTTTGCCAACCTAGGGCAGGTGCAAATCACCTGGCAATCTCGATTGGAACTAATGCGGTGTCTTTTAAAAGTGCGGAACGCCTTGCCCAAACAGGTTGCCACTTGCTTTGCATGCAAAGAAAAGCAAAGCCCTGCTGGCGAGCGGAAAACCGGAAAAAAGAAGTAAAGAAATAAATGTCAAAAGTTATTAGCATACCTAGGTAGTTAATCCATATTAGGTCCAACTACCTCGGTGCCCTTAACTTGCATCGCTTTTGCTGTGCGAGACCATATTTTGCTGAGGTTTCTTGCTTACAACCGCCTTTGACAACCCGGTTGGTCTCATTGGCCTCAGGGCTTTCCCCATTAGGATTTGGCGCTTCTACCGTACCAAATACGACCGGTCCGCTATACCTTCTCATGCATACACTTCTCACATTTTGATGCTGTGTCATACGACATTCAGCAATACTGGGAGATGGGAGCAATGATACGGCCGTTTCCATCTCTCGAATTGTCAATTCATGGTCAACCTCTCCGCCCCTCGTTGTCTCTGGAGCCAACTTTGTTCCTTTTGCACTGCTTCCAAGTCTAACACCACCATGAGACAGAGCTATGCGTCGACATTTCGCACTACAATCGAGTCAAGTTGCTCTTCTGTTGGACGCTGAATAGCGTCATGGTCCCCTGCCATGATATACCTACCTATAGGAAAGAAATCACAATATTGACATGAGCAATAGCTCAGCTCTGGGTGTCCCCCTTTCAGCCAGAGTCTAATAAGCCGGTCCGGCTGGGCGGCATGTAAAAGAAACAAAAAGAAAAAAAGGGGGCATGGGCACACATCTACGAGTATACGACCTCTCGTGATGACAAAAGGCCAAAAGACCACGGCTTTTCGCCAACGAAGAACCCCCTTGTGCGGGGTTACCTGCCTCGCCATGGGCCTGCCCGACAAAATGAAAGGATTACTGCTCTCAAGCAACGTCTACCTTTTTTTACTTTGATGATGACGAGTTGTACGCAAGGTATCCATCTTGGCCCCAACCTCCTTTCAATACCATATTATGACTCGACAAGGGCATCGTCACTGGGGTCTTCGATCGGAGCGGTGCTGGCGCCCAACCATTCGGCTTCACTCTTTATGCGCTGCAAAGGTTCATCGGCCACATGGGCCCTGACGGACGGGTCTATCTTGACAACGCTGACCTGTTGACGAATAAGTTCGGGAGCACACTCTCCCGCCATCCGGGGCCTTTATATGCCTCTCAAGCAAGAGTATACAAGTGGCAAGAAGGGCAGGACATCTCATCCGTTTCGGCACTTTCTACGGCAGTAGGCACATGGGAGTTGCAGGAATCGCCAGTATCAGTATGGACAAGAGACGGCTCTATCTTGAGGCAATGCTTCAAGGGTGGCCAACGTGCATCCGGTAACAGGCATAAATAAACGCATGCATGATCGACCGGGAGCATTCTTCTCGTTCTCGAATGTCCTGCTGTTATTGATTTTGGCCGCCCGCCTTGACTGTCGAATCACGAATATGGAGATATCCGTTGCCGTAATAGCGAAGGCATTTTGACGATGTAGTTGAAACAAAGTAAGATCTGGTTTAGGAAAGAATCTGTACAAGATACAACAGAGCAGTACAATAGATAAGTATCATTGCAAAAGTAAAAAACAACATGGCAAAAGTACAAAAATATACAACACCGTCGGTCCTTGTTAAATCGGTACGAGGAGAAAAACCTCGATTTTGGGATCTGCGGCGTCCAGAACCGGAAGTTCAAGGCGCCCAAAAACGGACGCCTTTGTTCCCCTTTATTCCCACCCAACCTGCGTTCGTCGTTTCCTTGAGATTTTAACTATACCCGTATAACCTCTGCAAGATTGAAAATCAATACCACGCAGCTGTGCTCCAATTTGTTAGAGGGGCTAGCCCCTGGGAGCTGAGGCTGGTGGCGCACCGGCTGAGCCATATGCACGTGATAACATCGAATATTAAAGAAGCTCCTATCCGTTATAAAACTTCAGTTTTGTTAATTTTGCACCCAAAGTACGTTGCCAGGGCAATACCATCACATTAGCAAGTATAAACACTGTAGATAGGGTTATCATATTATTATTGTAATCTGCATTAAGTATTACTTTGCTAATAATTTAGTTTAGTATGGAATCCCCATCGCATGTAACCCGCGATTTTGGGGTTAACCGAGGTTTTAAAGACCCCTAAAGGGAGTCCACATCGTACAATCCCCAAGTAACGTTGCGTACCCCCTGTTCGGCACCCCCCCTGTTCGGCACCCAAAAATAACAACACTTTTATTTTTATCCTCCAACTTCTATTATAAATATCTCGATGAATCTGTCACTTTTGGATTTACTTTTTTCTGATTTTAATTCTCCATTTTCCAATGAAGCAATATACTGAAAAACAGCTTATATCTGCAATTAACGACGTCAATAATGGCAATCCAATTGCAAAAACCTCCCGAAAATGGGGAATACCTAGGTCTACACTTCAAAGTCGACTTAAAGGTTCTCAACCTTATAAAAAAGCACAAAGCCCTTTTCAAAGGCTTTCCACGGAACAGGAAAAGCATTTGGCTGATTGGGTACTTACCCAAACAGCTTTAGGGCTTCCGCCAACGCATCAAGAATTACGCTTTTTTGCCGAACGAATTCTTCAAGCCGCCGGAGAGACAAAAGGCCTTGGAAAACGTTGGATAACTCGTTTTTTGGCTCGTTATCCAATCCTTAAAACCCAAAGGCCCCGTCGAATAGATAACGCCCGGGTTAATGGCGCTACTACGGAGGTAATTAAATCTTGGTGGCTTTATATTACGAACCCGGTTATTAACGCTATTAAACCGGAAAACCGTTGGAATATGGACGAAACCGGTATAATGGAAGGCAAAGGATCTAATGGCCTAGTATTAGGGCTTAACGGGATCCGGCCGTTGCAACGAAAAGAGCCCGGAACGCGTGGTTGGACGACTATAATCGAATGTATATCGGCTACGGGCGTTGCCCTCCCTCCCCTCGTTATATTTAAGGGAAAAAACGTACAACAACAATGGTTTCCCACGGATTTAAGCCCTTTCGATAATTGGCAATTTCATGCAACCGAAAACGGGTGGACAAATAACCAAACGGCTATCGAATGGTTAAAAAAGGTGTTTATTCCGTATACCCAACCTTTAACCCCTGAAAAGCGGTTATTAGTTTTGGATGGCCATGGATCACATATAACAGACGAATTTATGCTTCTTTGTGTCACGGGCAGGCAGGGCGGACAGGTAGGTGCGGGCGATCAGGTAACAGGACAGAGTATATTGGCTATCTAGTCTTCCAGGTACAGGGTAGCAGGTGGTTGTTGACGAAGACGTAGCTCGAGGAGCTACATATCGGAGACTGCAGAGATTTCGCGTAGATATACGCGCGCGAGGCGCTCGGCCCTCGCGCCTTCACGTGACAGGGGTTATGACTAAGCGACAGCCCAGTGGCTGTCCTTCAGGTCTGTGACAGTATTCCCCCCTTCCAGGCCGAGCTCCGTCACGGCCGGGGCCCGGGCTTATGGGGGTATCGACGGTGGAAATTCTTTACCAATTGAGCAGCGTTTTCCAGGTAATCGGCAGGTTCAGTCGTGGGTTCGCTATATCCAGCCCAACGGACGATATATTTCAGCCGGCGGCCTCCTCGGCCGCGGGTTTCCCAAAAGGAGTCGAGGATCTCTTCGACTTCGTATTCTCTCTCACCTTCCACTTCCAAATGGGGTGGCGGTGCAGGTTGTTGGCCCGGCAGGGGCTCAACGTCAGCAGGTTTTAGTCGGTTTATATTGAAAACAGGGTGTACTCTCATAGACGACGGCAGGTCCAAACGGTAGGCGTACGGGCTAATCACTTCAGAAATTCGGAAGGGTCCCAAGTTCTTCCAATCCAGTTTCTTCTGCGGGCGGGCGGTCTGGATGTTCCGTGCGTCTAACCATACATATTGGCCGACGGTAAGCCGGCGGGCCGGGGTACGGTGTCGGTTCGCCTGTTCTTCGTAACGGGCTTGGGCGGCGGTCATTTCGGCGCGGGCTTGTTCCAGAATGGTTTCCATTCGGGCGGCTAGCTTTTCGGCATCCCGCTGGGCGGGCAAAGGCTGGTTCAGGGGTACCGGCTCGAATCCCATGCGGGGATGGAATCCGTAAGTCGCGTAAAACGGGGAGGTTCCGGTGGTCTCGGACTTGTGGGAGTTGGCTGTGAATTCGGCGAGGGGAAGCCAACTTTCCCAATCATCTTGCAGGTAGGCCACATAAGCTCTCAAATATTGTTCCAGGGACGCGTTAAAACGCTCGGTCTGTCCGTCAGTCTCGGGGTGGTGAGCAGTGGATAGCAGGCTGTCGATTTTCAAACGGGTTGTCAGGTGTTTCCAAAACTTCGACACGAATTGGGTGCCTCTATCCGAAACTATCGTCAGGGGCAACCCGTGTAGTTTCCATACGTGGTGTAGGTACAGGTTGGCGGTGTCCTCGGCATTGCAGGTCCCTTTACAAGGGACGAAGTGTCTCATCTTAGTCAGGCGGTCTACGACCACTAGGATGGCGTCGTGGCCGTTGCTTTGCGGCAAATGTGTGATAAAATCCATCGACAGGTGTTGCCATGAGCGTTCAGGAGTGGGCAGGGGTCGCAGGAGGCCCTGGTGGCTTTCGCGGGACGGGTTGATTCGGCGGCAGGTCTGGCATTTCTTTACCCATAATGATACGTAATGTAGCATTCCGGGCCAGTAATATTCTCGGGACAGCAGGTCGTAGGTTTTTGCTTTGCCGGGGTGACCGGCGACGGGGGAGTCGTGGCAGCGGCGCAGAATCTCGGCTTTCAGATTATTCGAATCGGGTACGTACAGTCTATTGCGGTAATACAAATAGCCGGATCGTTCTTCGCATTCGGCCAATTGCAGCTTGGGGTGGCGGTCGGCGCCTGTCCTCAACGCTTCTAGGGCAAATTGCGTTATCGGGTCGGATTCGTATCCGGCGTCTAGTAGCTCTATCAGGTGTCTTGGCAATAGGGGTTTGTTTTGGCGGATTATGGGTTGTAACCGGGTGGGGCGGGCAGGTAAATTGTGTTCTTTCAGTACGACTTGTGTTTGGTGCTTAAGTCGTTCATCCCCCTCCTCAGGCATATCCTCTGACCTCCTGGTTAGTGCGTCGGGCTTCGCTCCTTGTTTCCCGGGTCGGTAGGTGATACGGAAATTAAATCTTGACAGGAATTCGGCCCATCGGGTTTGTCGGCGGTTGAGCATTTTCGTCGTCGTGAAATATTCCAGGTTGCGGTGGTCCGTAATTACTTGGACCGGGGACGACGTCCCTTCGAGTTCCGGGCGCCATTCTTCAAAACAGCGGATAATGGCTAGCAATTCTTTGTCGTAAATCTCGTAATTGCATTCGGTAGCTGTGTGTTTT
This sequence comes from Pyricularia oryzae 70-15, assembly GCF_000002495.2. Lineage (NCBI taxonomy): Eukaryota > Fungi > Ascomycota > Sordariomycetes > Magnaporthales > Pyriculariaceae > Pyricularia > Pyricularia oryzae. The sequence goes on from NC_017854.1 coordinate 534,220, forward strand.
TTCGAAAAGAACGCGACGGGGCGGAGTATTCCGTCGTCGCCGTATTGTGACAATATTCCCGCAGAAACATAATCGGAAGCGTCGGTCTCCAGGATCACATCCTTTTCCCAATCGAAGTGCGCCAGTACGGGGGCTTCGGTAAACTTTCTCTTCAGCAGTCGGAAGGCGGTTTCGCAGGCGCTATTCCATTCGAATGCGACGTTTTTCTTGGTCAATTTCGTCAAAGGGGCTACGATCTTTGAGAAATCTCGGATAAAGCGCCGGTAAAAGTTGCCAAACCCCAAAAATGCTTGTACGTCAGTAAGCTTTTTGGGTGTTTGCCAGTCCAGGACAGCGGTGATTTTTTCAGGGTCCATTTTTACGCCTTCGACGCCGACCAGCAGGCCCAGGAACTTGGTTTCCGTCACGAAGAATTCGCACTTCGCGGCGTTGGCGTATAGCCCGGCTTTCCTCAGGGCTTCCAGTACGAGTTTCAAATGTTCTTCGTGTTCTGTTCGGGTGCGGCTATAAATCAAAATGTCGTCCAGGTAGGCTGTACAAAATACGTCTAAGTATTCGCGCAGGGAGTCGTTTATATATCTCTGGAACGTCGCGGGGGCTCCCGTTAGCCCGAAAGGCATGACTAGGCTCTCGTATAAGCCGAATCTCGTGCGGAATGCCGTCAGGTATTCTTCCCCCTTTTTAATCCGAATATTGTTAAAAGCGGAAACGATATCGATTTTCGAGAAGAATTTCATGCCGGCCAGGTTGTTCAGGGTCTCTCGGACTAGCGGCAGCGGGTAACGGTCTTTTACGGTAATGTTATTCAGCGCGCGGTAATCCACGCAAAACCTCAACCCTCCTCCCTGCTTTTTCACGAACAAAACGGGCGAGGCGACGGATGACGAACTGGGTCTGATAAACCCTTTTTTCAACTCTGCGGTCAGCCATTCCTTAAGGGCTATTAGCTCTTCGCGGGACATGGCGTACAGGGGGCCGAACGGCGGCGTTTTTCCTTCTATAAGCGGGATATGGTGGTCGGACGGTCGGTGTGGGGGCAGCTTCTCGGCTTCTTGCGGGGAAAATACGTCCGCGAATTCCCGGATTGTTTCGGGCAGGGTCGGCCCGTTCCTATTTTGGGGGTCGGCGGCTAGAACCTCATTAATCTGTTTCAAGGTTACGGCGTACAGTCGGCAGGATCGGCGGCGGGCGTACATGCTCGCGGCTTGCAGGGAGATAGGGGCGATATCCATTTCGCGGAGGGACGGCGGTCGGTCAGCCTGGTACTGGGGGCGGTTTTTTTTTGGTACGGCGTGTAAAGCTTTAACCTTCTCCGGTTTGTCGGGCATATTGCAATATCGGCGGCAATAGTCGCTATCAAACGTAATAACGTGTGACGCGAATCCAATCGTTGGATCGTGCTGCTTTAGCCAAGGCATTCCTAGCACAATGGGGTAGTGGGCTAGCTGTGTGACGAAAAACAGCGCGTTTTTCTGGATGTGGTCCTTGATTTTCAATTGTCCTCGGACATAATGGGTGCACTTCCCACTTTCGGCGGTCCTTCCGTCGAATACTTCGATGTCGAATGGGTTTCGCAGCGGATATATTTGTAGTTGGCGTTCTTCGGCCCATCCTTGGTCGAGGAAGCATTTTCCTTCCGCACCGCAATCGGTGAGGGCATAGGTTGGGAGGTTTTGGCCCCCCCATTGTCAGTTCGGCAGGCAGGATCATCAGGTCGGATCGTTGGTTATATTCCTCTTCAACGGGGAACCCGTGAACGGCGGCGGCAGAGATGCGGATCGCCGGCGGTCTATGCGCGGCCTTGGCGGCCTGGGGGCGACTTATCCCAGGCGGGCTCCGTTTTTCGAACTTCGGCTGCTGGAGCGGCTGGCGTCCGAGCCGCGGCGGGGGTTTTTAGGGAGTTTGGTTTATATCTGGCGCGGGGACCTGGACCTGGACCTGGATCGTTCGATCCCGGCCTGGTGCAGCCGCGTGCGGCGGGTATCCGGTTCCGGGCATTTGGCAACGAAATGTTCTTGGGATCCACAACGGTAACATAGCATGTTTTCCTTGCGGTTGTGGCGGCGTTGGCTGCTCAGGTCCATAGGGTCGTTAAGCGGGAGCTCCGCGTTTGGCTTGGGGGCGGCCCGCGGTATGTCGGGTTGGGTTCGGGGAGCCGCGCGCGCGGGGGGCGCTGCGGCCCGAGGGGTACGTGTCTGTCTATTTTTATACTGCTGGTGCTGGCGGTAGCGGTTATCCAAGCTTTGCAGGTGTCGGGTGAATTCGTGGTATTGGCGAGATGGGGCGGGGTTGTGGAGGAGCATGTCCTGGAGCTCTTCCGATATTCCCTGGAATAAAAGAGGGGGGAGGGCATCCTCCGGCATTTCTCCTTCCAAAGACAGGCGTTGGAACTCCGACAGATACTCGGCGAAATCTACGTTCCGCTGTTTCAGGGCATATAGTTTGTTTTGTGCGTTTTGGACGTGGTCGGGGTCCCCGAATACCTCCTCTAGGTATTGGAGGAGATCCGTATAATCTCCGAATTGGGGTGTGCCTCCGACCATTTTGGGCAGGATCAGGTTGTACGCTTTACCGGACAGTCGACCGGCTATATAAATCAGGCGTGATTCGGGGTTGGGGAAGCGGTCTTTGTTTGAGGTCATTTTCCCCCGGATTTGGGTGGCGAAGCGGCGGAGGTCGGAGCGGGCGCCCGTAAATTTATCGGGGTCTGGAAGTCGTTTAGAAAGGCGGGCGGAGGCGGGATGTTCGGAAGCAGGCGGCGGAGTCGTTCCCATAGGAGTAACCATAAGGGGTTCAACAGGCGTGTTGGTAGTTGGGGCGGGGGTGGTTATGTGTACCGTGGGTAGCGTTACGGTCCGAACTTCCTTCAGTTCGGACCGTGTTTTCTCTAATTCGGCGAAAGCGGCATCCCGGGAGGTTATGGCGGAGGCCTTTTCCATGGCCATGGCCAGAATGTCGGCCTGCGCCTTGTCGCGGACACGGTCCGTTTCGGCGCGGGCGCGTTGGGTCTCGGCTTCCTGCATTTCTAGGCAGGAGTTCAGGCGGACGTTGCTATCGTGCAATAGTTGCAGCTTTTGGTAGGAATCGGAGATGTAAGACACCCATTGTTCAGGGTGTCCTTGTAGGTGTTCGATCAGTTCCTCGGTCGAATCGGTTAAGATCGGGGGTTGCAGTGACGCAGGCATCGCGGGCACCTAATGAAGGAGCTACGTAATGTCACGGGCAGGCAGGGCGGACAGGTAGGTGCGGGCGATCAGGTAACAGGACAGAGTATATTGGCTATCTAGTCTTCCAGGTACAGGGTAGCAGGTGGTTGTTGACGAAGACGTAGCTCGAGGAGCTACATATCGGAGACTGCAGAGATTTCGCGTAGATATACGCGCGCGAGGCGCTCGGCCCTCGCGCCTTCACGTGACAGGGGTTATGACTAAGCGACAGCCCAGTGGCTGTCCTTCAGGTCTGTGACACTTTGCTTGCAAAATAATATTCAACTCCTATATTTACCCCCTCATTCGTCACACGTTCTTCAACCATTGGATCTATCAGTTTTTGGGCCGTTAAAAGAAGTTTATCGACGTCAACTTGGATTTGTTAGCCAATTTTGCTGTTCAACAGTTATTAGAAAACGAAATTTCCTACTTTGTTATCGAAAAGCCAGATTAAAAGCATTTATAGCAAAAACCATTCAATCTGGTTGGCGTACAACGGGGTTATGGCCGGTAAACTTGGTTAAACCACTTTTAAGCCCTTTTTTGTTAGAAAATAGCAACGCCAACGTTATAAAAGATAAAAACAACGGTTTGCAAAGGGATAAAACACCGGAAAGCCCAGCCCAAAAAATTAACGACCCGTCTTTACTTATTTGGAAAACCCCTAAAACGACCCGAGATATCCGACTTCAACTGCAAAAACTTTCCCAATCCAACAAAACCAACGCTACTTCACGTCTTTTATTTGCAAAAGTCCAAAAAAGCTTCGAAGCCAAAGATACCCTTTTGGCTAGCGCCCAGCAAAAAATCAGCTTATTGGAAGCACAACTGGAGGCAATACGGCCGGTTAAAAGGAGGAGGGTGGTTCCGGATCCAAACGAGCTTTTGGTTAACAAACAGAACATTATTGGATTGCAGGAAAATGATATAGAAAATTTGGAACCTTTAGCTGATGAAGAAGAGGTTAATGAACCGGAGAAGCGTGAAAACGATTGTATTTTTGTCCGTTGATAATTTTATATTTAAATCAGTTTATAAAAGTAGGCATTTCGTTGTTAGATTTTCAGGGTGCCGAACAGGGGGGGTGCCGAACAGGGGGTACGCAACGTTAATTATAAACAATGACGTCACGACAGCACCGCACAGACGCAAAACGGTACCTACCTACCTACCTACCTACCTAAGGACCCGAACCAAAACCCGAAGGTCCCGTCAGTAATTCGCACAGTCTGTAGCTTAGTCGTTCCATGGTCACCAATTAAACATCATGGCAAGCGTCAACCTAATAACCGCTTTCAAAGCCGTGTGCTCCATCTTCACGGCAGCCTCTCTGCTCACCGGCACCCAAGCGATAGTCAATCCCACCGCCTTTGCAACCTCCTTCGGCATCCCCCTCGCCCAACCACCCGAGTCGCCAAAGCAAGCAGCCGCATCCACAACAGACACCACCAAGCCGCCACCACCACATCACGACCCCGCCGCGTCGAGCTACGTCGCACTCTTGGGCGCACGCCAGCTCGGGACCGGGATCACGCTGCTGGTGTTTGCGTGCCAGGGCAAATGGGTGGAATGCGCAACGGTCCTTAGCGTTATCGGACTCGTCGTGGCCGGTGCGGATGGGTACCACATCGCGAAGAACGGCAACCTCGGAGGGGGCGTATTTCACGCGGGGCCTGGGGCGGCCATCGCTGCGTTGGCTGCCGCTGTGGTGTGGTACAAGTAAGCAAATGTAGAGGGAGTCAAATCCGATGACCGTTTTCGCCAGCTTTGTGTAGACTGTACCCACAGGTGCGCGATGCAAGACAGAGAGTTATTTTGGGCGTCTGGAGATGTGCGAGTCAAAAGTGTTATGCAGGAATTGTACAGACCGGAAGGACGGAGATTTTGCCCGGTGAAAATACGAAAGGGTTTTTATGAGACGCAGTCAACGAATGTGTAGACTTTGCTGAGCTGGAAGCCTAAATTCCCTTTGGATTAAGCCTTGTATGGAACTAATGGCGAAGTACACCTTGCGATATTATGGACCGCGTTACAAGCGGTACCTGACCGATCTGATAAACATCACGTTGTTTTACCCGGACTGCACTCCGTTACAACTGCAACTGAGGCTTGCAGTTTTGTGGAGATGCTCAAACTCAACACCCTTGCGGTATCGAGGTTTGAAATGATGAGTTTAAAATACCGGGCTCGTGGTCGGGTACAAGACCTACCGACCCTCAGACATCCGGTAGCCGAACATTGAACCTTGTAGCTTAACACGAGGTTCTTTCAGTTGCTGCTTCAACGGCAGCGCTTCAGGAAACTCACCTTTACGCTCGAGTTTGAGAATACAAGACCAAAGGACAGGATCCACACATCTTACTTCCCCAGTCTCAGGGGCGTACACTTACACGTATTGTAAACGATGCCTCTATCCATAGAGCTGGAGGTGGTGCTGTGCAGACGGCGAATGCGCCACATATTCCCCGTACCATTTTTGCCCTCTCTGGTTTGATTAGGGGAGAGCGGATGGCATCCCATGTATTCCGGTGGGTATGCTCGTATGTGATGGGTAGACTTGGGGCAATGGAATACAAAACAATGGGCTAAAGGCGGGCCATCGATCCCTGTTGTTAGCACAATATATGGTTCTTTCGCATATGAATGCGGGCAAAAGTAGGTGGTTTTGCTGTCAAGGCTTGTGCGGAGGGTCTGGTACATATTTATGCATCTTGGTGAGCTGCGGTCTTGGAAATATCAGCCTTTTTCCGTTGTGCTTTTCTTTCATCTGTATTCCGGATCACAGTCTGATATCGTTATAATAAAGCCATCTGACATTCGGAAAATCAGACCAATAGTAACAAAGGATTCTAGAGAGTGCCGCATACTCATATCAGATACAGGTCTCTCCCGAGTCACTAGGGTGGTATGATGCAGGCTAGAAGTTGAAACGACCGACGAGCCAGTCTTTTGAGCTTCGTGAATCATTATTCCCCGATGCGATCCACAATTTGCAGCGAGTAATGCAGACGGGTAAACGCATTGTTCACATCAAATTTTCCACTGTGCCGGGCTTTCACATCACTCACTTGGTTGAAGCGTGATTACCCTGTCGCAGTCCTGACTTGGTGTTGGGTTTAGGCACACAAGATAATAGCGCGTAGTCTCTGAAGCGCGCATTTGGGATGCCGTAATTACTTACGGACAGACTATGAAGTATTGCGACCTTCATCAGATGCTTTCTGATTGGACGACTGTCGGACGAGGGGTTTGCAACCTGTGGCTGATGAGCAACAGAGGCTCGAGGGGTCCAATCACCGTCAGGGTTCGACCTCAAAGTATATATTGCCCTATAAAATGGTTTTGATCATGTCTCACAAAACAAACATCCTCAACAGGGACGGGATATTTATAAAATATGCCAAAATAGTTAGCAGCAGACGCTATCATTAACATCATCACCACGTTTCTCTTGATCGTGCCCTCCACAACTCATTCAACATACGCGCTCATGACTTCCAATACTGTCTCTACTTCGACCCCGAAGCACTCTTCTCCATCTCAGCCGCAATCAGAGCAATGAGCGCAGCACCGACACCAGAGCCGTCCTGAGTCAGCCCAATCGTGATTTGTTCAGCTCCCTTCTCACCGATGCCATCGATCACCCTCAGCGCCTCGTAGATCATGTCGGGGAACTGAGGGTAGAACTGGAAAAGACTGCCGTCGACACCTATGTCGATCTGCTCACCCTTCCAATCCGGGTGAGTCAGCTTGCCCGTCTTCAGGACCACAGCTGCAACAGCAACGGCTGAGAGACGAGCTGCACGTCGGCCAACAGCGGCAGATATAGCCTTGAACGCTTGCGCATCCTCGACCGATACATCATTGAGACCAACCTCTGAGCTGAGCTTCTTGCGAAGCGTGGCGAGTTCTGGAGTGTTGTCCTCTGCTGCATCTGACATGATGGCGCTGTCAACGCCATATGACGTGAACAGTCGTGAAGAGCTCGAGTTAACCTGCACCTGCTTGAAAAGCTGCACCTTGTCGTTCTTGACTGCGTCCACGACAGCTTGACGCAGAATCTCGCCGAGAAACATGCCCGATACCCGCTTCTCAAACATCTGGACGCCAGGATTGTTGCTTTCGCGGTCCAGGGCGTCGTCCCATGGTGTGCTGGGAAGCACGTTGAGCTGGTTGTCGAAGGATCCCCACTCTGCGTTGATGATCATTTCGCCCGTTGTGTCGACATAGTCGGCTCCTTTGAGGCCCTTCTTGATGCTGTCGTACTTCTCCATGTATGCTCCGTTGGTACCCGTTCCGAAAATGGCACCAAGAATGGTTCCCTTTTTGCTCGGCGATGTGTATGCGCGAGCCATGAGGGTACCGACAGTGTCGTTGACCAAGGCCGCCACCTTCACAGGCAGCTTGAGCTTGTCGAGCTCAGCCTGGAGCAAAGCACAGACGTCCTTGCCGACAGTGTCATCGATGTCGAAACCCTTGGTCCACCGGATCAAGTTGCCCTTGTTAATACCAACCTGGTCCACGGGGAAGCTGAAGGTGAAACCCAGCCTGAAGACATCCTCCTCGCGATATCCATTGGTGGCGCTGGTGGCCTCTCGGCGGCGCTTCAGGGACTCGAAGTGATCCTCGTGGTGGTCCTTGAGGAAAACCTCAATCTGCTTGGCGAGGAAGGCAAAGAGTTCTTCGGAAGTCTTGGCAACCATGAGCTCCTTTGGGATCGCGACCTTGTTGAAGTTGAGGTCGTACGTGTTGTCGCCATTGAGATGAACCGAGCAAACCCTGAAGTTTGTTCCGCCAAGATCAACCGCAAGATAAAGACCCTGTCATAATACAGACGTTAGACGCAGGGTCTTGGTTCGACCTTGGCATATTTTGGGGTTGGTTTGTAGAGGTGCGGGGAGCGCGCGGCTAAGTAGCATGCAGCGGGATCTACGTACCTGTTCTTTGCCAGAAGGAACGGCTGCGACATATGTAGGAATCTGGCTTAAGCTGGTGCCGTCCTTAGCGAGACCCTCGTCTAATGACAGGCCGCCGATTTGTTAGCCCTGGGCTAGTCTAAAGAATGGATAAAGCCGCATAAAAAAGTCTGCTGCACAACGTGGCGAACGTACCCATTTGACGGAGGAACTCCTTTACTCCCTTGTTCACATCGTCGTCCGTGTACTCGAACTGGTCGACGATGCGTTTTGTCTCTGCTGCCAAAGGCATCTTGAGGGGTCTCGAGGTCGGTGCAGCGGTGGGAAATGGCTGGTTTTCGCAGACGGCTGGCTCGTCGATCGTTGCTTGTGCGGCTGGAGAGTGTAATCCGCGCAGGAAAGGATTGACCTCGAGCAACGTTGAGTACTGCAGCTTTGCGTCACGAAGAATAACTTGAAGACCCTAAACAGAGACGGGGGAGGAGTTTTGGTTTTTAGCAAAAGATAAAGACACAAAAAACAACCTTTGGAAAATAGGCCCGAATATGCCGGAGAGTTCAATTGAACTTGGACGATCAAAGTAGCGCATGCGCCAATTTAATAGCAGGCACGACGTGCTATAAATGCGGGGAGATCCAGTCGCACGAGGCCAAGCTGGTGGGTGATGATGTTATGTTGACAAGGGAAGGTGGGGCAGTATTGACGGAGGGACGAGAAAGAACCCATTCAGTAGTCGCTGCGATTACTAAGATTTGATTCCTTGGCACAGAATTGACTCCTGGGTAGAGGGAAATGTCGTAGTGCTGGGGCTGGGCAGGGTAGAAGCAGGCATATTACATCCAGGGAAAATGGGACAAGGAGCAGATAGATAGCAGATATGTGAAAGAAATTTTTGGGGGGCCATTACTCACCACTGCTAATATCAGAAACCCAACGGTGACAATATGAAAAATGTTTCGATTTTGTTTTTGACTCTTGGTATGCGCGTTTTCCATAGTGTCCGCCATACCGTTGCTCATCTCCCTGCTAGCCATCTTAAGTGTCGCTTCCAGAGGTCTGCCACCAACTGGGAACATGCAGTCGGCGGCGGCGTCAATCCCGAGATGCGGCCAAAGACGATAGAGTACTGTACTCGTTGCCTCTACAGTGTACGGGTATTGGTGGCCAGCCTGTCACGGCTGCAGGACGCTGTCGACGTGGCTTTTCCTCCTACTGCAAGGACAGGGTTTCAGCAGTGCGCCGAGGTGTCACTTTTTGGTGGCTTTCGAATTATCGTATTAATTGGGTGTACATATACGTCCCGATAGTCGTTGGGTTGATCGTCGCTATATCGTGGAGAGGTATCTTTTTTCTCCCTCGTGAACCACCAGAAAGGGTCGACGGCAGACAAATAAAAAGAATGGATTCGAGTTGTGCAAAGCGGCGTACCACGAATCCCGGCACGGTTCGATCGCTAGAGCGGCACGGCTAGGCGAAGAGCATGCAGCTTAACAGCACACGAATACAACGTTTGACTGGGCTCTCGCAAATTATAAATTACTGTAAGAAATGAAAAGGTGCGAAGCAAGATGATAGTAGAAACTGAAGGTAAATGGCGGAGAGAAAGAACTTGGATCGCTCAGGCTTCACCGACACAATTGCTGCAATGTCTGGTCCCAGGTTGCCTTGTCTCCTCCCTGGTCCGACGCAGCAAAAAGTGGCGGGAAAGATCAAGATCGAAGAGGGGAAAGGGGGTGGGTGACGAAGGAATTCTACCAGGGGGCGATTTGGGGCAATGTAACAGGAGCTTCGTTTGGAGAGATCAGTGAAAAACTGACAAAATCTCCAGAACTGTAGATTCACAGAATGCAAGTTAACTGAGGAAAAAAAGAGAAAAAGATCCTGTTTTGCGTCTATCTTCGGAGGTTTATCACTCGCTTGGCTCGGGCCTCTGACGACAGCTTTCGCCATTTTCTTGTTGGGGAAAATGGCAATCCAATCTACGACTGTGGGGGCCCTCATCTCCTCATTTAAAGGCGCCGCCAGCTTGGATCCAGTGAGACACGATCGTCTGTTTACCATCAATGCCTCTTGACATCGCACGTCAGGCTGCTCCGGTTCGGTTTCCCCGCGTTCTCCATCGGTGCAAGGCGCAGCCATTCAGACGCCTTGATCAAAACTTAATTGCCAATCAATAAGTAGACCCAGGTAGTTCCCTGGTGTGGAGTTGGCAACTGCGCGCACATCTATCCGATGTCTCTGTCTACCAGCAGTCCGGGGGAGTTTGAAACGTGTATGGAGGCGCGTGACGATTTCCACATAGTACAAGTTGAGATTCAAATGGAAAGCAAAGGAATTGTTCGAATTTGTTGCTCATTGACATCCGAAGGGTTGCAGTTTCAGTAATTGTGCATAAACCATTGTTTTGAGAATATTGGATCACGTGGCACCCCCGACTCCCGTTGGATTGGAGCTCAAATACGAAAGTACGTATTAGGTGCATTATCGAAGGTCATGCATATCCGAAGCCAGCCGCAAACCTGATGATTTGCATATTGGTTAAATACCATGGTCTTGTTTGGTAAGGGCTCCAACGTCAGAGAAATGTCGTGCTTCTAAGGGTGCTCGGCACATTTTGGCACACTTCAAAGTCTGCAGGAGTCAAAAGGGACGAGACCAGACTAAAAGTCATGCCTATGGGCTACTGCATGCAGGGTCCGCATTCAGGTTAAAATATCAAATTGCCAGTCGGATTCTCGACACATGTGTAATTATTGTCTATCTTCATGCGTTAGGAGATGTATGTCTTGACAGAACGCCGACATTCTTAGCGTGAAAAAAAGACACGCAAGCGATGATTGATCTTGCAACCATATCTATGACACTCATGAATCCACCCACTCAAGGTGGATGTAAAAGCCGCAACTAGCGTGGACTAAACACATTGTTTAGATTATGCTTCGCATAGGCTGAGAATTTTCATGCAGGTCTCGTCCAGGTCGGTCGCAAATGTAGTGGCAGACGGGCCGCGTAGTAGACACCTGTGCAACAAATACAATAATATACTGCTGTATCCCTAACAATAAATTCTGTGGTGGCCGGCGAGGCATTGTTAAATTTTGCATCCATCTCTTTGCAATGTTGTCAATTTCCTATCACAAGCTGCCATCGTACCACATAGAGCAAGTCGTTCGAGGACGAGTAAGGATTCCGTAGCATGGCGAGTTTCAGCAACCGGAGCATCCGTGGCTTATCATGCCAAGATAGGTAGGTACCTTACCTAGGTACCTACCTCCTGGTAGATACGTGGTAGTCTGGTCATACCCCCACCGAACTGAGGCTCGGGTCGATCCGGTCACCGAATTGTTTTTGCCACTGGCTTCAGCGTTACTGTAAATGTACATTTACTAGCTCATGCTTCACTATGCAATTACATTATGACAAATAGGTAGTTATAGAGATATTGATTGATCCCTTGAATCCTTAAGGCTCGCTTGGGGCCATATGCGGGGTTCACAAGTGCGGCTTAGCAGCACCACCGCCTCAATTACATAGGACGCTGGCAGCTCGCAGTCGCTTTCGGAAGGACCTGCACATCCTCAGCCACAGGGGAAAAGTCCTACGGACTAGGGTACCGGCTTGACTGGATCCAGAAAAAAAAAGTCCTGGATTGGGGTTTTCAGGGAACAGGGGCCCAAGGCCACACTTCAGGACCCAGCCCCGCCATTGACTAAGGTACCTTCGCGACGATTGTCTGGTTGTGGTTGTGCTCTGGCCTCGTTCTCGCTCAAAGAATGAATGGCGCAGTAAGTATCATAGTAGATTCGACCCCACCAGTTGGCGATGCTCACTGTATAGACTGATTGATCGTTATACGCAGTACCTAGGTATATATCTACATTATCTCTCTCTGTGCTACAATCGCCAGGTTTTCATATTTCCCCCCTTAAATTGGATGGATTCAATAGAATGAGACCTTATACGGATCGAATGCATAACTGGCCTTAGTGCTTATACCTTTTCTAAAGTAAGGTACATTTGCCAGGATTTTGGTGGTTTCTCGAGTAAGCTGTTGATTACTTTACTACTCGAGGCCCCAACCCCCAACCGCCAAAGTCACCATCGAAACATTTGATGGCAAAAAGTTACGAAGTAGGCCCTATATATGATAACATTTGCTTGCCTAGATTACCTAAGGTAGCTATGTAGCAGCTACTTGTTCTAGAATTTTCGAGATGTCGGTTGCCAGAGACAAGCTTGGTCACTAGGTACTCTTGACGGCCTAAAGCAGAAAGCAGCATTATAAACAGACAATGAGGCAATTGCAAAACAACGTAAACTTTTTCATCCCCGTGGAGTTACATACTGCAATGGGCTTCCTTTCCCTGACAAAGACGGAAAGACGGATTAGTGAGCCAGGACGGACGTTTAGGGAGCTATTGGTCGATCTTTGTTCGATTGTGTCCATCATTTGTGTCATCACATTCTTAGCTATTGACTTGGGTCAACGTCAGCTTGTAATCTTCTTCACCTTCTGCTTCAAAAAAGAGTTTTCACACGATCAACACAAGCAACTGCCCCTATATGGTAACTCTCCTCGAGTAAAACTGAATTTATTTGAACCAACATTCTCTTGATTTCCTCCAACGCTTCACTCCTGCCCCGAATGTCATCTAATGACCTCCATGCCATCTTAAGCTGCCGACGCTAATATCTTGATTTTGACCCCACCTCGCACCGCTACCTCAGCCTTACCAGCAGTCAGCTGCACTGCACGTCCATTGACGCTACGTGACGTTTTTTGGTTCCCGTCCATCGACAGAAGAAAAATCCGAATTCCTCAATTAGCGCTCCCGGAACCGCTAGCTTTCTTTAGCAAAAAAAAGGAAGAGAGCTCATCCCCGTTGATAAGACGCAACAAAACGGAAGATTTTCCGGAAGTCGGAACACAATTGTCCAAACAAGGAGGTAGCTTGATTTCTCATCAAGTTGTTCCAAAGAGGTGATCCATCAACCAAGTCGAACAAGAGTCAGCTTCAAAAGTGGAGGTTTAGTGCACGGCTGCGCTTGCGGGGGCCCCACTGCATTTTGATCCAATAGAACGGCCCTTCTGGAGCTGTCACGACCGTTTCGTTGGTTCTGCCCGTGCTGTGCCGGAGCTTGTCACCGGCTAGGAAGATAAGGTATGGATGGTACAGCCCCCTTCCTGGTAGTGGAGGTACACCGGCCCGCCTCAAGCTGCTGCTGCTTTCTGCCCTGGGCTCCAGTATTGGCCGTCCTGGGGTCCTGAGAATAGGTGCTTGCTTGTCTGCCTGCAGCACCATCTCACGTAGGACTCGGGAGAGCTCCGCACCTCATCACCTCGCAATTCAGAGTCGCAATCGACAGAGTCAGCCCACTAATCAAAAAGGAAAAAAAGAACAGGTCTTTCACTAATTTTTCACTTCTTGCTGCCCTCTAGACACGCCCATTGTGGATTGATTGTTTCACTGATTGGAATCGCTGTCGCTCGCCCCTCCCCCTCACTACCTAGATAGGCCAGTCAGGTCAGGTCGGTATTTTTGCCGCCCGGCTGTTGCTTGCTATTATTGCTCGCTCTGCCGCGCATTTTTGCTTATGATCGATCCACCATAGCCTGCCCTGCGTCTAGTCTAGAATACCACCAGCCCGCCCAGTCCTGCCCAACCCTTCCCCGCCGTGTTCCCCGTCAAAGTCCTGCCATTTGCCACGGGGTCTACTGTCTCCTTCAATTCGACTTTTGTCAAGGACACCCAAGGCGCAGTCGGTGTGGTAGTGCCGCTGCCCCGACGATCCTCAGGTTGACTCGAGTCGACAAGAGCGACGTCCTGGCCTGGTCCTGCAGTCGACCTGGTCCCTTGTCGTTGAGCCGTCTTAAGTCAACGCAACCCGGCGCCACGCTTGGTGGTCTCCATTTCTCAAAACCGAATCGGCCCCTCACTCGTCTGTGCTGGGCGTGCTGACACAACCCAAATCTTGCCTGACCCCCCCTTCGACCTGGGCCCTCGTAACATTCCTGCCACCACTACCTTCGACAAGCGCACGCCACTTGTTCATTCCATATGAGTTCTATGAACTCGCGCTTCAAAGCCTTGGGTTTTGGAAAACGTCGATCAACTGCCAGCATTCAAGCCGAGACGCCGACCCAGCAACCAAACTCGCAATCCGGGACCCCTCCTCCCGCTGGTCCCCCCTCGCAGATCCCACCCGGCCCGCCCCAGCTTCCACCCGTTTTTGCCAACGTTCGTCCTGCTGCCGGTCCTGCGCCTTCGATCGCCTCAACCTCCTCCCAACAGAGCCTGCCAATGAATCATCCGGGCGCTGGTCCTCGCCCGCCTAGTTATACGGCAAACTACCCTCCCCAAGGCGGTCCTCCCCCCCTCGGTCGCCAGAGCCCTCTCAACCAAGGTCAGAATCGCACTCCTCCTTCGCAAATGATTGGCGGTCCACCTCCGATCAACACGGGCGCCCAGGGCGTCACCGGCTACCCGCCGCCCATGGGTGGCCCTCCGCCTGGTGCTGGTGGCCCTCCGGGCTACGCTGGTGCCCAAGGATACCCGCCTCCCGGTCCTCCCCAGCCCCAGGGCAACATGCCGCTTGGTGGTCCGTACCAAAGAAGTGCCGCCGCCGAGGTTGAAGGTAACAGCAGGAGCAAGGCACAATTGATTGTCGGCATTGACTTTGTGAGTAAACCAATCCATCTGTGCATGTCACCACGCAGCCGTCTAATTTTGGACATCTCGTTGACCTTTGTTATCTCTTCTAGGGCACAACCTTCTCCGGCGTCGCCTTCGCGTTCGCGACAAACAACGAGGCAAAGGAGGATATCATTACCGAATGGCCTGGTGCTGGTTCATACACAAAACAAAAGGTGAGAACAGAAAGTTTACATTGGCATGGCAGAGATCTTCAGCATGAAAAAGCTGGTTGCATCACCATGACTTCTGCTTGTGTGGCCTTGTCCCTCCCCCTTGTGCAATTTTCTCGAGCATATGGCTGACATCATACCATAGATTCCCACTGTTCTATACTACGACCAATACCAAAAGGTCGTCGGATGGGGCCCCGATATCGCCGATGCGCTTGCACCAACCGGCTACCCTAAACCGGGTGTGCAAAAGGTCGAGTGGTTCAAGCTGCAGTTGATGCTGTCAGGAAACACCTACATCGACCCCATCAACTTGCCTCCTCTGCCTCCGGGCAAGTCTGAAATCGATGTTGCCGCCGACTACCTCTTCAAGCTTCGCCAGGCGATGCGCTCAGCCCTTCAAAAGACCTTGGGTGAGGTGTTTAACCGAGAGGAGCGCAACATCCGCTACTACCTTACAGTCCCCGCCATCTGGAATGATGCTGGCAAGGCTGCAACGAGGGCGGCCGCCATTCAGGCCGGCTTCCTCCGCGATGAGAATGACAACAGGCTGACCCTGGTCAGTGAGCCCGAGGCTGCTGCGCTGTTTTGCTCCAAGACCGGTCTGCTCAACCTCAAGGTGCACGATGCTGTGCTCATTGTCGATTGTGGTGGCGGTACTGTCGATTTGATCGCATACGAGGTTGAGGATGAGAATCCATTCACAGTAGCCGAGTGCACTGCAGGTTCCGGTGATTCCTGCGGATCTACTGCGCTCAACCGTAACTTCAGCAACATCCTGCGTACCAAGATTCGCAAGATGAAGCTCCCCGACGGTTCAAAGACCGCTGGTCGTGTGTACGCCAAGTGCATCATGGACTTTGAGAACCGTATCAAGGCGGATTTCCGTAACAACGGACAGAAGTGGGCCGTTGACGTCGGTATCGAGGCCGAGTTCCCCGAGGCAGGCATCGAGGAGGGTTACATGACCTTCACCAACGAGGAGATTCTGCAGTGCTTCGAGCCTGTTGTTAACCGCATTCTTGAGCTCGTGCGCAACCAGATCATCGCCATTCAGGCGCAGAACAGGACGCTCCAGAACATCTTGGTGGTTGGTGGTTTTGGTGCATCCGAGTATCTCTTCCAGCAGATCAAGCTGCACGTACCCCCACAGTTCCAGTCCAAGGTTGTACGGCCCATGGACTCAGTAGCTGCTATCGTGAAGGGTGCGGTCACTGCCGGTATCACAGAAAGGGTCATTACACACCGTGTTGCTCGACGACACTACCTCATGGCAACTCTGCAGCCGTTTAAGGAAGGATACCACCCCGAGGCCTACCGTGTTCCGTCCCTCGACGGAAAGGATAGGTGTAAATTCACCAGGCAAATCTTCGTCCAAAAGGGACAAAAAGTCAAGATCGGAGAGCCGGTCAAGGTTTCATTTTTCAGGCAGGTCGCACCGGGCGCAACGCTCATGTACGAGGATATTCTGTACGCCTGCGACGACGATGTTTGCCCGGAGTACACCAAGGACCCTCGTAAGTCGACTGCTCCCCAGCGTTACCCATACACCAAGGTTGAAAGATAGGAGGACTAATGAATGTTTCGGATGAATAGGTATCAAGGAGGTCGTGACCCTGACTTCGGACCTTTCGCGCAAGAACCTAGAGAAGGACTTTGAGCGCATGGATACGCCGCAGGGAACATTTTACAGGGTGTACTTTGACATTTACCTGACGCTTGATGGTTCCGAATTTAGCGCCGAGTTGGTGTGCCAAGGAGAGGTCATGGGGCGGTGCAGAGCCCGATTCCGATAGACAAGGGAAGGAGGGATCTACGAAGGTATTGGTTCCGGGAGCATGGGGGAAGATCAATGTTTGGAAAGATATCATCAAAACGAGGAGTTTCTGTCTTTTTTTTTCGTCTTTCATTTCACCAATACGTCGGTGCACTTTATTATACTATTTTCTCGCCGACAATCGATGGGACCCAACCTAGAAAGCCGAAGCTAATGCTCGGGATGCTTTCACGTTTCATTATTTGCTAATAGACATGTTGGCAAAGCACCGATTTCCTTCTGCGATGTGTTCACATCATCTCAAGTACCCGTTTTTTTCTACGGCCAAGGTTCGTTTTACTTTTCCTTTGCTTTCATGGGTCATTGCTTGTTTCTCGAGCTAGATTAGCCACGGCCGCACGCTACGATGAATTGATACCTAAAGAAAGATAACCGCTGCGATATTGATTCTGATTTGGGAGCTTGGGTACCGATGGCCAGTCGGCCGGGCCCGTTCGGCAATGTTGAGGCTAGTCGTCGTTCAACAAGATGCCTTCGATATTCCTTCCTCAAGACTCTGACGACAGCTACAGGCAGAGAGCAGTTGTCCAAAGACGAGCTTTGCATGATTTGAGCCTTTCTTTCTTGCGCATGTTGACTGGCCATGCGTGAGGTTGGTGCTCGCACAAAGAGGAGGGTTTTCAAGCTGGAGAAACTGCCCCCCTCGGCACCAGTGATAGCCTCTGGACCTAGACACTTGCGGGTGCTAGTTGTCAAGGAATTCCTGGGGACGGGCATGGCCACGACGACTGCATCCAAGACCACAGTCACTTGATACCCTGCTGCAAGAGATACCGCATCCACCATGCAGGCGACGGGGGCGTACAATTGTATATGCTGCTGGGAGGCTAAATGTCGGAGGTCCCCGCTAGAGGTTATCATCTAAGGGGTTGCTGTATAGTTCGGGGGTGGGGGGTATAGTCGGGATCGTCTATTTTGCTTTTTCTTTTTTTTTTCGTTTTCTCTTCTTTTTCCCCTTCATTCTTTCTCGTCATCGTGTTGCCTATGGCAGGGTTGCTTAGTAGTAATCAACACACCACCTCTTGGGAATTTCCTGAGGCTATTTTGCGATTGGATCGCTTCCGACGTTTGACCTGTTCCCTTTGCGCTGGGGAAAGGGGGGGAGAACAAGAAAAAGAAAAAGAGCACAAGCAGGAGAAACGTATCGCGTGATGGGTATGCCGGTGGGTACAAGCGTTGCCGGCAAGATCTTGACGAACGGTTTTTTTTTTGTTTTTAATTTGATTTGGCGGCTTACTTTTCCATCGAGGGGGAAATCGCAAGTCTGTGATGGGATCTGGAAAGAAATTAGGTAGAAACTTGATGTCGCGGGCTTGCATGAACGTGCAGGAAACGTATGTAGGGAGGGAGGAGTGGTAGGAGTGCAGCAAAGTGGCGAACAGCCAGCGCTTCGTCGAGTGCATGGTCTCTTTTTTTTGCTGTTCATTTTTCGGGTTTGAGGCATCGATAAGCCGGTTGTTTTTTTTTGCTGATCATTGCTCCTGTCAAAACTGCTCAGATGACCTTTTTCAAAGGCACGTCCAGCTGCTGTACCCTTCCCACCCTGCTTTTTTTCTGTGCATCTGTCAAGTTTCTTCGGGTGCACGTTTCGAACCTTGAGCTGGAAATATGGCACTCTGTACCACCCAAACTGTACCCAACGTTTGTTCCATTCCAGCCCGAAGAAGCCCCTTTTCCACTTCACTTGTCACCGGCCGTAACAGCTTTTCCCGTCACCAAACAACTTTTGTTTTGTTTTTTTTGCAACCCGCGGGGGTCCGACTTGTCGATTTCCCCTTCGTCGTTGCTTTTTTTCTTCTCTCTTAGGCCCGCGGCGACATCCGTCGATTTTGCTGTTGCCCAGATTTAGAATGGATCGTGAGGCTTTTTTTTTTCTGCCAAGGGACGTGATTTTTTGATAGCTTCGATTGTCACGATGATGCTACTGCAGGGAAAGTGAGTGATAGAGGGCACGTTTGATGATCTAGGCTTGCTAGGCTACGGGGATGTTTCATTATCGTTCCTTTTGCTTCTTCTCCTGATTTTCCCTTGTCCATCGTACAGTTCCATCTGCATCGACATACTACCCCCCCCCCCCCCCCCCCCCAAAAAAAAAAACAAAAAAAAAAAAAAGGGTTTGCAGAATAACAAAAAAAAAGACCCCCAGACGCAACCAATCACAAGCAACCGCGTCACAAATTCCCCCCATGCAACGCTGCTTGGCCTTTTTTTACTGCTTGCAAGGCAGCTTGTCAGGAGTCTCGGTCCGCATTTGGTGGTGTTTTGTGCTTTGCCTCTTTTGTTATGGGCGAATCGCTTTCTTGGAGGGGAGGGGATCCACGTCGTTGCATGGAAGGAAGGCAAGGGAGGTAGTATGCACACTGCACAATACCGCGCGTCTTTTCCTTGCAGTGGTTGTTTCTTTTTTGGCATGTCAAGTGGATAGGACAAATAACAGACGTATGGACAGATCGCCGGATCTTTGCTGTCTCTTTTTCTATTTTTTTTTCATCTCTTGTCCCTCTAGCAAAAGAAAAAGAAAAAGTAAGAAATGACAACGGAATATTGCATATTCTGTTACCGACTAAACACTTGGCAGTAACACAAGAAAACAAACAGATACTATACGTATTTCGTATTGTCTGCCCCAGCCAGAATCGACAACTTGCAATGAGAACCGGTTACTGGAAGGATAGTGTCCCTCATTTGTTTTGCTGGGGGATGAGCAGACCATGATTAAGAATTAGTCTTCGCGCCAAATAAGGGTCCATGCCTTTCTGGATGCATTTCTACAACACAACGTACATATATAATTACTGATCAAATAAATTTTGATGTGCACACTTGAGAGAGCCGCATTCAATGACAACCGAGCCCCGCATCAAACACAGGTTCCCCCCGAAAAGCCAAGACCCCTTTCCATCACAGTTTGGACGGACAGCTTCCCGAAGTGATCCCGGCCGGCAAGGTAGATGGTTCCCACCATTAGACCCACGAGATTACTCTTTCGGCGCCGGGCCGGCAGCCATATTTTTTTTTTTTTTTTTTGCTCGTTTTTTGCTGGCTTATTTCCGTTATCTGTCTGACTGGATCATGTCATTCGATCGTCATCAGCTTCGGGGGGACGAGAAAGGGGAAAAAGTGAAAGACAAAGAAAAGAAACGAGGAAAAAAAAGTGAGGTGCTCCGTCATCAGATCGTAGCCCAGTTCTCTCTAGCGTCAACCCCAAGCTTTTACTTTGTTGTACGGATTGACAAGCCCGCCGCCAAGGGGTCCTGGGGGTCCTCCTGGCGTGAATACGGGAATCGAGACAGAAAAAAAAACAAATAACAGGGTGCAAGTGGATAACGGAGAATCCCATCGCCTCCTCGGTTAGCAGCATCTTGTACTGGAATACAAAAACCGGGTAATTTGTTTGATAGGGAAACACAGGCACGAAGAAGCCAGTCTAGCCTCATCCTGGGACTTGGCAAGTCTATATAATTCCTTGTACTTTGATTCGTGCAACCTGTCGAGTCCCGCCCGTGGAGAAGAGGCGTTGTGTTCTTTTTTTGCGATGCCGCTCCTTCGGATAGCTCTGCGAGCTTGCAGCGAGATTTGCGATGCAGAAGAAACCTGCTTTTTTGCTTTACGTAAAATAAAAGCAACAAATGAGTAAGAAAAAGAAGATATATAGAGAGGTAAGATAGAGGCTGCCAAAGAACGCACTAGGCGAAAATGGTAAGAAAATTGGCCAAAAAGATAGCTACAACAAGGTCAGGTACTCGAAGTGAAAAAAGTCATTCTCTGGCTTGTCGTTAGTTTATTCTCACTTACACACCGATTTCCCATCCTATTCGACAATCAGGTAGGTATCTAGATCGGTTGCTTGCTTACAAAGAAGCAAAAAGAGCGGAGTCTGCCAGGCTATTCTTGCCCCGCCTGAGCCTGATCTGATAGTCTGCAGGTGTCCCTTTCTTACACCCGCATCCGCATTCACAGTACCAACCTGCATCACTCCATTTATTCGCACGAGCTCCGAAAAACAGCCGCGACAGGAAAGATGCAGCGAATTGCTTGTTTACCGTGAGCGATGACGGAGGTCATTACGGAGTTATCACATGGAAAGAAACACGAAAAACAATGAGGAAACGGATGAGAAAAAGGAAACAAAAGCAAAACTACGCACCCCCCCCCTCCCTGAAAGCACCAAGGAACCATGATTGGCAAACACATGGGGTATTCTTTTGACGGTCACACTGCACCATGACTGCAGCCCATGCTTTTTCGTACGATTGCGAAAAAAAAGAAGATTTGTCAGAAAAGAATGGTATTGGACAATCCAGGTAAAGCATAATGTTGGTTTACGGATTTAAAGCGATAAAATTCGGAAAAATTCCCAAAGGCAATGCAATAAGCTGACCTTCGGGAAAGTATTGTAATGGCTTCTCATTCCCTAAACCCCTCATGCTCCAATAAGATCATCGTGGGAGAGAGAGAAAGAGAGAGCGGCGAGGAGCCGCCTTTGACATCACCAAGACCAGTCCACCAAGGAGCATGCTCCGGAGCAAGTAGACGAGAGGGCGGGTTCGCTTGGAAATTTACCGTAGACCTCTTTCCACTTGTACGGATACAGGAGCACGAGGGGGGGCCAGACCCCTTCCCTCAGCCCTCGCTAAAACGCCCCAAGGACCAGGTAGAATATTTTTGGTTCGCTTATCTTTCTTTTTTGCTTTTGTCTCATTCTCTTGCTCCTTTTCTTGATCTCTGTCAAGTTTTGTTGTTATTTCAATGATCGACGCTGTTATCTGCCAAAAGAACTGCGTACGGACTAGGTAGGTAGGCAGCTTGGCAGCAAAGGCAGGGAAACTTGTGTGTGTGTGTGTGTGTGTGTGTGTGCCTGGTGCGTGTGTTCTTTTTGGTCCCATCGTACCAGTGGCTTAATTTCTTTTTTTTTCCATTTCTTCTTCTTTTCCTCTTTTCGTCTTGTCCTTCCCACCCTTTTACGCATCTGCCGAATCCGCTCCCTCCACAAACGCACGCACACGCATCCGAACATCTTTTTTGTGATAACTGACAAGATGGCACCACCGCATCCGAAGAAACCCAATTTCCCAGGGATGCGGGTAATGTGGTCTGACGTGAGCTTTCTTCTTTTTCTCCCCTTTCGCTTTCTGCTTTTAGCGGTGGTTACCCCCAACCTGGACAAACACAACCAACCACCATTCGTTTCAGGGTATATTTCCACTGTATTATTACACACAAACGAAAACAGACCACCTTCAATTGCTAGGATTGTTGCGTACGTTACCTCCCATTTTCCCAGGTTCCTGGAAACCGTGAGAGGATTTGATCATTGGTGGAACCACACCACCACCACAATTATTTTTCTCATTCGTCACATAGCTTGTCGCCCATCACGCATTTCCCAACCTTGTCAGAATTGAGGAACAGACGGGATATGGGATATGGTATATATATATGCAATCAGAAATGTACAAGTTTTGCCCGTTTGTACTATATTCGAGACGAAATCAAACATCGGTCAGATACGCACAACTGGTAGGACCAATGATCGTACGCAAAGACTCTTGTTTTTATCTTGCCTCCACCACCAACAACCATAGTGAAATGGTCGTCGACGTAATGACCGGTGTAAGCAAGCACGATTCTCGTTGAAAGGAAGAAAGAAATAAAAACTTCTGTAGGCTGCTACGGGCGACACAAAAGATAAAGGAACAAGATAGGGCTTGAGTACTCATCATGACGAGATGCTTACCCCTTTTGAATGCCGGACAAGACTGCCTTAAGAGATTGTTGCACAAGAACACGCGCTCTCACACCCCCTCCTCGCTCCGAATACCCGGTCGAGCGAGTAAACCAAATGTGATATTGCAAAAAGTATACACCTGCAGTACGTCCCACCCCCAAAAAAGACCGCTCCGGGTTTTGGCGTCGTGGCGTTGTCGCATCTGGCGTCCAGCCATGTCCATGACGGGAGCCAAAAACAACAAAGCAATTAGAAATGTCGGCGACCACCAAAGCGGAGGAGCCCGAAAAAAAAGGATGGTTGTAATGTCGTGACGCGGAAAAGGCGCTCCACCGGAGAACATGACGATGACAGAAGAAAAGAGGATAACAAGGTGGAGAATATGCTCGGCGAGATGCCCGGTGAGCCAAAGGTCCCTGCGGCTGTTATAACCCGTGGGGATCGTCGACGTGGTATTGTACCATTCACGCAACGCGTGGGCAGCGGCTGCCTGCATTCAGAAAGCACGAAGGCATGTTGTAAACATCACGCTTGACGACGGCTCGAAAGAAAAGCGAAAAAAAACATGCTAGCCATGGGTTGAGGTCGCTCACCGGTGCATGCAACCATCTCATGGCTGAACGCGTGGGTGATAGCACGATGCGATGCGGTAAAAAAAGGCTGGGGGGTTGCAGATCGAGGGCGAACCCTTGTGCCAAGCCCGCCAGTTGATGGTGGGTGCGCCACACGTCAGTCACCGTCCTTGAAGTATATGAAGGGGGTAGTTCGCTCGCCATCTCCTGCTTTGTATCTGCCACCGAACCCCCGGACAGGTTTGTCTTTCTTGATTCCCCAGATATCGTTCGGAGGTGTGTCAAACGGCTCGCCCCACTCCGGTTCGAGATGATCTACCCAAACGAGTAAGTGTCATGCACTTACACACCATGACCCCACAGAAGCACGCCCCCCACGGCATCCCCTCATCACCCACTCCTAATCGCCATATCCAACCAAAAAGGGCACCTTGCTGACAGACCCTGCGCAGAATCAAGAAGAGTGCAGACTACTCAACCCGAGGTCGCCCCCATCCCGACAAGTGCTCGGCGAGTCCCATCTGGCGACTTGCTGTTGAGCGTGTCGTAGACCAGGCCGATGACCTGATCGTGCTGGCCGAGGTCGGTGGCCTGGACTACCCGACAGGCATTGCCAAGAAGAGCCAAAGGTCCATCGCCCGCGCGACCAGGGTCCTGGCTCCATTCTC
This sequence comes from Pyricularia oryzae 70-15, assembly GCF_000002495.2. Classification (NCBI taxonomy): domain Eukaryota; kingdom Fungi; phylum Ascomycota; class Sordariomycetes; order Magnaporthales; family Pyriculariaceae; genus Pyricularia; species Pyricularia oryzae. The sequence continues at coordinate 558,015 of NC_017854.1, forward strand.
TCAGAATCTGCCAACCTGGAAGCTTATCGTTGACTTTGCCGCCCTTCTCGCCGTTCTCTTCAGCTTCCAGTACCACCTGGAACCATTAGACCTGCTGCTCGCATCTGTCCTTGGTACATGGATAGCCTGCCGTGCCGCTCTGGGCTGGGTACAGACAGCGACCAAGGCGGCGGCCGACATCAACTCGTCCCTGGGCGAGTTGTGCCTGGGCATGCCACAGCTGCACGCTACAGAGGAGGGATACCTTACTCAGAGCGCCCAAGATGCTCTTCTCGATGTGTACATATCGATGGCACAGCACCTATTGCATACCATGCAGTTCGTTGGGTCCCACCAGCGCGTGCTCCTTCATCAGAGGGCATGGACCAGACTCGCCATCCAGAGCGAGTCGGCAGTGTGGCAGCACAGAAAACTGGTGGCAACTGCGGAAGCGGAATGCTTGAGAAGTAAATATTCTCAAGATCGGCCGGGACTGGTCCAAAAGAGGCAGTGTTGTGGCAATGTCCCCATACGATTCAGCTCTCGCTTCCATGGTAGAGAGGATGCTCTTCAGGCGATTGCCATAGCGCTGAGTCCTGGACAACCCGGGTGTGGTCAGCTGAGATCTTTCGTGCTTTTCGGCATCGGTGGGGTTGGAAAGACTGAGATAGCACATCAATACGTGGCTCAACATCGTAAAGATTACTCGACAATCTTTTGGGTTAACGCCTCCAACCTCGAGACGTTGAGGGAGAGCTTTGAGGAAATTGCCCAGCTGGTTGAGACGGAGGTTCAAGGACCACAGTCTCCTATGACCAAAGTCCACAACTGGCTGAACGACACAGGTAAGTCAGCTTGGTTGTTTTCAGATTCCAATGATAGGTTGACTAACACGGAGGCAGATCAAACCTGGCTTTTGATAGTCGACGGAGCAGATGATCTGGAGATTTTGGAGAATTTCTGGCCAGGCAACGGCCGTGGTTCGGTCCTCATCACCACACGAGACCATACAGGCGCTCAGGAACGAGGGCTGGACTTGGTTCACAATGTCCGACCATTCAAACCCACTGAGAGCGGCAAGTTCTTGTTGAACAGTATAGGGATGTACAACCCATCCCCAGACGACCAATCGGTCGCCAACAGCATCGCGTGTCGACTCGGCCACCTCCCACTTACGCTCAAGCAGGCTAGCGGGTTCATAGTGCGGCGGCAACTGTCACTGAGCGACTTCATGTACAAGTACAGGCTCCAGCCCGACGCGGAGGAGATCGACGAGTTGAAATCATGCGGAGGGTACCCGCAAAGCGTCGCGAGCGTATGGGAGGACACATTCTCCAAGATCCCAGAAAAGTCTCTGCTGTTCTTGAACATCCTCGCCTTTATGCGGCCCAAGGGAGTAAAAGAGGAGGTTCTTTACCGAGGATCCGTGCTCCTCAGAAAGGCGCACCCAGAGATGGGGAGAGAGAGCTGGAAGCTGATGCTCTTCATGAACGAGAGTATGGAAATGTCCGAGGCGCAGGAGGTTCTGCTCAAGTGGGGTCTGATATCCCGGGATCCGCAGGCCGGCTTCGTGTCGATGCTCCGGGCGGTTCGGCAGCAGACCATGCGCCGGTTGAGAAACGATGAGCGTGAGCACTTTTCCTTCATCGCAAGAGAGATGCAGCGCCTGATGGCGGAAAAGGAAGAGGAAGAAAAGGCTGGGAGGACGGTGTCGGGATTCGCGGTGTGCATGCAAAAGCAACAGCCCAGATCTGAGAAGCTCACCGCCGTGCGGCCACCCGCGCCATGCGGAACCATTGCGCCGCTTGAACTGCCGCGAGGGAAGACTCTACCAGAATTGGCGGCAGCTCCAGTAGCTCCACCGCAGGGGGGAGATTGCCAGCGCGTGCCGCGACCGAGCATGATGAGGGCCGACATGACGGCCCCACCATTGAAGAGGAAAACACTGGCAGATTTCGTGGCTTTTATGGCGACTCAACCGCCGGGAGGCAGGAGTAGCGTGCCACCTGCCGTGAAGAGCACCGAGCGGGCTAGGGCGGTAGAGGCTATGGCTCGCCAAATAAACGCGCAGGCCAAACTGTCGCGGCCGAGCTCCCCTCAGGATCAGGAGTCAATGGACTCTGATAATTCTAAGTCTGAGACCTGAGGAAATTTGTTGAGGAAGAATGTGAAGGGCACAGGTTCGCTCTTTCCTCTTCTGTCGAGAAGGTGTGTCGAGCCTGCTTCGTCGGGTTATGTCTTTGATGGCCTCTGAAATCGTCACGGGACCTTGTTTTCTGTTTAGGCGTTTTTATTGTATCTTAATCGACTGGCATATATTGTAAAAATACATTTCGGCGCTGGTGTAAAAGTGTCGGACCATTTTCTTCATTTCGAATTCGCTTGTAACTGGAAGACGGGGTGGTTGACGGAGTGAATGACATGTATGAGCTAGGTACCTACCTAGGTACAAGCAGAACGATCTATTTTGCGGCAGGGATTAGTAAAAAATCAGGGGCAATGACTTACGCAGTGGTTTATCTATGGAAGTGTTATCACCTTTCACGATGCCTCTCTCCAAGTCACTGCCTGATGGAACATCGCCAATTCAGTAAGTACGTGCCATATAGCATAAACGACAGGGAGAGGGAGGATTTTAAGCTAGGTAATAAAGCACCTCAACTCCCTCCCAAACAAAAAAGTTTGGCTTGATAATAAACTAAAAGGGACCCTGTAGCTTCATGTCTAGTGACATGAGAAAGTATGTGAGAGGAACCCGGGGTGGGTTTAACTTGAAGCGTAAGTACCAACCTACCCATTGAGTGATCTAGGCCTACCCCTACTTTGTTGCGTAGATGATCTAGGTGGGCGCCTGTCTTGGCTGTTTTTCTACTTCGCACCTTCCGCTGCTGAGGGGCTGCTGTCATCGTGCATCACTCATAAGCAACACTGACCAACAAATCCAAGCAGAAATTCTATTCTGCACCTCGATTCGGCCAGCTGCCATTGGTCTGTACGTCTACGGCTGAATTTGTTGATAGGACAGGCCTTGCCCCTCGTTTTCACATCTTGATCAGTTAGTTGGAAATGTTCACGAACAGCAGGCTGAAGATCGGCCGGGCTGAGCGGAGGCCCAGCGCCCTTTCCTACATACGTCGCAACCTGGAAAATGAGCACCTCACAACAAAAGGCAGTCATACCAATCAAGAGTAACAGCTCTAACTAGGTACAAACTGAAGTAATCGCACTTCTAGCAAACCAAACGTTTCAAAATAGCCTGTTGGATCGCTATCCTGCTCAAAGTCGTGATGGATCCTGTTTCCGCCGCTGGCCTTGCCTCCAGCATCATTACTTCCATCGACTTCTCCACGAAACTCGTCAAGGGCTCGTACGATCTGTACAAGGCAGGAGGCAATGAGCAGCATGTGTAGCTTAGCAATGTCCTCGACGAATACAAGGCCGTCGCAAATTGACTTCAGGTACCAGCAACAACAGAATCTCGAGACGGCAAGCCTGGGTCAAGTTGCGAGAGCTCGCTGGCCAGTGTGAAGGTTTAGCCGCCGAGCTGAGCATGCTGTTGGACGACTTCAAGCTCAAGTTCGGAGTCGAAAGCAAAAGCATGTGCAAGGAGAAGAAAATTGCAAATATGGAGCAAAAGCTCAACTCTCTCCGAGGCCAAGTTTTGGTACGGATGACTTCTGTCATGATGTGAGTCGGGTTGTTTTATCCTCCTTTATCTTTCTTTTTACTCCCCACTAGCTTATGGTACTCAGTGAGGGACAAGCTTCACTGAAAGCGCACGCAGCAGAAGTTCAAACCGAAGGCGTGCGTCTATCCGTAGCCAAGAGAGAAGCCCCTGCCAAGGCCCAGGACGAGACGAATCAAATCTGCAAAAGGAATCAGGACGAAGTCGCAGCTCAAGAGTATGGCCAAAATCATAAATTTAGAGAGCCGATGGAAGAAATACGCACCACCATTGCAGGTTTCCAGCTGAGAGTTGAGGAAGCCCTCCGCGAGAGGACATCAGCCCAGAATTCGATACTGAGGAGACTTTGCTTCAGTAGTATGTATTCCCGTGGAGAAAGCGTATCTACCGCAGGATCTGGGACCTTTGAATGGCAGCTGGATGTCCCGGGACAGCTTTTGACGACGAGACCGAAAAGACAGCACTGACTCTGATCCTCACTCTGAAGACTGGAAGAGCTGCAAGGATGCTAGTGAAACGAGCAGCAACAGTGAAGACCTCGGAGAGCTTGTACAAAATTTAAATCATCCAGCAGTTTCTGAATACGAAAGGAGCGCTCGTCAGGAGCGAGATGAGCGCCGGCCCCAAACAAGCAAGGCAGTTGTCAGCTGGATCATATCAGCTGAGAACCTACAATGATAAGTCGTTCCGTATACCAGAGCTCAAGGCTGCCCTAAGCCGTATCATAGCCGTTGAGGGTTTTGACGATCACAGATTTTGCTTCTTGATTGAAAGCCTCGACGAATTCGAAGCAAATACAGAAACAGATCAGGGGGACTCGGCAGTCCTTCTTCAGAGCTGGGCACGCTGCCCGGACGTGAAAATTTGCGCCAGCAGTGGACCTCCTGAGGAGTTCCTTCAGAAGTTCAATTCCTACCTCAGGGTGCATCTCCACAAGCTTACCCGAGAAGATATCTATTGTTACACAGATGACCAGCTATCTTTGTCTTAGAATCATGACTATGAGCCACATGAGCTTCACTGCCTCGCCACCTCGATAGTTGACAAAGCTGATGGTGTATTCCTCTGGGCCCGCCTCGTCGTGAAGTCCCTGCTGGATAGTCTCAAACAACGCTTCACAATCAAAACACCTCGCCATGAGCTCGAAGGTATACCCAGTGGCCTAGAGCCATTATTTAATGAGCGTTTCGCCCAAATGGGACCGCTAGACCGAAGAATATCAGCTATAATGATTATGCTGACTTTGCGAAGCTGGAACCGTCGTCGGACCGCATTGGTATACCCCTGGATTGAAGATCTCGAAAACCACGACTTCCCGTTCGATATTCCTAGCCGGGCTATGATAGATGAGGAGATCTTTCATCGCAAGGGCGTCGTTCATGGCCAATTGGACAAGGTTACGAAAGGTTTGTTGGAATTTACGCAGCCTTTGCCGAACTTGACGGATGAGTTTTCTCTGAACACATACAGTTCTTGCACCGATCAGCTCTCAACTGTTTCTCCGAACCTGGGCGCAAAAGACAATTAGAGGGTTTCCTAGGCCCTTGCTACAGCTTTGAGGAGGACTTGAAGCGTTTGTGCTTGGCTGCATTTAAATGTTACCGCCCCTCTGCTACCACCCTTGGATCCCCGAATTGCAGCGGTTCATTGATAATATTTACTGCATTTTTCAGCTTCGATGCCCCAATCAATGGCGAGAAGTACTTTGTCGAAATAGACAACACGATTGAGAACCTTCGAAAAATGCAGTACAAAATCCCGGGCGGGCATCAAAAAGATGGCATGATAAAGCTCCATTGGTGGGGAAACCCAGAAAACTGAGCTCACCACGCTGATATATATGCAATCGATGAAATAGTTTACGATTTGTCACTTCCGCACGTTCTGGCTTACTACGGGGATTTCTTAAACTCTTGTGGCCTGGTTTTGGAGCAACTTGAACAAGATCCCTCGCTCATCTTGCCAAAAGAGGATGGCCTTAGCTTACTTCTTTCAGCTTGTTTGGGAGATCGCGGCGGAAACTCTGAGCTCGCGCGAGGTTTGTTGCTTGCAGGCGCTTGCCCTAACGCCAGGGTAGTTGTTCGGTTCCGTGGAGGAATACCTCGAGACCTGTACCGGCAGGATTCCTCGCAAGATGTTCCCTAAGGCTTGCCTGGTCCCACAATCTGGTCAACGTTTCCAAATCATCTAGCTAACAATTGTTTGTACCACTCACCCTTGAGAAAATCAAGACAATGCATCGACAATTGCACAAAAGCTTTTGACAGTATGCACATCTTCCTTCAGTATGGTGCCAGTTCAGATGTGCTTTTCTTAAATTCCAGAAGGTGGCTTGGATGATGGGGTTTTCCTTGGGTACATTTGCATTGACGGTCAAACTGGACATGTTGACTGTCATTCCCGTCGTTGGTGAGTCATCAATGGTGGGCGAATGGATTGAGCAAGTGACTAGCTGCGGCCTCGTGCTCTACTGGCGGATGACAAAATGCCCGGACGGATTCAGATCAGGATTCAGGCCCAACAATCAGGTTATGAAGCGGGCTTTTCTACAGCGATCAAGGCCAAGAATTATTGCCGGAATCATCCACCTGCCTACTTTGCTTAGCGAAATTCCACTTGTGCTTCCGCCGTCTTCGGATCTTGTCCCTGACCATATGTAGGCCAAGGTATCTGGATGTCCCGAGCGGGAAAGTGTTGAATCTTTTTCACTCTTTGTGTTTCCGATGTATTAATGAAGGCCTACAGCTATCATATCCGGGACATGGCCAGAGTTATGATACCTGTAGATCGCCTTGTACTAGTCTAGCCATGCAAAGACTTTGGCATCGCAATGCGGATCAGGCCAAAATCCTGTATCTCTAGGTCTCTGCGCAACGACGGTTTAAGCACCCGCAACCTTTCTCATCCTGTTGCTGCGCAGCACCTCGGTAATTTTCGTACTTGTAGACGCCAAACGATAGGAGTCTACTGCACTCCGGATTCGCCACCCATTTTTCACGTGTCTATCAGCGAACTTCAGTAAGGTAGTAACTAATATTGCCAAGGCAGATGCCGGTCTTTTTGCTTATTCTCTTGAATTCTGAGGCTACCTGTTACTTTGACCTGGTTGGCAAAATGTCACGATCCACGGTACAGTAAAGAGTGGAGGAAGTTGGTTGTCTAATTTCGAGATTTACAATCACGAAACCAAGAATGCAAAAAAAAGGGCAAGGAAAAGGAATGGAAAGGAAAGACAACAATCAGTGAAGCCAAATATGTGCGCCAACTTTTTTTTTTTCTTTTTTTGCAAACAAAACCCCCTTACAGAACGCAGCCAAGTACAATCTCACCCCTGGATATCGACCCCATCACCACATCTCGAGAGCATTTCCGAGACCTAGGAAGTTTTTTTTTAGGTAACGCAGCTGCTCGTAACGGAGCCATCAGAGTCATAGCCGTCGTCACCGTTTGAACCGACGCTGCTGGGAGGACTGCTAGACCCGACGCTGCTGGGAGGACTGCTAGACCCGACGCTGCTGGCCGGGGAGACGGGGATGGCGCTGACCGTGATACCAATGGCCAAAACAGCTATCAGCTTGAAGAAGTGCATTTTGTCTTGCGTGGGTGGCTTGCAGAGAGAGAGAAGATGAGATGAAGGGCTTGTTTTGGAAGAAAAAGAATTGTTCCAGTTGTGTGTGAGAATGAATGGATATAGGCACTGTTGGTCGATTGAAAGCTTGATTAGGATGCTATGGAAGGGATGTTTAGTTGTAGTAATGGGAAATATCTGCTTTTAATTTATACGTTCTAGCTTTCAGCAAGTAATTATAGTTTTGTTTTTCTAAAAAAAAGAAGAAAAAAAAGGAAATAAGAAATAAGAATCCGCAAATATACCAAGATGTCAAGAATGGGGCCATCTCGGGCTGCCCGACTAACTAATCAGCAGACTACTCGAGTCGCGAACAGGGCTTTGTTGGTGATTTTGTAGTGGTGAAGACCTGGATGCCAGCAGGGTCCGGAAATATAGTTTAAAAATATACCGCATCTCCTTGCTGCAGAACATGGAGGCCCATGCCCATCCCGAATTGAACTGAGCGGAATCAATTCAACGCAGCCGTTTGCCTGGGTCAGCATATTTCAAGAGTCGGGCTCGACCGCCCAAAGGAAAATAAATAGCACCAAAAACAAACATGTTTTATCCCGCACGATGCAAGGGGTCACTCCCGGCCCGGGGGAGCAGCACGAATGCGGGTGTGCTAGAAACAGGCAGCAGCAGCAGCAGTCGCAATAGAGGGCTATGCTCTCCCAGATAGGAAACTTGGATCTAACGACGGTCATGGTTGTTGCATGCAACGTTTGCCACTCTCCCGCCGTGTCATCGTCTGGTGCTTTCCATACCCCTACGTAATTTTCAAGGATAGGAGCCGCCCCTGGGAAGCGTCTCTTCCAAGCCTGGGTGTGCGACTACTCAGTGACATACTCGAGCCGACATCTCACAAGACCAAGGCACAGGATGCATCGGAAGGAATCGACATCCTCTGGCTGCAGGCTTTGAAGTTGGGCGCAACGGGCATGAAAAAAAAGCCCGCTCTGTATCGATCTTAGAAAACAGAAAAAAAAAGACGACCTCGTGTGGGATCCCTTCTCGACGGCCTGCCTCTACTCCAGAACCATTTATGGATGCTTTGGATATGTGGTCAGCATTGACGGCCACCTGGTGATTTGGGCCTGGCCGCCTTGAAGGCACGAGAATTTCAACTTTTGTTTGGATTGTTTGAGTGAAGAATCTGGGCCCCTAGGATGCAAGAAACCGCGCCTCTTCTTGCGCCAGAGAAATCAGTGTATTGTGTGTGGTTGTTTTATACTTTTTGGCTTGGGGAAAGCGTCCGGATATTCCTTGGTGTGAAGAAGGACCAGAAGCCTGGCGCTATTGAACGGGGGACAGCTCGACTCATCATCTGAATCTGATTTGGGATTACATAACCAACACCACTCCCGCCATTGACCAAACGTGGACTGCCGAAAGTCGTCACGGACTCACGGAAAAGGCCGCACCTCCACCCACACGCAATTGGCAGCCCTATCCCACCAAGACCGCTATACTGTTGCATATGCGCACCCACCACCACCCATTGAAACCGTTACATTTTTGCACGCACGCAACCGTGACCACCCGTTAATATTTTATACTTTGGCATGTATAAATATTTTCTACTATGGAGATCGCTATCTTAATACATATAATCTTAATTTTTAATCTTCAAAATGCACAAGTTCAAATGGATATTAATGGGCGGTTTCAATGCGTGGTAAGGGGTGGTAGTAGGTGGCAAGCACAGTCAAATCAGGCGGGGCCACAGTCAGAAAGAATACTATGGTATCGTGCGAAAAATTCCCTCCCCTGTCACCGTACGTTTATACGTGGGTTTTCAACAACTTTAACTGTTCGCGGGGAGCTTCAAATACCGGAATTTGATTTTTTTCGCAAAAGTTATTACCAATGCCGGAAATACCTATAAGCCCCATACCATTGAGCAACTGTGCCATAGGAGGAAATTTTTATCCCTACCACCATAATCGGTGTGAGGGCCGAAAGTTTATTATAGTACTTACTTGGGGCCTCATACCACGTAGTGATTCGCCAAGGAAGGCATCGACTGTTTTCATGGCTCACGAGTATAAGTATAGCACCTGTGCGAAAATATTGCAGCACAACAGGGTCACTCCCCCCCACCTTGGAGGTTGCAATCAAATTGCACACCGACTGTAACATGACATGCTCACCTTGAGCGGAAGCGGTCCCGGATGTAAATTACAAGACGAATTAATAATCTCTGGAGGTCTCGGCTTAACCCTCAGCAGTCGGGCGATATATAGCAGCCTACAAATCTCGTCTCGTCCTGACCATACCATGCTATCACTAGCTGTTTGAAATTGATTGCGCTATCTCGAAAGACAAACAACCCATACCGACAAAAATGGGTGGGAAGATAGCACTAGCAGGCGCTTCGACTGGCCTCGGCGCTTCCTTCGTTGACGCGCTGGTCGAGAAGAACGTGACGGATTTCGTGGTATTGTCACGCAAAGCTTCTGAGGACGTGCGGAAAATTGCGGTCGACTACAATGACGTTGAGAGCCTTCAACGTGTCTTGGAAGAGTATCAGATTGAGACTGTCGTCTCTACGATAGCAATTGACACCGATGACTCGGGCCAGGCTCAGATGAACCTCATTGCCGCTGCCGAGCAGGCAAGCTGTACGAAGCGTTTTATTCCCAGCGAGTTTGGCGCGATTTACCAAGAAGAGCAAGTTTCACATCACCGCTCCACCCCTCTTGGGCTGCTCCGAGAGGCAAATACCATACATGACTCCGGTTCAACCAAAACATGAAAAAAGACTAACCGCCGCCGTGCAGCCAGCTTGATTTTGCGCCCGTATTTAGATGGAAGTTCAAGGCCAAGGCCGCCCTCGAGGCCAGCAATCTCGAGTACACGTTGGTCTCGAACAGCCTTTTCCTCGACTACTGGTGTCCCCCGAGCATCCCGACGCGCCTGACCAGGGCGCCGCCTATGCTCCTGGACCTTGCATGCCGCGTCGCCACCGTGCCCGGCGACGGAAACACGCCGATGGTCCTGACTCACACGCGGGACGTGGCCCGGTATACTGTGGCACTGCTCGGCATTCCGAAATGGGTGACGACTCGGTACACGATAATCGCAAACCGCCTCACCTTGAACGAAGCGGTGAAGATGGCGGAGGAGATTTTGGGCGAGCCGATGAAAGTTTACTACGACTCGGTGGAGGACCTTGCCCAGGGCAAAGTGACCATGACCCCGACGTATGAGAAGGCGATCAAAGGCACGCCGAGGGAGAAGCCTGTGACATATGCGGTAGCAATGGCGAGCCTGTATATTCACAACGGCCACAACGACCTTCCCACGGAGCACAACCTGGTCGACATGTTTCCAGACATTAAGCCCTTGACCGTTCGCGAGGTCATCGAGGCTTGGCGCTAGGGTATGGCATTGCAGCTCAAGTGTTTCGTTTTTAGACCAAGAATTAAATTCTTTTATTTGGTCCAAGTATGCGAACCTTTTCTGCCGCCGTAAACTGGCTCAATTACCTGACTGTTGCTTGAGATGGACGGCGTATACTTGTCGACGTGACTTTCCAAACCGTTTCTGTAAGGACACTGAGATGATAAAGTGCTCGAAAAAAAAAACAACTGTCAAAGACTTTGGCCCAAAATATAGTAGTGAGATTTGGGACAACAAACTCCATGTAAATGGAAATGGAATTGGAAATGGAACTGCATAGATAGTGTAAGCAAAAAGGAAGAGGGAAACAAAAACATACAACACCGAGGATTCCCCAGTGGTCACCCACCTGAGTACTAGTTCGGCCCTCACTGGTTTGACTAGGGGAGAGCGGACGGGATCCCGTATACTCCAGTGGGTATGGTCGTATGTGATAGAGCGTGGAATTTGCATGTCCTATATTTTATACTGTTGTGTAATTTTTTTCGCAAGTTCAACTGTTTTGTCTGTTTGTTGTTTGGCCACAGACCTGCCCAAACGGGAAAGTGGCATGATCACCGACTGATGTTTCGAAACAGGTTTTACTCTCGCAACCCGTGACTCGTACTTTCCCGCGTGGTTTTCAAGCTTTTTTTCTTTCTTCTTTTTTCTTGCTTTTTTTTTCTTTCGGAATTCATTTACCAAGGGTCTGAAGACCACAAATGTCATGGCGCGGAATTCGGAACAGGCCTTATTCACCGACGTTACAAGTATAAAGGATAACCACTGTTTTAGTCCTTTGGCGCACGAGACTATCGCCCCCTGGCCAGCATGCAAAGAAATAAAAACGAATTGTACTGGCTTGATGTCCGAACGAAAAGAGAGATCAGAAAAAAAAAGTAGCAACACATGACAAAACACATTCTGGCAGTCCTCGAATCACAACTTGACGGGGTACCGGCGGCGTCCACATTCACGGGACCTCATCAGTCGATTCAACCATGAGAAAATTGAGAAACTCAGCCTCCCACCAATTGTACCAGTCCTGCGTCTGAAGGCCAGACTTGACAAGCTTGTGCATGGCTCCCATAAGCCAGATCTGGCTGCCCTGGTCGGTGAAACCAGGATCGGGAACCGGCTGGGACGCGAGGACGTCGGCAACCTGCTTCTCGTGTCGGCTGTTTACATAGACGAGCCCGGAGTCGAGGTGCCCCATGTAGAACTTGGACTCGGTCCAATCGACCTGGCGGTCGCAGCGGTCAATCTTCCACGCGCGCTCGCCCGTCGGCTCCGCCTTTGGCATTTTCTGCTTCGACCCCTTCTTCTTGCCGTCTGCGCCCTTGTCCTTGTCGTTGTCGATCTCGTCCACGACGCGCAGGACGTGAACCGTCTGGTGGAAGTGGGGGTTCTGGGCCGATTCTAGCTGGACGAGGACGTGGCGGTTGTTCCATATGTCGGGCTCGCCATGGAACATGTACACCACGAGGGACTGGGTCCAGAGCTCAGACTCGGCCTCCACTTTGGCTTTGCCCTTGTCCTGCTTCTTGGGATCCTGGTTTTTGGGGTTTTGACTGTTGAGCTTGCTGTGTCGAGACCCCGAGGGCTGCCTCGTAGAGGGCATCGTTGGAGAGCGGGTGCCAGGTGAGTATGGCTGATGGATGGTATCTTGAGCGTGATGTTGACAAAAGGATGTGGCTATCCTGGAGTTGAGGAAAGAAGGAGAGCGGAGGAGGGGAATCGACAAGCCAGCAGCACAAGATATAACAGGGACGTGTGGAGTATCACCGCCGATTATCGGATCCGTGCCGTCCTCGTTGCATGTCACAGTTCACCGGCGTGGGCCTGACCACCCCAAAACCACGCGGCAGCATCTTCCGATTGATCGATTACGCGCTAGCTGCTTAGACGAGGGTGGTGCTGTGTTACCTGAGATGCGGCCGGAGCAGCACGGGGCCATCTCTGCTCTCCGAATCAGGCTTCTTGCTTCCGAGATTCCCTGCTTCCAGATTGGCTACATGGCAAGAAAGATATACTCGAGGTATTTTCGCGCGGGAAACAAGTTCCGCACGTGCTGTCCGAGGGTGTCCCACTCCGCCGGCCGGGTGTCGAGGCCACGAATCGTTCCGCAATACTCCCAGTACTCGGGATTCCAGCCAGAAGTCTGCCAATCGATCATGGCAGCGACGCAACCATTGCAAACAATAATGTTGCGACCCGAGAGGTGGCCCTGCGTGAACCGGACGGGAAAGTCGTCCGCGAGACGGCTGGGCAGCTCCTACCAGTAGTTTCGACTGACCCTCCTTGTTCTTGAGCAGCCAGGCGTGCAGCTCCTCGACGGCGCCGAGCTTTCCGCCCGTCCACTGGAAGATACCAGGGTGGACAGTCGCCTCACCGTTGAGGCGGCCGATGAAGGGCTCGCCCGTCGCGGCACCTCGCGCAGCTGGCTCGCACCAATCGGACAAACTTGATGTTGGTGAAGAGAGGGTCTGGCGCTTGAGTTCGGGATTGCGCTTCATGAAGCGCTCAGGCCAGTGGACCCCTGGTCTGTATAGAGCTTCTGCAAAGTCGTGCATCACTTTGGTGGTGATGGCCAGGCCGCCGTCTAGGCCCCGCCAAGCCCACGTCGAGACGACATCCTCCTGTTTCTTCGAAAAGTTTCCTTGGGTAGCTGGTTTGCGGTTCTCGGACCAGTCCTCGTTTGTTTGACAACTACTGCTGCACGTGACTGCCCCGAACACACCACCTAGTCATCTTGACTCCAAATAATATATCGGCGTCAATCTACACTTGTCATGATTTATTCATATTTATTATATTAAGCCTTCATTACAGGCGTCTAGAATAGCTAATCAAGGTTTTCACTTGAACAATCAAGGATGCGTGTGCCACTGTCCAGCTCAGGGGTCACCCCCGAGTCAGGCTCACGCAAGGTGATATGCATGTATTCGTCTAAATATATGCATGTCTTCCAAATATGTAAATATTACCAAGCATGAACAGAATTTAATCATAATCATGAGAGAGTCCTGTATGTAATTATGAAAACTGCAGTCTGTCATTTGTATGCCTCTTGGCAAAAAGCATTCACCTCTCGGGCATCCTGACACAAGCGCCACTGACACGGTCCAAGCTGTAGGATAGATAGAGCAAGGGCACTTCGACTGCCAATTTGTTGGCGCCTTAAAAATACAAAGCAAGAAAAGCTAAATGCAGCGTCTGAAATGAAATGGTGCCAATTCTAAGAGCTAAAAAGCAAAGAAATGCAAAAGATGGGGAAATCCAAGATCAGTACAGGCAAATTCTGTTTTTTTTTAAAAAACCGCGTAGGTATCCATTCTTTTTTCACCTCCCACTAGCGAACCAAACTCCCCACCCGGCTCGTCACACATCCACGAGTCTGCTGCCCTATGAGCTCGGCGCCGTGTAATAGCTGGTGACCTCGTCGTCGGAATCGTCACCGTGCCACCCGCCAGTGGTGGACTGCGACGCGGCCGGAGTAGCACTCGACCCGACCGAGGAGCGCGGCGAGTCGGGATCTTCCTCGCGACCGGGGCGGTGAGCGCCGCCGCGGTGCCGGATGACGGTGTCGTACTGCTGCCTGATGGGGGCGGCGCTGACCGTTGCGGTGACGGCCAAAAGGGCCAGGAGCTTACAGACGTGCATATTTTGGGGTGGCTTTGGGGTATTTCAAAAAGGAAAAAAAAAGAAAAGAAAAAGGGGCAAAGATTGGTTTGGAATCGGATGTGAACCGAATAGACAGGTGGGTAAGCTGCTAGGCTTGATGGGGATAGCAAAAAAAGGTATTTACTAAATATCCACGACGGAGGAAGAATATGCTTCTGGGTACAAGTCTTGGCTCGCAGTGGAACGGATTAGCTTCTTTTCATGAATAAATACAGTAACTAGTAGTAAGATGCATAAATCCCGGAATTTGCAGGTTCAATACTACCGCTCGGCCCGCCAACTGTGTATGCCCGCAGCGATTACATGTAAAAAAAAGGAGGAACAGCCAAAAATAAGCCCCCGCGATTCGTTTAAAAGACGTGCCGAAAAAAACTCTCGACTCGTACTACCAGGCTGCAGTTCGACGCTGCTCTATGCATCGCTCATGGGCGACGCAAGGTTAGGTCGTGTCTATATTCACCATTAATACAACCCCTGTGACTTAATTGGGCCGAGGTGGTCGAGCCGTCTCTCCCAACTCCCATCGACCGCCTTGTAAGTGCAGCGGTGAGCTGGGTCGCGGAACTAGGGAAGCTGATTCAGATGCGCCCACTCAGAGCCAGTCAGAACAGTGGGAGATTTACCTGACAAGGATCTGCCCAGGTAATGTTCCCTTGGTCACTCTTTTAGCTACATACAATCGACTTTATAGTATGAGCAATGCATCAGCTTCATCCTTGCAAGGAGCACAGAAATGCAGCCTTTCGGTAAACTCGGTCACGCCTTTGACCGTCAAGGTCCATTATCTTCACCCTTGGACTATAAAGATGCTATTTTCGGCTTCCGTCTTGTTTCTAACTAGACCTAGCACTTTGGGATTTTTTTCTTTTCTTTTTTTGCAACGGCAGTAATAGCCCCATTGAAGCGTACATAGTTATCCGGGCGTCTTGGGTTCACTCCTCAAGCTGCAGGCATTACCCACAATATGTTCTCGTCAGCGACAGCAAGACCAGTCTTTTTTGTATCTACCAAGCACGCCATCATATGCGAGACCTTCTTCATTCTTGGAACAAAAAAAAAAAAAAAAAAAAACTTACCGCCTAGGAGTCCTTCCGGTGCTGCAACTTGTAGAATCGCCAAAATGCCAAGGGAACTATGTCATGGTCGTCTGCTGTCGTATGATCTCGCGAAATGGTGCAACCCGGGTGATATTCACAAAGCGTTGGTTAGGACCAAGTCTAGTGCTTCGGTCGGCCACGTTTGCTCAGCGATGGTTCATGTCATGATGAATCGTGGTATTCGTGCTAGTCTAGTGGTTGGCAAGGCTGGGCCAATTGTGTAACCAGGTTTCGTATTGTCCAAGAGACAGATGTCATACTCCCTATAGTTGCCTTTTTTTTTGCTCTTCGTCATTCGTTAACTAGGGTCTCTTTCTTAGTCTAGACCTTGAGTATTATCCCTCAATGATTACTATTGTGCCACTAGACACTATCCCTGTCGTTATTTTCTATGTGGCTTCGCCGTAGTTTCTCTCGTTTCCATACTATGGAAAGCTGCTCCGGTTCCCCATGTTCTTTTTTGCACCCTCCCGTATGTGAGCTTTGGGGTCAGTCGCGGGATCTGGGACCATCTGCTACAAGGGCTGCAATAGGGCAGCATGCAACCAATCATGCGAGAGGAGAAGTTGGGTTGTAAAGTGCCTGACCCAGACAAGATACAAACAAAAAACCCTCGGAAACAAAGGACGCGTCAACAGATATTTCCACCAAGGTTTATTGCCCGTAACAGCCAGCACAAAGCTATGGCTTGATAGCCACTCAGCGTCGGGCGCGGTCATGGCCTTATGAACTTTTTTGCGGCACGACAGTATCAGTCTGCCTGGATAGTATTGACGCAACGTGGTTGGCTGCCCTTCCACACAGCTGCGGGAGGGTGAGGGGCGCAGCAATGCATGTATATTGGGAGAGGCCGAGGGCTCGGCCGTGGTCGTGCGGCAAGGTGCAGTTCATCGTAAGGGGTCAGTCAGGCCAATTGCTCGATGGCGCCCTTTCATAGCTGTCGCTTACCATATATAGTCTCGAAATAGACATCCAAAGCGAGAGAGCTATTGAATGTTACCAGTTGTACCAGCCCTTTCGCGACCTTGTGCTCCTCTATCATTGATTCAGTTTGGGCTCCCACTAGGCACCATGTATGATGCGATCAAAACACCACATATTGCTAGCTGGTCTTGCGTTGGTAACAGAAACGAGTCTACGTAGGTACCCCGACAAGGCAGGAACGAAGGTTAAGTCGTACGTTGATGCTAAACAAGGCCACAAAGGGACGACACTTGCAAGTACAACTCCCCTCTGGCACGCCAGGCGTTCGTCGATGCAGTGGACCGATTCTCCGACGAGTTGACCAAAGACGGCCGGAAGATTCAGCTGGTCGCAAACGCAAGATCCCTTCAGGATGTCCAGGCGCTGCTGGCCAATTCACTCGCCAAGTACCGAGATGGCCGCAGGTTCCCAAGGGTCAGGAAGTGGCTGGAGAAATCAGCGACCAAGATCAACCACTTTAGCAATGTGATCAATGTGTTTGTGCAACAAAATCCCGAATATGTTGCTCTTGCCTGGGGATCAATGAGCCTTGTCCTGATGGTGTGCCTACCTCTGAGATCCAGTCGAGCTACACTTTTACTACTGCTAACGGATTCTTTGTGCCCCACTATAGTCGGCCCAGAACCACGAGAACACGATGAGCCTCATAGCAAAAGCCATGTCTCAGATCGCCGATAAGCTGTCGCACGTCGAGCTGGCCACCGTCCTCTACCCCGGCGAGCGTATGCGCGAGGCCGTCGGGAGGCTGTACGCAGACATCCTCCGCTTCCTCATCCGTGCGCACGACTGGTGCAGCGAGGGTTCTCTCCGCCACGCGCTGCACAGCATCACCAGGCCCGCCGAGCTGCGGTACAAAGACCTGCTGGAGCGGATAGACGAGGGGGCCCGAGAGGTCGAGAGACTGACAAACGCCGGCGCTCAGAAGCAGATCAGCGAGATGAGCCGGATGCTGGTCCAGGTCATGGACAAGCTCGAGACCGTCGTGTCCATGCAGGCATTACACTCGAGCACGCTGATAAACACGAACCGCCAGCTGTCGGACCTGCAGTTCTCCCAGATCATGACCTTCGTCTCGATGGGGGGACTGGGCGATCCACAAAAGACGTTCCTGTTCCACCAGTCGCTTCAGCGGCGGCACACCCGCGCCAGGGCGGCGCCCGAGGTCGTCAACCGCT